>NW_028327172.1:82527846-82875346 GCF_987537825.1 Furipterus horrens | reverse complement strand
TGGGGATAATTAAAGAGTTACAAACTGAATTCCTTCTTCCCTCAGACTAATAGAAGAGAATTTCCCCAAAATGAAGGATATAAGTCTTTTCATTGCAATGACCCATTAAGTACCAAAGATAATAAAATTTGAAGGTCTATGCTTAAATACATTTGTGTTATAATGTTCAAAATGCCAAGGAGGGAGAAAAGATCCTGTTAGTTTCCAGAGAGAAAAATGAAAGCACCTACAGAAAATGAAAGGTCAGATCGGCATCAGACTTCTCATTAGAATCACAATGGTCAAAAGGCCATGAGAAATACCTTCCAGTTCCAGTGGGAAAGTTTTTTGAGCCACAAGTCATGTCTGGTCAATCTTGTTATCAACAGGACCATGATAAAGACATCCTCACACATGTATGCGCAGAGTAAAGACATTAGAAATGTGTGCATGAACTAATCATGCAAGATATTTACCTTTCATTCACCCTTTCTTAGGAAATTATTTGAAAATTTGCTCAGAACATTATGGTAAACAAGAAAGAAAAAATATCATTAAATTCCAGCAATGAAAGGGTCATCCTGGGGTTATAGCTGTGTAGCCAGTCCAAGGTCAATCAATTCAGAGGGCAGCAGCAAGCAGACAGAGGAATCAGGGACTCCTGTTCACAACAGAGATTCCACACACTTGATACTATCCTTGAGACCTGGAGACACTGGGTTAATGTAACAAGGTGATAAAAACAAAAGCAGACCAAAAAGAGTAGAAACTTTAAGAAATCCTTATGAGAAAATAAGTGTAATCATAATATTCCATTTAGCTCCTCAGTGAACAATATTAACTTCGTCATCATAATGTGAAAAATTTTTATTGATTTTCAACTTTTAAAATGCATGCTGGCACTCCCTCCACAGTTCAGAAGGAATACAACTATGTTAAAACTAGAAACAACAAGGAGTTCAAGAAAATCAAACTGCACGGAAGTCCAGTGCAAGAAGATGTAAAGAAGAAATACTCATCGAGACATATAGGAGGAGCAGAGCCAGGGCAGAGAGGACCCGGTGTGGTGGCAGCAGCAGCAGGCCAGCAGAAAGTGCAGTCACATGTATTAAAAAGTCAGGAGGGACACCTGGGGAGTGTTCCCAGCCCTCATCAAACCTCGCAGCTCACAGTCCCAGCACGGAGGAAAATCAAGCCTTATTGCTTCTGACTGTGCAGACCAGTGGAGGTTGGGGCGGAGGCAGAAACTGCTGGTCTCTCAGCAGAGTCTGCTTGTTTAAAGGGGTCCTGGAATGTCTGCAGACCCACCCACTCTGGGTACAACAACCAGGGCAGCAGCTAGAGGGGCACAGTCTGGTGCAGAAGTGGGAGAGGTGCCTGGAAAAGGGGGAAGTGCTGGGCAGGCAGCATTGTTCCCTCTTGGACCCCTCCCCCCACATACAGTGCCTCAAAGTTGTGAAACTGGTCGCCCTGTACTAATGAATCCCTAAGGCTCCGCCACTCACAATGTAACAGGAGCAACAGCTCTTACCTGGGATGTGGAGGCAAACAAATACAGGAGCCTGTCAGAATGAGGAGACAGAGAAGTATGGCCCAAAAGTGGGAACAGATCAAGGTTCCAGTGGGAGAACTAAGCGACAAGGATATAACCAACCTAACAGATGAGAAGATAGATAACCTAACAGATGAAGAATTCAAAACACTAGTGATAAAGATGCTCACAGGCTTGACAGATATGCTTGAGTATGGCAAATGCATAAGAGAAGTGAAGGCTATGCTAAGTGAAATGAAAAAAAATCCACACAAAACCAATGGTGAAGGGAAGGAAACCAGGGTTGAAATCAATGATTTGGAACATAAGAAGAAAAAAAAAAAAAAAAAACAGTCAACCAGTGCAGAATGAGGAAGCAAGAATTGAAAAAAATGAGGAAAACTTCCCAGATTTTGTGAAGGAGGAGGACATACAGGTCTGGGAAGCACAGAGGTTCCCGAGCGACCTGGACCCAGAGGAGACCACACCAAGATGCATCATGATTGAGGTGCCAAAGCTGAAAAACAAAGACAGAGTCCTGGGGGCAACAAGAGAGAGGCGGAGAGTTGCCTACAGGGGGGTGCCTATAGGACTATCAGCTGATTTCTCAGAGGACACTTTGCATGCAGGAAGGGACTGGCAAGCAGTATTCAACATAATGAAAGGCAACCTGCAACCAGGATTACTCTATCCAGCAAAGCTATCATTTGGAATGGAAGGGCAGATGAAGTGCTTCCCAGACAAGGTAAAGCTAAAGGAGTTCGTCATCACAAAACCATTATTATATGAAATGTCAGAGGGACTTACTTAAGAAAAAGAAGATCAAAACTATGAACATTAAAATGACAACAAACTCACAACTATCAACAATGGAATCTAAAAATTAAGAACAAAATCCAACTAAGCAAACCAGAATAGGAACAAAATCATAGGTATGGGGCTCATTTGGAGGGTTATCAGCTGGGAGGTGGGAGGGGGAGAAATGGGGATATGGTGCAGGGATTAAGAAGCATAATTGGTTGGTACAAAATAGACAGGGGGTGTTAAGAATAATATAGGAAAGGGTGAAGCCAAAGAACTTATATGCACGACCAATGGACATGAACTAAGGGGGATGGGATTGCTGGAGGGAAGGGGGGCACTGGACAGAGAGGAGCAAAGGGAAAAGAAATTGGAACTACTGTAACAACATAATCAATAAAATACAGTTTAAAAAGTGTATGCTATATAGAAATCATTGACTTAATTATGAGTACAAAAAAAAGGTAAATGTTTTCCACACTGATAACACAGGGGAACAATTTTAAACATAATTCTTGTTGAGTTCAAATTTTCAGCTTTTTTAGACATTTAAGCCTAAATGCCTATTTAAAAGCATGCTGACTTTAAAACTGCAGTAGTTTTCTTCTATCATGTCAAGTTTTTTCTCTACAGCTTATCTTAATGCGACCACTCTAGGCTGGATCGAGCCTGGATTGAGGGAAGCACTAGTGTGCTCTTATTGGCTGAGAGCAAGCCTCCCTCGAGTGGGAGGGGTGGGGGGTGACCTTGGAGACCAGCAACAGGTTCATACTTGTCTAGGCTATTCAGTTACACATGAGACAGGGTGGTGAGAGGTTTTGTGTTGCTCTACATAGTGAATCATATTCCGAAGTGTAGTCCGAGTTCTTGTCTGTATACAAGGAGTTAGCAGAATTTATTTATTTATTTATATACGTACCTATTTCCTTTCCTTCAGATCATGTCTGCCTCTGCTATTTCTCATCTTAAGTGCCTAAACAACCCTGATTTGTTTTGTTATATCTGTGGCAGTTTCACCATTCCCAGTCAAAGGACAAACATCAGCGCATTAGTCAGGCAAGCCTATTTTGCATATTTTAAAGTAAAACTTGGTGATCAAGATAAGTCTTGGGCCCCTTACAAGGTGTGCAAGCAGTGTGTCAAGAGTTTACAGATGTGGACAAAGGGAACACGTGATAAATTGCCATTTGGTATACCCATGGTTTGGCAAGAACCTAGAGATCATTCAAGTGATTGTTACTTTTGTATAGTGAAAACGTGAGGATATAACAAGAAAAATCAATGTAAAATAGAGTATCCTAGTCTATCATCAGTTACAGGCCCAGTGCCTCATTCAGCTGAAATCCCAGTGCCAGTTTTCACTGAACTACCCTTTTTCAAAAAACAGGAGTATGGTGAAGAACTAAGTGACAGCAACAATGAAGATTTTGAAACTGAAGATGACTCAGTTCATAAGGGATTTGATCAGCATGAGATGAATGATTTGGCATGAGATTTGGGGCCAACCAAAAAGGCTTCAGAACTCCTAGCATCAAGACTCCATGAGAAAAACTTGCTTGAAAAGGAGCGAAAGCATCCTACTTTTGAACAAGGGAAAGTGCATTTCTGCAGTACTTTCGAAATGATGGTGGCTTTATTTATTTCCATAACATACATAGGTTAATGGAATAATTGAGAATTACAATTACAATGCAACTAAATGGCAACTGTTCATTGATAGCTCAAAATGGAGCTTGAAGTGCGTCCTCCTCTACAATGGCAATTTATTTGGTGCAGTCTCAATTGGCCATTCAGTTTTTTTTGTGTGTGTGTGAAGAATATGAAGACATAAAGAGAGTCATTGATCTGTTGCAATATCACAAGCACTATTGGATCATCTGTGTTGACCTTAAAATGGTCTGCTTCTTTCTTGGTTGGCAATGCGGATACACCAAGTATCCCTGTTTTCTGTGTATGTTGAGACAGCAGAGCTCGTGAGAAGCATTGGGTGAAGTCAAATTGGCCTCCAACATCTGACCTGAAATCTGCTGACCCAAACATTCTACATGAGCCACTTGTTGACAGAAAGAACATTCTATTTCCACCTCTGCACATAAAACTGTGTCTCATGAAGCAATTTGTTAAAGCTTTGCCAGCTGAAGGACACTGTTTCAAGTACCTCATCTTGGCATTTCCTAGCCTGTCGTTTGAAAAGATAAAATACCTTAATATGTATGTTTAGTAGCAGAACTTTGCTACTTGTACACAAATTGACTTACAGTAACAATATATAGCCTTTATATGAATAAAATAACTCTAAATAAACAGTATGTTCAGGTAATTTTTTTTCTTTATTTTCCTTTGTATGTACATTTTGTATAATTTGGGGGACAAACGGAGGATATCTTGTACCTTAAAAAGTTGATGTGATAGAGAAAAACTGGGGTCATTTTTGGATTCAGATGCCAAAGTTAGTCAAAAATAAGTGTCAGATCTAACTCAATGAAAACTGTGTTCCCCAGTGTAATATAAATGGAAAAGGGCATATGTTAAAGGTTGGGAGGAGAAAGAAAATGGGAAGAGCTGACAGAAGTATAGGGGTGTTATTAATTCCCATCTATAGCTGACAACACAAAAAGCAAAGACAGTTGACAGCTTAAAGTTAAGAACTTAACCAGTCAGGAATTAAAAATAGTGATGGACCTATTTTAGAAGATGGGAGTTAGGTGAAGTGGGGTGATGACAGGCAGACCACTTCTTTTATTACAGCAGGAAGTCAGTAAGTGACTAAAATTGATTAATCAACTAATGGCAGTATGAATTTATATTAAAAGGAAAGTTATATTTTTGTATTTTCTAATATACCAATATGAAAATTTTTCTAGAAAAGACAAGCGTTAACTAATTTTTCTCATTGGGAAGATTCTAAAACAGTGAATTTCAACCTTTTTATCTCATGCACACATAAACTAATTACTAACGTTCTTCATCACAACAAAAAATATATTTTTAACAATCTGACAAAAAATTGATATAATTTTGATTCACTCACACCAAATGGTTATTGTTGTGTTAGCTGTTGTCATCTTTTATTTGACAATCTAAGGGAAGAGGCCAGTGCCCCTGACTAAATGGTCAGGTATTACACATTTAAAAATTCTTGCAGCACACCAGTTGAAAATCACTGTTCTAAGGTATAACAAAAAAGTGAGAAGGTTTATCAATATATACATTTTTATACTTTCATTTCTGAACCATCTCAACTGAATTCCCTTTTCAACCAATTAAATATGTTCACATTTAAAACATAAAAATATATTATTTAGCCATATAGAGGTAACCACGTCAAAGCAACAATTAAAAGATGTGAAATCAGTTCCTCCAACAAATGGGGATTAGTAATCTGGAAACCAGTGCTTTTCATCACACATCCACCTCTGTCATACTTTAAACTATTTGTACATATCAATTTTCATTAAAAATAATGAAATGCACATGCCCTGGCTGGTTTGGCTCAGTGGGTTGAGTGTCGGCCTGCGAGCTAAGTGTCGCTGGTTCGATCTTCCAGTCAGGGCACATCAGAGAAGGAAAACTCTGACTCCAAAAAACCTCCGCTGCCTTGCGGCATACCTCTTCAGGGGAAAGGCTAAGGGAGTAAACCCCGACAGAAAATCCGGAGCCGGAGTCCCTAAGGCGGTTTGACATTGTAGTCAACACCGGCAACTCCTGCGGCGCACCTGAAGCCAAGCTGTATTGACTCCGTCTTTCCCTTGGACCCTTCAGCTGCGAAGAGAGGGGGGGTCTGCTGCATGGGCAACAGCAGACCCTTCATATCACCCTGCCCAGGCTCTGTAGCTTCAGCTTCACTGGAGAGGACACTCCAGCGTCATCGCAAGATGTCGATTCAACACGGGAGGAGACAGATACCGTGTCACTCCCGAGTCGGACTGCACAGCCATTCTCGGCGGTGCAGATAGACTCTTAAGAAGCTACACCATCGTCTCTCGAGACGGACGGCTGCCGACGAATGAAATGCACAAAAGCAAGCAAACAAAAACTTCTCATGGAGAAAAAAAGATGCCTTTAGGAGGAAGCAGTTGCCACATAAGAATACAAATAGTGTGTCATCTCCTGTTATCCCCCTCTCCCACTTCTCCATGCCACCCATTCTACTCCACCCAAGAGGATTTCATAACAATACAATTTTCAGTAAAAGATTCTCTAACATTAAAAATAATACAGAAATACATTTACTGTGTTGCAGAATTAAGAAAAGTTATCTAAAAGAAATACTTCTCCTTAAAACTTTTATAAGTGGAACAAACAGATGTAAGCCAGTACATTACTCATAATTAAAGTGAAACTTTATCAAATTGTACAGACTATGTATTGTGAATCATAATTATGAAAAATTGCTACTTGATACTTCAAAATATATCTAAAGTTATTAGCAAAAATATTTTTGTACAAATATAAACTTTAAAAATACTCATCTTGGGGGCAAAATTAAGAGTAAAACATCCCAAATTCTACTCCGGCACTATGAGCTGTGTTAACATGGCCAGGTCACCTTACTTTCTTCTTCACCTTATTACTTCACTTTTAAAATAAGTCAGATAAAACCCAATAATCACTAAGATCCCTGCCAGCTCCAGTTATTTTTTTTGTTTTGTTTTACATTTCAAGTTATTTATTTGTGAAAATGTAATAGCAAAGAACGAATTCATAACCATTAACATCCAGGTGTAGTAGGAGTCAGATAAGTTGTAATATTCTGTCAACCACATCACATTGTCCACTCAAGTGAGGTTACTAAGGCTTCCTCAAAGTGCTGCCACTAAGTTGCAGTTTGTTTACCCAGGCATTTGATGTATGCTGCAGGTAGCAGACCATGGAAATACAACAGTACAGTCCCCAGCCTCAAATTCTTCACAGTGCAGACGGACAAAGTGACTGGTTAACAAGAACAAGTGTATTGTAACAAGTGCTCTGAGACAGAGAACAGAATAATGAACTCCCTAAAAGTTGTAAAAAGAGGATAGGAAAAGAGAGAAGAAAATTATGATCCATATGTGAATTTTTTTATTCCTGTTAAATTTTATCATGTCAAATTTAGGTCTTTGATCCAGACTCTTGAGATATTTGATCCTAATCTTAGTAACCATCATTTAACTGTCAGTCCCAACCTGTGCCCTCTATAAAACATTTTCATATAAAATATTGATTAAAATGTTGAATAAATACATAGAGGAAAGTCCTACAAATTCAATCTGATCTGGACATTACCTCTAATTTGATAGTGGATGAGGCCCTTTGACTCGTAACTTGCACCTCGCTTGTATTTCTCCATTTGACTATTAGGATAAATCAATATAAAGTCCATCTTCAGTCTAGCAATCCTGCCAAAGAAAGAACTGAGGTCTGGCACAGCAAACCTACATGAGATGCTGGCCCTTTCTGGGCTCACAGAAAATCTACTTAATTCTTAAAAGTTTCTTAATTCTTAAAATATTCTTAAAACTTCTCCAAAGTAGACATTAAATTGACCAGTCTAAAGTAGTATATAGAATCCATACTCTTTCCATTTGGAAGAAAAAGCCAGAATTTTTGCTTACTTTCATAATTTCCAAAGGTCATTTCTATAATTTTCCAAGAAATCTTATTTACAAATTCTCCCAGTATCCTGGAATATAATTTCATTAATTCCAGGGGATTTGAAATCAATTAAAGTAAAATAATCTCTCATTTATTGAGCTATGTTATTCATCGCCAACAAGAAAAGATAAAAATCCCAACAAGAAATGGACATAGACCAAAAGCAAACTTCTTCATTAAAATAGAACCAAAGTGAATGGATTAAAAAAGGAATAAGAATTCAAGCAAGGCAGGAAGGAGCATGATGTAAAAATGGCAGCTCTGTGGTTTTAATTTTGGGGGGGAAATATACAAAACAGCAATTTGCTTAAATGACTCAGTAACCATTTTACTAAAACATTACATATAAAATCTGCTCATGCCCAGCAAAGGACCTGAATAAGCACTCCTCCAAAGAGGACATACAGATGGTCAATAGACATATGAAAAGATGCTCAATGTCACTAATCATCAGAGAAGTGCAAATTAAAAACGGAATGAGATATCTCACACCTGCCAGAATGGCTATCATCAATAAATCAACAAACAAGTGTTGGCAAGGATGTGGGAAAAAGGAAACCCTCATGCGCTATTGGTGGGAACACAGACTGGTGTAGCTACTATGGAAAACAATATGGAGTTACCTCAAAAAATTCAAAATAGAACTACCTTATGACACAGCAATTCCACTTCTGGGTATATATCTGACAAAACCCAAAACACTAACCCTAAAAAATACATGCACCCCTATGTTCATTGCAGCATTATTTACAATTAGCCAAAATACGGAAGCAACCTAAGTGTCCATCAATAGATGAGTGAATGAAGAAGTTGTGGTACATATACACACTGAAATATTATTTGGCCATAAAAAATGAAATCTTACCATTTGCAACAGCATGGATGGACCTAGAGGGTATATCGTGCTAAGTGAAGTAAGTCAGACAGAAAAAGACAAATACCAGATGATTTCACTTTATGTGAAATCTGAGGAACAAAATAAATGATCAAACAAAACTGAAACAGACTCATAGATGCAGGGAACAAAATGCCAGAGGGTGGGGATTGGGGGGAGGATAGGTGAAAAAAGGTGAAGGGATTAAATACAAACCAGTAGTCACAAAATAATCACGGGGAATGTAAAGCACAGCATAGAGAATATAGTCAGTAATACTGTAATAACTATGTATGGTGTCAGATGAGCACTTGAATTATCAGGTGGATCACGTCGTAGACTATAAGGCTGTCTAGCTGCTATACTTACACATGAAACTAATAAAAAATAATATTAAATATCAACTGTTATTGAAAAATAAAATTAAAAAAAGCATTACCCATGTCTAGCATGTGGGTGTTTGGCTCAGCTTCATCCTGGTCCACTCTGCTTCTCTCTCTCTAAATGCACTCAGCTGAGACCCATCCATAAATGGACCTGAATAGGCACTTCTTTATGTCTCTAACCAGATCTCTTATAAGAACACTAGGCTTGCATTTCCAGCTGTCTACTCAGCTTTTCTTCCTAGACAGTCCACTTTAACCTCAGAGTCACTTGCCTCAAGCTAAACTATCACCTTCTAAAAAAATGTATAAGTTCCCCCTTTCCCCATTCCTATTTCAGTTTATTAGTGCCATTCATTCTTTTTTTAAAGTATATTTTATTGATTATATTGTTAAAATAGTTCCAATTTTTCCCCTTTGCTCCCCTCCACCCAGCACCCGCCCTCCCCCAGCAATACCCCCCAAGTCCATGCCCATGGGTCATACATACAAGGTCTCCCACTTCACCCGTTCATATATTCTTCTTCTTCTTTTTTTAATAAAGAAATGATTAATTATTTTAGCAATAAAAAATAGCAATCCCTCCCTCTCAACTTAAGACCCTTTGTAATCTTATAAAGGGCAATGGGCGAAGGTCTTGAGCTCCTCTAGCTGCTTGAAGATGGACATTGTCATCGTCCTACCTACCCTTGAGTCCAGAAATCCCTAATAAGAGTGGGGGTGTGGAGGGGAGGGTGGCCTTCCCGCATGGGGAAGGATCGTGCAGACTCCAGGTCAGTTGGCTGTCCCCGGACAATGGCATGCTTGGTTTAAACAGGCTGGCATCCTTGGGGGCAACAGATTTGGCAACAGGGTTAAAAGACATCGTTCAGTACATAACCACTAGATGACAAAAGGCAGGGATTAATTTTTCAATGTCCCACATTAGGGGAAAAAAAGGGCTTCTTTGGAGGAAGGTGTGCCAGGCACATCTCACCTGTCCAAAACCTTTTGCCCATTATACTTAGTTTGGGCTGAGGGAAATATTTTAGGTTTCCCCCCTCTCAGACCTCTGGGCCCTTTCTGTCCAAGCCATTAGGATAGAAAAGAGAAACCAGTTTTAAAGTAAAGCCCACAGACCACCCCATACTTCACCAACCCAGCCACTTAATTCAGCCAAACCGTTGAGTCTCAGGAGGCAGCGCTGTAGACAGGATTAAGTGAGGATGATATGTACAGACAATCACTCAGGTAATGAGATCATAGGCTTATGCCCTCTGGTTCAATTTTGCTCATTTGTTCGTGTTGTTAATTAGTTTCCTGTAATAGGTGACAGCATAAAGTATTTTTCTTTCGTTGTCTGGCTTATTTCGCTAAGCATAATTCTCTCTAGTTCCATCCATGTTGTTGCAAAGGGTAGAAGTTCCTTCTTTCTTTCTGCTACATAGTACTCCATTGTGTAAATGTACCACAGTTTTTTGATTCACTCATCTACAGATGGGCATTTAGGCAGTTTCCAGCACTTGGCTATTGTAAATAGTGCTGCTATGAATATAGGGGTGCATAGGTTCTTTTGAATTGGTGTTTCAGAATTTTTTGGATATAATCCTAGCAATGGAATTGCTGGTTCAAAAGACAGTTCCATTTTTAGTTTTTTGAGGAAATTCCAAGCTGTTTTCCATAGTGGCTGCACCAGTCTGCATTCCCACCAGCAGTGCACCAGGGTTCCCATTTCTCCGCATCCTCTCCAGCACAAGTTGTTGATTTGTTGATGATGGCCATTCTGACTGGTGTGAGGTGGTATCTCATTGTGGTTTTTATTTGCATCTCTCTGATGGCTAGTGATGTTGAGCATTCTTTCATATGTCTATGGACCCTCTGTATGTCCTCTTTGGAGAACTGTTTGTGCAGGTCCTTTGCCCATTTTTTAATTGGGTTGTCTGTCTTCTTGGTGTTGAGTCGTATGAGTTCTTTATATATTTTGGAGATCAATCCCTTGTCTGAGATATCATCGGCAAATATATTTTCCCATATGGTTGGTTTCCTTTTCATCTTGCTGATGTTTTCTTTAGCTAAGCAGAAACTTTTTAGTTTGATGTATTCCCATTTGTTTATTCTTTCCTTTATTTCCCTTGCTATAGGAGATATATCAGTAAAAATGTTGCTATGTGGGATATCAAAAATTTTCCTGCCTATGTTTTCCTCTAGGACTTTTATGGTGCCACGGCTTACATTTAAGTCTTTGATCCATTTTGAGTTTATTCTGGTGTAAGGTGTAAGTTGGTGGTCTAGTTTCATTTTTTTTTTTTTTTGCATGTCCCTGTCCAGTTCTCCCAACACCACTTGTTGAAGAGGCTCTTCTCACTCTATTTGATGTTCCTTGGTGCTATTCATTCTTCCTGTCACTCCTCCCTGAGTCTATATCATGGCCACTCTTCCCTCTGATCCATATCCAAATCTGGCACGAAGTTAATCAATCTTCCCTATGTTATACCTCTTGCATAATCTCATCCTTTAATTCTCACAATCACAACTCAAATTCAACCTCTGATCACCCCATACAGCCTCTCCCCTCTCCACTGTAATCGCCCCCAACTTCCAAGAGAAAGGCAACAGACCCATCTCTCTAAAACACACTCCTCATACATCCCCATCTGATGACCAAGGCTACCCACAGTTTAACCTTCAGGACCACTCGTTCTTGTTTACTCATTACCACCAAACCATTGCACACACATTCACAGCTGAAATATTTTTCTATAGTTCAGTTCAGTAACAACTATTTAAATCTTTAAGTCCTTTCAGTTTTACCTCTGCCAAAGGCATAAATATATGCAGAATGCAGGAATAAATGAGTCTACATAAAGCAGACCTAGAGTGAAACCGAGTCTGTTAGGAGCTTATTAGGCATCTATTTGCAAGACATTTTGCTAGGCACTATAGAGGATATGAAGAGCTGCATCATGTTCAAACATTTTACATAAAAATGCATTCCAATTTCCAATCAAAATAAGTTACAAACCTCTTGGATAAAAGAATCTTATTACAGACTAGGTGCAGCCTATATCATAAAATAAGTATATCTGAAAAGGCACATCAAACTTGATTGTTTTTTGTTTTTGTTTTTTAAATATGTTTTATTGATTATACTGTTACTGTTGTCCCGATTTCCCTTCCCTCTGCTCCCCTCCACCCGGTGGCCCCCTCCCTCCAGTTGTCCCCCCCCCCTTTTAGTCCATGTCCGTTGGTTGTGCATATAGTTCTTCTCAACATCTTCCTGTCTATTCCATTACCTCCTACTATGCTTCTTAATTCCTGTACCATCCCCCTCCCTCCCCCCTTCCCCCTCCCTGCTGAGCTCCCCCTAGTATGTTCCCCATACCTATAGTTCTTTTTCCACTCTTGTTGCCTATTTAGTTTGCTTTTGTTTCAATTCCCTAGCTTCTATTGTTGGTTCTTGTGATGCAGTTTTCATTTTAATGTTCATAGTTTTGATCCTCCTTCTTCTAAACCAGTCCCTTTAATATCTCATATAATAGTGCTTTGGATCTAATGAACTCTTTCAGTTTTACTTTGTCCTGGAAGCACTTTCTCTGCCCTTCTATTCTGAATGACAGTTTCGCTGGATAGAGTATTCATGGCTGTAGGTTTTGGATTTTCATTACTTTGAATATATCTTGCCAGTCCCTTCTTGCCTGGAGGGTCTCCCTTGAGAAGTCTGCTTATAGTCTAATTGGGACCCCTTTGTACATGATTCTTTCTTCTCTCTTGCTGCTTTTAAGATTCTCTATTTATCTTTAATTTTTGACAATTTGATTATAATGTGTCTTGGAGTGGTTCTCCCTGGGTCCAGTTTTTCTGGAACTCTCTGTGCTTCCTGGACCTGTACGTCTATTTCCTTCCCCAAGTTTGGGAAGTTCTGGTTCATTTTTCAATTTCCAGTTCTTCTTCTTCACCCTCTGGCAATCCTATAATCTGTATGTTCAATCTCTTATAGCTTTCCAAGAGGTTTCTGATCCTCTCCTCACTTTCCTTGTTTTCTGTTTCCTCTTTCCACACTGGTTGACTGTTCCTTCCCTATGTTCTGGTTTGTTGATTTGATCTCTGGATTTTATTTCCTCACCACTTGTCTTGTATGTGTTTTTGTTCTTTTCAGTATGAGTGGCTTTCAATCCTTTCTCGTCTTGTTCCAAATCTTTTGTTAATTTTGTAAGCCACCTAATGACTATAGCTCTGAATTGAGCCTCTGAAAGGTTTCTTATTTGTTCATCTGTCAGATTCTTCATCTCCTGCCGGGTGAGCTGTGTCACCGGGATTTCTATACTTGTCTACCTCATTTTGACAGATTTGTGTTTTGCTTTGCTTCTTGGGCAGGCTATAGGGGGCAGAGCCAGTATACTCATCACAACCCGGTGACCAGTGGCGATCTGCCACCTTTTTTGCTGCACTGTGGCACTTTGTCATCACTACCAGGAGACCGGCGGCAACCCGCAACCTTTTTTGCCGCACCATGGTGCTCTGTCGTCACTACCCGGCAACCGGTGGCGATCCGCAAACTTTTTTGCAGCGCTGTGGCGCTTTGTGTGGGGGCGGGGGTCCAAAATGGATTTCTGCCATTATTCTCCACTGGGAAACCCGGATCTGTCCCCCCGCCCTCTGGGCCTCACCGTCCGAGGCAATGCAGTGGCTGATTTTCCCAGCGTTGGGGTCTCGGGCTGCCAGGGTTCAACTGCAGCCAGGATTGCTCTCCCTGCCACTGTCCCTGGTGTTACCACAAACAGCACTGCCCACTTCTGCTCTTCCTACCTGTCCGACGAGCACTGCTGGTTTATAACTTCATATGTTGGGCCCATGTAGTTTTATTTTCTGGAATTTCTAGTTATCTTTTGTATTGAAGTAGTTGTATTCCTTTCTAGTTGTAGAGGGAGACCGAGCATGTCAATCTAAGCCTCCATCTTGGCCGGAAGTCTGATTGTTTTTTTTTTAATAAATATTAAACTAATTCTAAAAAATGAGAGCTAATCGGAGTCAACTCATTTCATTACAATCCAAATAACCTTTGATCTTTAACCTTCATTTGCATGTCTGAGATGTCTCACTTTTAAAGAACAATTCTTATCTGAGATGTTTGTGAATTTTGCTTGAAAGAAACAATTTAAATTAGATCAACTCTCAGAGATCCTTCAAATTCCTTAATTCCCTCAAGGTTAACAATCTCACATGGGTCCTCACATGGCCTATGGAATGACAGAGCCAAGTGCATGTCTTCACAAAGCATCCTGGAGGAAAACCCAGAGGCTACCTAGTGCAGTTCCAGTTAGTACAAGCCATTAATAAGGATTGCTTTTTCTTTTTCCTAGACAGCTATCCTATCAGAGCACCCTATCAGTGTTCTAGAAAAGCAATGTAGTGTTTGCCAAACACGATAAATGTCATCTAAGAATTATTTAACCATTTTCATATTAATCACCACAGTATTTTCTAATTAACATTTTATTCGAGATCACTAAGGAAGTATTACACGCCAGGAAATCCATCTTAAATCCATCTCAGCCTGGCTTTAAAATGCCACAATATATATTCTGTGTTGCTTTATGATTAATGGGACTAAAAACAAATGACCACATTTCTTCTGCAATTCGTGAATGAAAGATAATAAAATCCTGGAAAACATATTCTATTTTTCTCTATACACGAAGAATATATGATAAATTTTATCAAAATGGTGGTGGCAGGTGGGGGAGAGGATTGACAATCGATGTATGCAGCATAAGATAGTACCAGAGTACCATCCTGAAGTATAAGCATAAGACAGTACCAGAGTACCATCCTTGGGAGGGGTGTTTCTCCTTTATTTTCAGCTGTCCTGAAGAACAGTTCCACAAAAAGAAAGGAAAATTTACCCCAGTCCAAGAAGACATAAATAGAACACATGAATGTTTCTCCTCTCCCAGAAAACAGACAAGATGTTTTCAGATGCAAGGTATTTTTCTTTGTGCCAAGGGTAATCCTAGTATGTTCCTATTGAATAGTTCTTTCAAACATATCCAAATAATATTATTTTAACTTCTCCTGAGGCTGTAATGCACACAGCCTCAAAGTTAACAAGAATGAAGGATAAATATTAACAAGAACTAGGATTTACTAGGATTAAGGTTAACCTTCATGGTTACAAGGGAACAAGTGCCTAGTGCAATTAGGAATCTTACAGGGCTGAAAAAGCAGAATTCTCACACTGCAACATCAGTAACCATGATGAACATCTTTATTTTTAGATTGATACCTTATAGACCAGCTAAAATTAATAAAGAGAAAGAGATTCATCAGACTGTGAGCTCCTTGAGGTTCCTCTTTGATCCCCATTTCCTAGCAGGTGAATAAACAAGCAATCTGATTTTCTTCTGAGTGAATAAAATATTGATAAATCTGTGAAATACCATTTAACTTAAAATATTACATGCGCTATTTTAGTAAATGTTAAATAATAGTGTTTGATAATTTAAAGCTTAATATGAACCAATTCAAATTTCTTTACAAACTTTAGAAGTACTTCGCTAATAAGTAAACATGTTTTCTGTTAAAACTGAAGATGCCTTTTAAATGGCTATCAGCTGGTTTTTATGTCATTGATCATGCAGTTGATCCAATTCAGTCTTTTAAGACAGTTGAATACCAATCTTTCCTCATTCTTTCATTCAACAAACACTTATTGAGCACTTACTATGTGTAGGGTATGATGTTGCTCTGAGCAATGCAATTTATGACAAAGACACGCATGATACCTGCCTTCACACAGCAGTTCTATGGTTGAGACTAACAATTATGCAAACATGCAACTGTCATTCAATTGATAAGTACTATAATAAATAGCTAGGAGGAGTACTACAGGTGTACCCCGCTTTTCAAAATTCACTTTATGCCACTTCGCTTTTAGTCAAGACCTACATTAGTACCTGATTTCGTGATTCTGAAGAGGATCTTTGCTTTAAGAAAAAAGGCAAAAAGCTAAAATAGCATTTGGCAATGTTTTGCATAAAGCCATTACAGATGCGGTGCAGCACACAGCAAGAGTGGCACCACTGAGCTACTTCTCTGGAAACTACATTCAGCAACTCAGTATAAAGACACCACAGCTTTGAGACTTCCGGCCAAGATGGAGGCGTAGACAGACATGCTGCATCTCCCTCCACAACTAAGAAGGAATACATCTACCTCAAAACTAGAAACAACCAGAAATTCCAGAAAATCAAACTGCATGGAAGTCCAGCAAACAAAGATATAAAGAAGAAATACTCATCCAAGGGGCGGAGCCGGGGCGGGGAGGATGCGGTGTGGTGGCAGCTGCAGCAGTCGCAGCAGCAGGCCTGCAGAAAGCACAGTCACACATTTTAAAAACTCAGGAGGGACACCTGGGGAGCATTCCCAGCTCCTCACCAGACCTCACAGCTCATGGTCTCAAGCCTCATTGCTTCTGACTGTGCAGACCAGTGGGGGTTGGGATGGAGGCAGAAACTGCCAGTCTCAGCAGAGTCTGCTTGTTTAAAGGGCCCCCATGATCCTAGAACATCCACAGACCCACCCACTCTGGAAACGACAACCAGGGCAGCAGCTAGAGGGGCACCAGTCCAGTGCGGAAGTGGGAGAGGTGCCTGGAAAAGGGGTGAGTGCTGGGCAGGTGGCATTGTTCCCTCTTGGACCCCTCTCCCACGTACAATGCCACAATGTGGTGAAACAGGTTGCCCTGTACTGATGAATCCCTAAGGCTCTGCCACTTACAATGTAACAGGAGCAACAGCTCTACCTGGGACACAGAGGCAAACAAACACAGGAGCCTGTCAGAATGAGGAGACAGAGAAGTATGGCCCAAAAGGGGGAACGGATCAAGGTTCCAGTGGGGGAACTAAGCGACGAGGAGATAGCCAACCTAACAGATGAGGAGGTAGACAATCTAAAAGATGCAGAATTCAAAACACTAGTGATAAAGACGCTCACAGGCTTGACAGACATGCTTGACTATGGCAGACACATAAGAGAAGAAGTGAAGGCTATGCTAAGTGAAAGGAAGGAAAGTCCACACAAAACCAATGGTGAAGGGAAGGAAACCGAGGTTCAAATCAATGATTTGGAACATAAGGAAGAAAAAACCAGTCAATCAGTGCGGAATTAGGAAGCAAGAATTGAAAAAAATGAGGAAAACTTCCCAAATTTTGCGAAGGAGATGGACATACAGGCCCGGGAAGCATGGAGCGTCCCAGTGGAGCTGGACCCAGAGGAGACCACACCAGGACGCATCATGATTGACATGCCAAAGGTGAAAGACAAAGACAGAGTCCTGGGCACAGCAAGAGAGAGGCAGAGAGTTGCCTACTGGGGGTTGCCTATAAGACTATCAGCTGATTTCTCAGAGGGCACTTTGCAGGCAGGGAGGGACTGGCAAGCAGTATTCAACATGATGAAAGGCAACCTGCAACCAGGATTACTCTATCCAGTAAAGCTATCATTTGGAATGGAAGGGCAGATGAAGTGCTTCCCAGACAAGGTAAAGCTAAAGGAGTTCGTCATCAAAAGCCATTATTATATGAAATGCCAAAGGGAGTTACTTAAGAAAAAGAAGATCAAAACTATGAACATTAAAATGACAACAAACTCAGAACTATCAAAAACTGAATCTAAAAAATAAAATCGAAATCCAACTAAGCAAACCAGAATAGGAACAGAATCATAGGTATGGGGATCATTTGGAGGGTTATCAGCTGGGAGAGAGTAGGGGGAGTAATGGGAAAATGGTGCAGGGACTAAGAAGCATAATTGGTTGGTACAAAATAGACAGGGGGATGTTAAGAATAATATAGGAAAGGGTGAAGCCAAAGAACTTATATATGCACGACCAATGGACATGAACTAAGGGGGGTGGGATTGCTGGAGGGAAGGGTGGCACTGGACAGAGGGAGGTGCAAAGGGGGGAAGAGTGGAACTACTGTAACATAATCAATAAAATATACTTAAAAGAATAAATAAGTAAGTAAATAAATAAATAAATAGACACCACAGTTTTGAACTGTGTCTGTGAGCATCTGGCTTTATCTGGATTTATTTTGTGTATCGTCAACAAGATGTGTCCTAAGGTAACTACTTCTTCTCTGTATAGACTCTGTAAGAATGCCCTACTTAGCCTTCTATGATAGCAGGGACATCTGGGGAGATGTGAAGCACACAGAATAGGCAGTATCTAGTCCAGAGCTGACAGGTCAGAGAACACTTTGCTAGAGGAAATGACTGACTTATAAACAGAAAACCAAAGAACTAAATAAGAATTTTCTTGGGAAAGAGAAAGTGAAGGCTGCTTGCAGAGGTAACAACCCAGAATCAAAGCATGGGGATAAAAAAAAGGGCTATATGCTGCATATAGCTTATGGGAGCTGGGGTGGAAGGTGAGGGGTGAGGACTGGTGATAGTTGAGGGTGGAACAATGAACAGAAATCTGATTATGAAGGATCTTTTACACTACATTAGGGAGTTGAGATTTTTATCCTGAAAGCAGTGTCAAAATAATAATAATAAAGAGTGCCACTTTATTTCTTTAATTATATTTTCTTGATTATGCTATTACAGCTGTCCTGGTTGTTCTCCTTTTGCCCTCCTCCACCCAGCACCCCCAAATCCCTCAGGCAATCCCCCCACCACTGTTCATGTCCATGGTTCATGGATATAAGTTCTTTGGCTACTCTTAAATAGAGACACTTTAAAACAGAGCCGGAGCTGCCATCCCTGAGGAACTCCCTTGCAGGTCTTATGGCTCAAACCTCTGGGATGTTAAAACTGGGCAAAATAACCCATGGACTGGGCCTAAAGCAACGTTGTGCTCCAAAGAACTGTTTGCAAAGATAACAGGAAAGCAGTTATTATGATTACTGGACTGAAAGTTTTAAATATCGTTTAGAATTAACATCACTATGTTATGTTATCTGCACCAATAGGAATGTCTCCCTTCCAGTGATGTCATTGTTCCCTTCCCTTTCTCATAAACACCCTTGCCTTTGTCTTCTCATCTGAACATTATTTGGGCTTCTGCCTGAAGCAATGCTTCCCGAATAGCTATTTTTTTGGTCTCAAATAAATGCTTCTTGCCTCTCACTTTGAAAGGGCTTTTTACTTTAAAGTTAACAGCAATATGCAGCTATTGTTTCTGAGGCCTAGGTGGGAGAGGTCACTTTATCGGATGATTCAAGTTATAACATAGTGACTGCATTAGAACAGTGGTTCTCAAAGCATGGTGCCCAGATCAGCAGCCACCAGAACCACTGGCAACATGTTAGAAGTGTAAATTCTGGGCCCCACTCCAGACCTACAGAATTAGACACTCTGGTGGAGGTAGGGGGTAGTGGACCCAACAATCTGTGTTTTAACAAGCCTTCCAGGTGATTCTGATGCATAATATAAAGATGATAACTGAAACTAGAAAGTAGATGAGATTACCCAGAGAAAGTGTAAGGGATATGAGAAGAGAGCCAAGGTGAGCCCTGGGGAACACTAATGATTAAGAGATGGGCAGAGGAAGAAGACCCAAGAAAAACAAGACTGAGAGGGAACATGCAGGTGCTAAGAGAAAAATCAGGAATACATAGGGCTAAGCCAAAGGCAGATATTAACAGGGTTAAGTCTATTGATAAGCCAGGTAAGACAAGGTCTGAAAAGTATCTCTCTTGAATTTAGCAATGAGAAGGTCATCAGACTTTGACAAGAACAGCCAGTGGTATGGCTTACTGCCAGACTGTATGTAGAGAGAAAGAAATGACATGGTCACTCGAAGAGGCCAGGAGGTAGACCTATATGTTGAGGAAGACTTGGTCGTGTCTAAATAATAGTGAAAAGGAGCCAGCAAAAGGAATAATTGGCAGAATAAACTCTCAGGAGGTGGAAGGGATGAGGTACATGACATTAGCCTTGGACAAAGCTAGATTCACCTCAGCCACTGTCACAACATGAAAAGGCAAAGATGGGTGTAGGTACCAGTGTATTTGTAGGTTTGATGAGAGAATTCTCATCTGAGGGTTTCTATTTCCTCTGTCAGATAAGAGGAAAGCTCACCTGCTGAGAGCGAGGGAACAGTGGTGGTGGGAATACACATAGAGTCTAGAGATGGCCCACAGCAGATGGGGGCATAGCTGAAAGCTGGGGAGTGAGCTGGGGAAGTATGTCACTGGCCCATGAGAGATGACAGTGACCTAACCAGTCAGACAACAGCAGTGAGACAGAGATGAGTATATGGATTACAGAAATATTATAGAGGTAGAATGATCAAGAGTTGCCGATCGGCCAATTACCCACATAGGAAATAGGAGGAATTTGTGTAGATATTGTATAGTAGATGGGCAGAAGGTGCCCATGCACTGAGACAGGGAGCAGAGTTCTTTATCTGTGAAGGAGGATAATAATGCTTCTTTCACATATGTTTCCTGGAATGGCTGATGAGAAAATATATGTGAAGAGTGTAGTCTGGTACTTAAGGAAGTGCAAAATTAATGGTAGCTGTTGTAATTATTTTGCTCTTATAGGAGAATATGTTGAATAAAACAAGACTCAGATTTGTTGAATGATGACTAAATAAATGAACAAATGAATAAAGTTGAGTGAAAATAGAAGAGGACTATATATTATCTCCAATGTGAGTATTGTAGTTATTGTATTAATCGGTGACTTCATTATTCTTCATTTTGTGAAATGAGGGTGAGGGCTTTTTTTTTCATAAAGTAGATTTGAAGAATATATAAATATTTAAATAAATGAATCATGTTACCTTCCCTTTATTTCAATCCCATCTCCTTACCTTTGGAATAAAATCTGATGCTGTTTACCCATCTTAGTACCCTAGACACACTCTCACACTAAACTTCCTGTTCCAGCTCTCCTCCCCCAGTGATCCAGTCCTTCTCTCACCACCTTGCCCATCCCATTTGCTCTACCTGGCACTTTCCCTCACCTCCCCAATGCCTGGCCATGTCATCCTCATGCTTCAGGACTCAGCATAAATTCATGCCTCCAGAAAGCCTTCCCCACACCTGCAACTGGATTGGGTGCCCTTCTTAGATGTTACTGTAGCATCCGTGTTTATCCCTAACTATTGTTCTCTTCCTTAGGCTCCCTATCTGAATGGGGCACAAGCTCTATGTAATCCAATCAACCGATGCCTACACACTCTGAAAAACTGAATCTGCCTCCTTCCCTCCAGCCCCTCTGCCAGTGCCTTCCTTCCAGCCTCCATTGCCTCCACCTGCTCTATGCACTAGTCACCAGTCCCCAGTCCCCAGCCTCTGAGCCAACCTCCACACAGCCACTTCTGACTTCACTCCTTCAAAGGCTTCTCAAGGCTGCCTTTGTTAGTACATGCCCCTTTTCCTTTCCTTTTCATTAATTGCAGCAAATATATAACATAAAATTTGCTGTTTTAACTATTTTAAGTGTACAATTCAGTGACATTAATTATATTCACAATGTTGTGTAACCGTCACCACTGTCTATTTCCAAAATTTTTTTCTTACTCCAAACAGACACTCTCTACCCATTAGGCAATACTTCCTCCATGCCCAGCCTTTTTAATCTACTTCTTGTCAAGGACAGGAATTATTGTCTATTTTTATGAATTTACCTTTTCTATAAATATCATAAAAATGGAGTCATACAATATTTGTCGTTTTGTGTTTGACTCTTTCACTTAGCATAATATCTCTCAAGGCTCACTCATGTCATAACATATATCAGAATTTCATTCTTTTTTATAGCTAATATGCCACCACACATATATATCACATTTTATTTATCCATTCATCTGTTGGTAGACCCTTGGATTGTTTCCACCTTTTGGCTATTATAAATAATGTCATAATGAACATCAGTGTACAAGTACCTGTTTGAGTTCCTTTTGTCAGTTCTTTTGTGTATATGTCTAGTTGTGAACTGCTGGGTCATACAGTAATTCTGTGTTTAGACTTTTCAGTGATACTTATGCCTCTTTTGATAAATATAAAAATCTCATGCCTCCATCAAGACTCTGATATGCTGCTTCCCCATGCCCCACATGTATGCACCCATCTCTAAGAAACATGCAAAAGCTTTGGCTGAGCTAAGAAGATCATTCATGGTCTGACCCCTCACCTCCTTTCCCATATCATCTCATCCCCCTCCTCTCCTGTGCTCTAACCATGGTGAATCCATGTGATTTCCAGGTGGCCGTGCTTCAGCACATGCCAGCTCTGCCCTTTAGTTCTCTTCCTTTGCTTACTCTTGCTGGAAGAAACTGTTCAAGCCTTTCTGTACACTCCCAGGTCTCCCAAAACACCCTCTAGCTATCAACAGAGCAAAAATTAAACATTCTGAATTGTTCAAAAGGATAAAACCTACTTTGGCCTCTCTCAGCTCACACACCCTGGCATCAACCAATCCTACATATTATAAAAGTTCAAGAAAGTCTGAGAATAAAACTTTATTGGCATAAAATCTCAAGGTAAAACAGACTACAGACTATGGTGTGTTACTCAAAGATAAGTTTCACCTATTTAGTGTAATAAAACTCAAGTGAAAGTATATTCTATTGATCAGTAGAACACCACTGAATATCTTATTCAATACTCGTGTGACCACAAATGTCAAGGACAGGGATTATTACATTTTTCTAATTTAAATCTTTTTTCATTATGAACTATAACACATATACAATAACACATAACACCAAAATAAATGCTTTTATGAATTAATATAATAAAAAAAACAATTAACCACCACTTAATTTAAGAACTAGAATATTGTTAGCTCCCAAAAGCCTTCCATATAAGCTTCCCAAATTATAACCCCTTCACCTTAGGCACTTATCTTTAAAAGGGTATATGTCTTTGAAAATCAGAGTTCCATCCATAAACTAAAAGTTTATGACAGAATAAAGCAAAGTTCACGTTTTTATACCATGGGATCTCATGGCATATCATCGCAATGTGTTAGGTGATGCTTAGTTTCACAGATCTCTATTTTATACCATCTTCTGTTTCACCTACCAAAATAATTACAATTAGTTTTAATAAAATGGTATACTTGAAGTCTTTGCTAATATCACTTTGGCTTTCATAAATTTTACCGGAAAAAAAATTGTTGGTTTGCTTATTTATCTCCAAATGACAACATACACCAGCTTTGTTTGTATCAGCTTTATTAAAATATAATTAACATGACATACAATTAACCCATTAAAAGTGTCCAATCAATGATTTTAGTATAGTCACCGAGTTGTGCAACCATCACCACAATTAATTTTAAAACATTTCATCAACCTGAAAAAAAACTTCTGACCCATTAGCAATCAGTTCACATTTCCCTCTACCTTCCTAGCCCCAGGCAACCACTAAGCTATTTTCTGTCTCTGGATTTTTCTATTCTGGATATTTCACATAAATGGAATCATACAATATATGGTCACTTGTGACTGGCTTCTTCCACTTAGTATAATGCATTCAAGGCTTATCCATGTTGTACTACATATCAATACTTCATCTTTTTTATTTCTGAATAATATTTCATTGTATGGATATACCACATTTTATTTACCCATTCATCAGTTAATGGACACTTGGGTTTCCAATTCTTTCACATCATTGTTAACACTTATTATTATCTGTCTTTTTGATTATAGCCATCTTAGTGGGTATGAAGTGGTATTTAACTGTTGTTTTAATTTACATTTCCCTCAGGGAAAATGATGTGGAGCATCTTTTTGTGTGCTTGTTAGCCATTTGTATGTTAACTCTGGGTTTTTCATAGATACCCTATATCAGAATGAGGAAGTCCTTTATATTCCTAGTTTACTGAGTATTTTATCAGGAACATTTGTTGCATTTTATCAAATGCTTTTTCTTCCTC
Organism: Furipterus horrens; assembly: GCF_987537825.1. Lineage (NCBI taxonomy): Eukaryota > Metazoa > Chordata > Mammalia > Chiroptera > Furipteridae > Furipterus > Furipterus horrens. The sequence continues at coordinate 82,851,261 of NW_028327172.1, read as the reverse complement.
TGTTGACATGATCATGTGGTTTTTGATACCAGCTATTTATGTTAGTAAATAATTTTTCATACTTATGAAATCTATGTGATCCTAAAAATGTGCAATGCATTTTGAATTTTTATTAAAATGTTCAAATTTAAATTATTAAGTATACACTCTAAAAAATATTTCTATAACAAAATCGTGGAGAAGCATATTAGTAATATATGTATTTTGGAAGAAAATTTACTATGAAATTGATCTAGGGTCTTTTTTGAATGGTAGAAACCATGGTGTGTGTTTTTTCCTCTACCAGTCTAATTTTTGTGGCCCTACCTTTTTAAACTACATCTTGGCTACTTCTTTTCCTTAGAACAGCAACCTAAATACACAGTAAAAATCTATGGAATGCTTTGCACAATACCAAGTTAAACACAACACAGTACATGAATATTGCAGAAAACAATTCAAATGAAAGATAAATGATATTATCAGAGGACCTGTGTTCAACTGTCAAATAATCAAATCCATACAACAGTAAAGAGGACAATAAAAAGTAGTTACATTGATAGTTAAATATACCCAAGTCAAGTGGTTTTTAGTAAAACCTGTGTACAACCTTTTAAATCAGTTAACTACCTTCTAACATTTAACAAAATTACTTGGAACAATGGGCTCTATCTCCATGATTACACATAACCATTTTATCAAAACATGCATACAAAAAAAAAATGGAACATTCCCTCTCTTATAAAATTCAAAGTCATATAGTGTGCAGAATTTTTTAAAGATGTTAAAAACCTGTAAAGGATATCAGACCAGTCCAAAAAACAGACCTTCAAAATAACTAATGTGCGTGTTGAGGTTTTGGAATCTATATTGGTTCACATGGCTGGTACCAGCTAGAACTAGCAAGAACCAGATCAGGGAAAGGCTTCATGAAGGAGATGTGTTTTATTATAGTAGGAGGTAAACATGTTAAAAGTAGCTCATCTTACAAGATCTTACTAAAAAACCCTCAATAACATTAAGTACATTTCTGCTGTTTTATTCTCAATGTTTATATTCAATCAATAAGTCTTAAAATACAATGAAGCAAAAAAGATGTCATCATAAAAGTTAATTTCAAGTATATCATTTAAAACCAATTTAGTGGGCAATTATATCTGCAAGGTGTTAACTAAATCACATATTTTCTCAAAAAATACTGCTATGTATTTCACTTAATTTTATTTCCACCTTGCCTCCCAAAACACAAACTAATACTCAGATTTTTAGGGGGTTCATGTTTAATTTTCCTGAGATTTCCAATATTGCATGTATTGCCAGAATTTTAATTTAACTCTTTTCCTACACAAAACAAGGAAAGGTGCTTACAAAATTATAGAGCTCTACAGGAACACAGATTGCATCCTAGGAAGATAAGGCACTGTCCTCTTCACCCCAACATTCAGATCCTAACACACTGGGATTGCACCACATGAAATGCAGGGGCCAAAAGGGACTCTTTTTCCACAAAACACTGCACTAATTCTCCAGTATTCAGTTTTTCCACTTGAATGGAATAAAAACCCTTTTGAGAACAACAATTACAATCCCCCCATTTTTTTCTCAGGCGCACTATTGGACTTCTTAGTGCATGCACAATGCAAATAAGGCAAGCTTCCTTTCACAGAGTGATTAATATGCAAAGACAGCCCGCTTTTTTAGTAGGATGTGAAGAACCACCAACAAGCTTTTCTAAGCCCAGAGGTTTCTACAATTATTTGCACTGTTTATTTTTAAACAGAAGATTACACAATAACACCAAGTGCTTTAGCTCTAATTTGCCAGTATTTTGTAAATAATGACAATTTGGACTTTTAAACCCTTTGTATCATATTTAAAGCATGGTCAACTATTGATTTCAATATACTAATTTTTCCCAAGATCTTGGAATCTCAGTTGTATGAAAAAAAAAATTGAAGCTATATTTTCTTTTTTAAGAAATTATACTTCATTTTTAAATAGCAAGTGTCTGGCACATACCTTGGGAAAACTTAAGATTTCAAATATCTATTATAAATTCAAAATAAGACCAAGAAATTACATTTTAATGGTCATCCATCTAACTTATATGTATCTTTATAAATCTGTGACTTTTCCAAATTTTTCTTAAATTCAATATAAAGCTGTGTTTTGATAGAAAATCAAATAAAATGTGTTTAACAAGACAAATGCTACAAAGAAAATAGAATCTTTGTACCACAAATTACATACATATGCACATTTAAGCTCAATAAAATAATTTAGGGAGCATTTCTAATCATGTGATTTTTAGCAAAGTAGCCAAGAAAATGGCAACCTACCAGATATGATGTTAGCTCTTTCATAATAAAAATTTCATTTGTCTCATTTTATTTTTACTACCTTCACCCACAAAGTTTCACTAACAGATACCAGTCATACAACTACTTGACATTTCTATCTAATGTTTGAAACAAACAAACAAAAAATCAATGATTCAGGTGTTTCACTTTTGCTCCAGATATGGATTTTTTAATCGATGTATTAAACATCCAAATGTAAATTTGATTTTTGTGTTCATTTTTTAAAACCTCTGTAGCTATAATACGTTAGATACGGATGAGATTTATGACTTCAAGTTCAATTTCAGTCAAAGATTTAAAATATATATAGTTGTAGGTAAATATTGTTTATGGCCTAAATCAAACTCATCTTTTCACCAACAGTCCCAAATCCCAGGACAGGGGATTCTATCAGCCCATGAGGAGTGGATTATGATACCCAAACTTATCAGGCTTACTTTAAGATATTGTACATATTAGCATCATTTCGGGGACATAAGTAAATCAGTTAGGTACCTTTGTTTCCTTGTGAAGTTCTAGTAACCAACCAGTGGAAGTCATTTTTACATCTAGATTCTCCAGATAGCATCAGATACATAACCAATCCCATATTTAACACCACCAAATTCACTGTAGTTTAAATTGTTTTCTCCTTTTGTACTTTTAAATTCTAAATTAATAAATTTGTCATTGAAAAAGAAAAGGAATAAATTTACTTGTTCTAACCTATAAATAAATGAAAAGATGAAAATGAAGACTACATTAACAATGGAACTCATCATTTTAATCTCTCATGTTTAGTTTTAAAAGTATATCATTTTAAAACCACTTATCACAATATTTAACATTTAGAAATGCATACATAAATTATTAAAATAATTATCTATATTTATAATTTGTCTTTTAAAATTCCCCACTATACATTTATTGTTATAGCATTTAAATAAATAATTTAACTGTCTAAAGCTGTTGGTAATAGCTATTTTCTTAATATTGCACCAGGCAGCCGAAATAACACTCAGAATAATGTACTGATTTACCTCCCAGGGACTTCAGAGGATCTGTTGTAAATATCTCTAGAAAACCAAGTAATAAATGATTATTCAAGTTTCTTATTTAGATACAAAACAATCTTTAAATACTTAAATCAATTAATGTGTAAAAATTTTATATTCTAAAAAATAATGCCTATATCTAACTTGGCTGTAAAAAAGTATAAATAATAAAAATATTCCTTTTATGAGAAGGAAGGAAAGGGAATGAACTGCCTACATGACCAGTTATCTGAACTGAGTCTGACTGGTAATTTAAATTCTAATTCCAAAGCCAATTTAGCTCAAAATGACCTCAAATAGTAATTTAGGGCAGTTAGCAGACTCATTTTCAATCTCTTATTGAAATATTACACAATGTCCCTTTTTCACTTCTTTTTGACAGACAGTTTTCTTTAATGAAAATTTTAAATTTTAAACATGCCATGAGTAACTTTAAGTTTGATACTCAAAAGAAAAAAATCTGAGAAAGGAATAAATAACCTTTGGTTATCTTTTTCTGATATCTCAAGGTTGTGTTCGGTATCATTCCACAGGAGTATTAAAAATGTAATAAAAAACACTTTAGAAAATGTTCTGGAATTTTTTTTACAGAGCTACTGAATATATTCATCTTGTACCCCCAACTTCTGGACCAACCACATGTATCACAGAGTTATTCCATAAATACTCAATAAAATGAATGCTCCTAGTAAATGTTCCTGCCACCCAGTAAGTCTGGGACAGAGCCATTTGCCAATGTGTTCACAAAACTGCTCTTATCCTGGTCACAGCATCACTGCCAAGCCCAAGTCTTTATATCCAGAAAGGTGGCCACCCTAGAATTTTCTGAGGACTTCTTACTTCAGAAAAGTTTCTTCAAAACTCTGAGACTGGCCCTAACTTCCTCAACTGTCAATCCCCTTGAAGATGTCTTCACATGCAACTTCTTAGGTCTTTGCCTTTGATGAACTCCGAGTTCTTTTCCTTTAAGAACTCTGCAGGCTTCATTCTATCTCAAAAATTCCATACTAAAACAATGTAAGCTCAAAAATTCCAAAAATCAGCTTTGACTTGTAGCAATTATGAACCCTGAAAAGAGACCGGTCATCAGAGGGTTCTCACGGTCTGCTCCAAAATTAAAGCTAACAGTCACTCTCATACCACCCCCTACCGCCACCTCAAACCACTAACTTCAAGACACACACAGAGGTGCACACTGTAAGCAACAAGAGGGTAGAGGCCATGTATCTCATCTCCCATTCTGCATTTTTATTAACTGGAGAGGTTAAGTCTCGGGGACTTTGTTCTCGTGGATACCAGGCATTACTGAGGGCAGAAGTGCTGACTGAGAATAGGATTAAATGAAGTCTTGAGTATTGAATAAAACACGTGACTGAGATAGGATTAAAAGAAATCCTGAGTACTGAATAAAATACATACCACCTGAATCATTTCTCCAACTCAATTTAGAAAACAAAGTAGTCAGACTTAAACCCTATAAGCTGCAAAATGTTGGGTTCTCTTCAATTGACCAGTCCAAGAGAAAATGTAGGTACTAATGAATAGAGTGGATGTCCCCCACCCAAAGGCCAGGTCTCTAAGTAATCACCCTGCAGTGAAGCCCACCCACACACAGCTTCTCCACCTCTTTTCCGTGTCTTGCTTCTAATTACTAATAGAGCCAAGGGTCATTAAAATTAGAGAAATGAAATGAAACATTATGAAATTATGAAACGCGAGGAAGATAGTAACACAATAAAGAGAAATTAAGAGGATAAAGAGATGATAAAGGAAGCAAAGAAACTTCTAAAATACTCAGTGATATAAAAGATATTGCATTAAGAAATAAAAAAAAGAGTATGTTATCAAAGAGACATTTAAAAAACAAAAAAGAACTCTTAGATATTAAAATTACGTTAGCAAAAATAGAAAATTCAATAGAAAAATTGGCAAAAAGCTGAGAAACCCTCCCATAAAGTAAAGGGTGGCAGATTGGGAGAGACAAAAAATGAATAATAGTGAAAAGAAGAGAAGAAAATTTAGATAATCAATCCAACTTCTGAATAAGAGCTCCATAGGAAAAAAAAAAAAAGAGAGAGAGAGAGAGAGAGAGAAATGAAAATATCAAATAAATAATATAGGAACATTTACCAGCACTGAAAAACATAAATTTTCAGACTAAAATGGTCCACTGAGAACCTACTCCTATAAGTTAAAACAGACCTCCATCAAGGCATATCGTTTTGAAATTTCAGAAAACTGTAGACAAAGGCAGGGTCCTAAAATTTCCTAGAGGAAAAATAAACAAGTTTTACAGAAAATATCAGGAATGAGAATGGACTGGATATCACAAATATACAACACTAAAAGCTAAAAAACACAGAATAACATCTTCAAAATTCTTAGGTTAAATGATCTCCAATTTAGAGAATTATATATCAAGCTAATATAAATTAACCATCACAAGCCTAGAAAACCAACAGCCAGACTGAAGGAGAATAATATCTAGGACAGATGTCCCCAGGGGGAGAAGGGAAATAACCATGTTTAAACATACTAAGAGTAGATTCATACTTCAGTCTGAGAACTTGACAATTAATTAGTGATAGGTATGTAGAAAGCTAACAAAGGAAAACAAAGGCCATTGTAAACTCTAGGAAAGCTAGAAAATTACAGAGGGAAGAGAATAAAATCACATAATTGTTTAAGGCTCAGATGTGAATAATATTTACATGATCATAACAGTAAACATTAAATATTAAGTGGCCAAGGTAAAGAAAGTGGAGAAGGTGAACAGTATGTAAGAATATTAAACCTCCATAGGAAAAAGTCAATAAACAATACTTAAACCTAAAAAATTAAGAAAGTATAAATAATGGAGATATATGCAATAAAGTAAAGACACTGTTAAAAACAAAAACAGCTAAAATATATAGAAGGTGTTGTTTGTGGGGGTCAAAATCGAAAGTGGGATGCATAGGGAGTGGTAAGAAGGGGTAGGAAAGGGTTGGGGAAGGAGACTAATGTGTTTTGTTACAAGTCATAAAACTATTTAACTTTTTAAACAATGCAGCCATTTTATTTTGCTAAAAATTAAAATTAAAATCAAGAAAAAGGGGAGGAACAACCAATTAATTTCAATTGCTTGACTAATTAGTATCTTTAATCTCAAAATACACTTACTATAACTTAGCAGATGAGAGAGAAATTGGCTGACCACCTTCTGTTAATGGTAAATAAACAGCTATGGACTTTGAACCAAGCTGAGAAGCTATATTTAACAAAACCACTCTATATGAATGAAATATGAAGTCTCCTTTGCCCTGAATCCTTGGGGATTAGGATGTCTCATGAGTGCATTTTCCAGATGAATAACACTCATTCTATTACCTTTTTCATCCCTACTTGTCATTGGTGAAGCCAATGGTATCAATGTTTACTTTTGTTTTATTTTTCCAATGACTCCTTGATGTCAGTCTAGCACAGAGCTGAACATAAAAGACACATGTTCAATAAATGAATCCATATAATGGTTGCCTGCTGCTTAAATGGACCAGCTTAAGTTGGCTGCTGAAATAAGGTTTAATTATGAATACCCATTATTTATGCTGTAGTATGTTACAGTCATTCCCTTGGCATTCTTTTTAACCAAATACTAAATGGCTAAGACTGACATGCTTTTTGTGTTCTTGAGTCTGCTTTTCATAATTTTTCCATCCACTCAAGTTACTACACCTTCTTACTATTAGTATACCTGTCCCTAGCAGTCATGTCTCTTTGATTCTAATCTAAATCTAGGAGTCTTTATAAATGTTGTAGAAGCGAGAAAATTAATTAAGAATATATGGACTCTTTCTGAATGAAGAGTTAAGGACTTATGAGTCAAGGATATACATTTCATTGCATGGTCTTTGGCATATCTATTTTAGCTATCCAGTAGGCTTCCTTCCCTTTATTCTTCATTTTTCATGTTCCAAAGAATAAAGGTTGCCAGATAAATGACTTCCAGATTAATGAAGTGTCACCAATATTGTCTTTAGCAGCAACCATTATTTAAATACTAAATTTTATGGCACCACCTTTGTGGTGAATTGACAGGTTTAATATTAACCCCTATGTAAATAGAAAGTAAAATCCATAGAAACCAACTTGTTTTTTAAAATTCTACTTTTCTCAAAATCAAGATCTATTAGACTTGGCTTTCACAGGAGGTAAAAACAGTTAAGCAATCAGCCATGGCATTTCTAACTTAGTTACAACTCATGGTGATTCTGAACCCTCAGAAAATAAAAAATAAAAGGAAAAATGTTATTCTAATTATAATCAAAATGTAAAAGCAACACTAATTATACATCTCTTCATTGTGAACTATGGAAGAAAAAAGGGAAGTGGCAAAATATTGCTGACCTTACTATGTGCCAGACAGTTGTATAAATTGCCTCATTTCCTCCTCATTAATAATCTATTAGGTAGGTGCTATTATCTTTGTCTCAAAGATAAATAAACTGAGTGTTGGGGAGATTAATTAACTGATTCATGGTCATTGAAAACAGAAGAGCCATCTTTGAAAATGCAAATTTGATGTCAAGGTCTATGGGGAGCCCCCATACTACCCAGAGTCTCTACAATACCCAAAGGAGATACTAAATTAAGAAAGTAAGATAATTTCTAATTAAAACTCAAATAAAAGAGCTTGTATTGGGTTTACATTTTCTCATGCCTATGCTAGCAGATCTTTAAAGTTGCCATGTTGTACCCTGAATCCAATTCCCATACAGTAACTGAAGCTTAACTGGTGATTGGTAGCCCCATCCATAGCCAGAATGTATACTCACAGTTAAAATATAAATTTAAAAAATTATCAGAAAAGAAGTCAATCACAATCATTTCTACTCCTTTGCCAATCTGTTAAAAATGTACGCAACATGTGGCAAGCAAGACAAACTTCAAATTTTGCTATCCATAGTCAGAAAGATTTTTAAAAGGCACAGAAATCAAGGTATGAATATCATGGGCAATGATGCAAGAAGACAAAACAGTGTCTAAAATTTATTTTCTCATTTGATAAATGAAATCACTGGGCGAAAACGTATGTTGTTCATTTCCTCACACTAACCCATTTCATTGTCCTTTGCGAGGTTTGTAACTTGCCTTTCCCTTTTCCTCCTGGCCCTTCTCTGTTGGTGTAGCTTCATATGCCCTGAAACCTTCCCTCAATCTAACACTTATTTCCTTCACTTCTCTCACGTCTCCTGGATATCTGTGACTCTAACAACTTAAATTTCACTGTCCAATTGAAATGACTCAAGATCACCACTCTCCTCTGAAATAAATCCAGTTTCTACTTGAGTCTCATCTTCCTTATACTCCTAACCACCTTAAATATTGTTACCCTTTTTTTTATTGCACTATTTGTTTTAAAATCTGAACAAAGGCAATATATGCTCATTAGAACAGCCAGACAAATCTTCTTTCAGTCTTAAACAGAGAAAGAGACTTTTTTAAAACAAATTTGGGATTATACTTATAAATAACATTTGTTTCCAAGTTTTTTTTTAACTTAACATTATTATCCTTCTCTAACCTAAGGTGTTCATAACGCTAGACTCTGGCTTCTTCCTTTTGTTCACTATCACTTTCTGAATTATGGACAAGATACCATTCCAGGTGCTACATGAATACTACATCATAAATACTTCTGGGTGTGATAAAGACTTCCACAAGGTACTGATTGTAATCCATGGTGTTTTCCCTGAATGAAAAGAGGATAAAAATATAGACTACTACTGCCTCTCAGTCTTCTTGATCTCTTTAGCCAAGCTCCCTCCTGCCTCCTTCCAAACATGCAACACATAAACGACCTCATCCACCTTTCTACTGTGCATAGCTCAATCCTTTCTACAAGCCTCTTCGACTCACATTTGGGAAGAATTCTCCATCTGCTCCTTGTGCCCACATAATCCTTATACTGCCTCTGAACTCAGCCACATATTTGGCTCTAGATGCTACCTGGTGTTCTAGTTATCTTTTCATTCTCCACTAGACAGTGACTCTCTGAGGTCAAGGTATTGTACTTTTGAGTCTTAGTTTTTTGGTTTACACCCGGCAGCTAACAGACTGCATAGAAGTTCAGTGTTTTTGCTGTCATAGCTTCTCCCTCTTCCACAAAATCCATTAATCTCTACCCTGTGCCTTCTCTGCACGGCAGATTGTCTTACCCTCTCTCTAGTCCTATATTTTTCCATCTATGATATTAGTTTTCAAACTCTTTTGACTGGAACTATAATAAGGTACACATTTTCAACCACAACCCAGTCAGCAAAAGTTTCACAAAACAATACTTAGCCTTACTACATAAGACACATTCTTTTTTCTATTCCATTCAATCCATTTTTTTCCATCTTTTTTTCTTTCTTTTTAATGCTGGCTGAAGCCAACTAAATAGATTTCATTACTTTCAGCTGAAAAATATTGACCTTCAAGTTAAGATACTTAAGAAACTAGAGGAGATTAGAAACCGAAGGGAGATATAAATTTTGATTTCATCAGCATATTGATGGTGAGTAAAGTTATAGCACAAGAAAAAAAAAATTTTTAAGATACCACAGTGCCCAAATTTGTTGTAAAACCTAATGTGTGTAAAACTGAAGTTACCTATCTTTCATCCAAGGCAACCCCTTTTCTCAGTTTCCCCATCAAACTGACAATACCATGATTATTTCACTCCCTCAAGTTGGTAACATAATTTTTTTTTTCTCTCTCAGTCCCTTTTGGACCTAACAGCTAACCCACTGGTTGATTTGTCATCTCTAACATCTCAGCTGTGTGCCTTTTATATCCTTATCCAAAGCCATTACAGGTGTATCTTTCCAAGATTATCTGCTTTATAAAACACACCACAGCTAAGTTTCTTTAACAAGCTCCTCTGGTACATAAAATTTGACTTTATAAATTTTTTAGCTAAGACTCTATTAATAAAAGGTATAGTTGTGAATGAAGTATTTTGGTTTGCAATACACTTCACATATATTATTTGATTCTCATATTCAAATGAGGAAATTATAATTCAAAAAGACATTAAGTACCTTATATAAATTCACTTGGCTATTTAGTAGCAGAGCCGAATCTTGAACCCAAATCTTTTGATTCTAGGCCCAATACTACCCTTTCCCTACAGGCATCTTCCTACCACACAAAGAAAGGGACTGTCATTTGACTTCCCTTGCTTCCAAACTAATGTTAACTGGTTCCCTCACCCCCCAGTCTCTGGGTTCTCTGTCATCTAGTCCATCTTAGATAATGTAACAAGCATCCTTTGATTAACCTACTACTTTGTCCAGCCACTTTTGTGGCTGCTACATAAAACCCAAATTCCCTTTAAGTACAACAGTAATCTCTACCAATTTGCTCCTACTTATCTCTGCTAAGTCATGGCTGGCATCATACACAGAGCCTAGCATAACAGATGTTCAATTGCTATCACACCATACTTGTAAATATTTTTTAAAAATGAGTTTTCTAACATTTACAACCACACCCCTCACTTTGTCTAGCATTTCAGACTTTAATAAGACCTGCTCCAGTATCCAGTCTGCTTTCACTGCTCTTCAATATCAATTACCCAGCTAGACTCATCTCTTTCTGCAGAGAAATAGGTCCTTCCTCTCCCTATTTATCACATGTCCCTGAAGTCCAGATCAAGCACTAGATCTTACACACCTTTTTTCAGACATTAAAACCAACCAAGATGATTTCTGCCTTTCTAAGTAATTTTCATAATTAATACCTGCCTCCTTCTTTTAGGTACTTATTTATATAGTACCTATCATGATTTCCTAACTGTCTGAACTGAGTAAGTTTTTCCTCCACAACCCTCTGAGTACTTCCACAAGACCAGTATAGTAAGTAGTCTTAACTTTATCCCCCACCCCCTTGGCCTCTGGCACAGAACTCTGCACATCATATTCACAGTACAACTGCTTAATAAATTTTTCAAAAATTAATCTCTATTCAAGATGAACTTTTTAAAAGAATATATTCAGTACCTGTTACATATTACCTGTTTTACAATATGTGATTTTATTTAAGCTCACCAAAACCCATAAGTGAGTGTCATTATCCCCATATTACAGACCGAGACCCAGGCTCAGAAGTGCAGCAACTTGCAGAATATCAGTTAGAGATAGTTGGCTCAACTGAGACCTGTCAGACCCCAAAGCTCTTGATATTGCCCCTCCACCCTAGCACTCCCTGCTCACTTTGGTCAGACTCAGTCAGTCCAAAAGCCAAGCAAACTCACATTTACTTATCAAGTATTTTGATGCTTTATGTATCCACATCTTCCTAAATCTAGAAAAGGAGGAATTGCAGCCAACTAATATAAGTTATAGTCCCATCTTCACCTATGTAAGTCACTTAACCTTTTTCACCCACAGTTTCTATTTCAAGATCTCACACAATCTAGTCTTGGAGAATTTTTTTCTCCTAAACTCTGGCTCCCACACTGTTCCCCAAAAGAGTTGTATATACTCATAACTGAAGATGTTACCTCCATGTGAATCACCCCTTCTTCTGCTCCATCTAGTGAAGGTAAACTGATGCCCCACACCCAAGCTGGGGGAGTCCCAAGCAGAGTAAATTGCTTCCTTCCTTGTGCTCCAATGACATGTATTCATGTCTCTATTTGTAAGTGTAGTATGTCTCCCTCCCACACTAGATGATAAGCTTTAGAAACAGAGGCATATCTTATTGGACTTTACAAACTGAAATCCAACACAATTCCTGAAACTATCAGACCTTCTCAAGATTTCAGGAAGGTCTGCTAAGTGAAAGAATGCAGGAGTGTTTGCTGTGATTCAATGTTTGTTGAAATTAAGTAGTCAATGAGAACATCATCAGTCCTTCCCATTTCACAGAGTTCTTCAAATGTCACCTCCTCACCCCCTCACCCCTTCACCCCCTCACCCAGCCCATCACAAGTGAATTTCCCCTGAAAATCTCTCATAGTACTCTGCTCTTTTCCTCAGTTTAGATTAGAATATGTACTTATAAATATATATGTGTTAATTGTTTAATGTCTGTATTCCTCCCCATTATTACACTGGAAGCACCATGAAAACAGGGAAGATTTATGTTTAGTTTACCACTATATTCCCAGCACTCAGTACTCAATAGATATTCACTGAATAAATAATAGGAAGATTAAATGATATAATGCATATCAAAAACTCTGAAAATTATATAGTGACTATTATAATTATTCGTAGTACATATCCAGTTTATCTCTTCTTAGATAGCTAAAATAAAATTTTCCATCTCTTCTCCAATATCATGTGCCTTTAATTGGTAAAACTACTTCCTGCATCATCAATAGGGCATTTATGTCTGACACATGTGAATAATAAAAGCAATTCGTTTGTTTTATTCTACTTAGTAATTTACAGGCCTATCAGCACTGAGAAATGCTAAATCGCCTCAGATCTCACTTAAGATTTTCTGTGAAATAAAGGTCAAATAGCTCCTTCTTTTCAAAACTTTGATTTTGATACATGATTCTAATTTTCAATGCACTACACAAGTAGCCTTTATGAGGTATGTGTTTAACAAACTGGAATCTTATATTCTCAAGCAAGTGGATCCAAGCTGACCAACACATGGTTGTTAACACAGGATCAGGAGCGGGCTGGGCCCCTCCACTGCATGGGCTCCTTTCAAAGCTCTGGGAGGATGGAATCTGACAATGTGTTCTCATGCTTACATGTTTTCTAAATTTTGGGAAAGCAAATGAGGTTTTCAAAAAATTTTTTTTTCCTTAAGGAGGGTTCTTAAAATTGTATACCCTTTATGCCCCCACAAAACCTAGATCTACCTCTGTGCTAATTAATGGCTTTCAACCTTATACAGAGAACACTTTTCTCTCTAAAGTATTCATAATAATCAGCATGACAGCATAGGTACATTTAAGAGCAATTTTAAAATTCTAGTTCTAATCATTGAAGAGGTCATATTCCCATAACATTCATTTTAAGTCCTTTTGAAAAAAAAGCATTGTCTAAATAATTATTTTTTTCTAAATCCATATACATCCCTCCTTCTCATTAATAGACACAGCTTGAATGCACAGAAGTCCTGTGACCTCTGAAATAATCACAACAACTATAAAAAGCAGGTATTACTAATTTTCTCATTTCACAGAAGAAGAAACTGAAATTTAGAGAATTTAAATGATTAAATGACCTGCTTAAGATCAGATAGCTAATAAGGAGTATGTGTGGCTTAACTTTCAACCTAGGGTTGTCAGCCACTCTTAACCTCTATGCTATACTACTTCTAGGGTTTCTTGACAGCAAAAATAATGTCATCTCAGTCCCTTGTAACTCCCCACAGATCTGATGATAAAAAGCCAGTACTCAATAAACATATTTGGTCAACTATTTGAGAGTCGATTATGTTAGTTAATGTAATATAATCTCAAACAGTGTGACATTACTAGGAGTATTCCTAAATGGTGAGGTAATTAGATACCAGAAGCCTTTTTACATGTTATCTCAGGAGTGACACAGAACAGAAAAAAACAGGCATATGTTCCTGGTGTTTGCAGCTACATCAAAAAGTCTTAGTGAGAATATGTAGAATACAGCATATATAGAAGCCCTTCAAGACACATGAGTGATGCAAACTTTGAATTAAAAGGAAGGCATATTTACATATATCTGGGAGAAAAAGAATGCATTATAGGTTTAATAAATCACTTTCTCCAAGAACACACAGGCACAAGATAGACCAAATGGCTTATCTTTTTAACGTAGTCCTCTTTGAGTCTCTGATTGCTCAGAAGCTAAAGTAATACTACAGGAAGAGAAAAGTATGTCATCCTATAGAAAACTCCTAACTCAGTATCTGTGTGTAGACATGGTAAAGAGTGTTTAAGAAAAATGTATTGAAACTGCCTGAAAGGCACACATTTGGCACCCAGACCAACATCAAAAGGCAGTCTCCTAATGAGTATCTTCATCTGAGAGACAGCACTCAACATCATGAAAGGAAAGGGCATAATGGCACCACTGGTGACACCAAATAATTTACATCCCTTTACATCAGCAAATGGTTTTAAGGTTTGGTACTAGTAGTTAATAACAACAGAGCTGGAGGTGACGAGCCTGTGACTTTCGGATTGACTTCTGGATTTTATTGCCCTACAGTAGTAAGTACATCTACCTGTATTATCGATAGTAATTTCACTACCTCTTCTTCTCATATTAAAAACTCTGGACCTCCTAGAGACCTAGCCATTAGGAGTCACACAGACCTTTGGGCATTGCTCTCTTCCCAAGAGGCTCTCTCTTACAATATTCCTCAGAGACTTGCTGTGTATTTTAAGAGATATATAAAGTTTTCTTGTGAATTTTACATGCCTTCTTTTTTAATTAAAAGAATCTTAACCTTAATCGTTTTTTTATTCAAAGATCAAATAGCCACTATTATTATTATATAGCCAATTGAGTCATGTTTTCAGTTCTAATTTGTAATCTATTTTTAAAACTAGTAAAATGCTATTTGTAATTTGCTGCCATTTCTTTTCAAGTTCTTATATATTTGTTAGATTGCTAAACTAAAAAATGATTAGTTATAGAATCTACATTAAAATATTTATTTTGACACCATTGAATATTTGTGTACTCAAAAATTCAGTATGTAAATAGTACAGGAGAGCCTTTTATAAATGCCTTTGTCTCTCTCCTCCCTGGCTGGCTGTTCCTAGAAGACTGATGGTGGCAGGTGTGGTCGATCCCTTTCTCTCCCTCCCTAACAATTGGTTCTGCTCTCCATCACCACAGACCCATTATTGGCAGAGAGGGCTCAAACTGTTCCTAGCAACAGGTAGTCAATCATTTACTTTACACTAGGACAGGAAGGACTATGAAGGTCAGCTAGTGCCATTGAAGTCACTTTCAGTCTAGAGAGCAGCCACAATTCTTTAACACTGAAGATGTAAATATGGGGAATTCATCTAACTGATATTAAATAGAGGCTTTGTCACCTTAAAAAATTAAATTGGGTCAAGAATTCCAAAATCCATATTTCAAGCATCATCAAGTTTACAAGATGCTGTCTATAATTTAAGAAACTGAGTTCTGCAGCAAACAAAAACATCTGTCATGTCTAACAATTAGTTTTTGAATGACAAAATGGTGCTATTTATTTTGAAAGGCAATTAAGACATTCTTTCCTATGACAGAAATATATAAATATAGATTACTTACATTAAATTACATGTTACCTTTCTGAAGTTTAACGATAAATGTATTCTAAAGAGAAGCACTATGCAAAACTCTTAGAATTGAAGCAGGGAGGGTGTTCCATGTGACTAATTTCTCCCTCTTACTGCTGCTTTGAGTGAGCATCCAAAGAGAGCCCTTGTGAACAGCACATCCACACCATAATTTTTTTTCAAACAATTACTGCCTTAATTCTTGAATTAACAAGCTCAAAAAACAGTCACCAGTTAAAGCAACAAATCTTTAGTTCAATTAATTAGCATAGATCCTTGGATGAATCTCCTTTGTTGAACAACGTAAATGCCCTATTTTCTGCTATTGTAACTTTTTTTTTTTTAAGATAGATCCTGGGTAAAGGTATTTGGAAAGAAGTCAACAGGTCAGTCTCTTGGGGAGAAGTCTAAAAATTGACTTAAAAAATGTAAGTTTTTGACTAATGAAAACTTAGCCCAATTGGTAGATCTTCAGAAACTTGTAGTGGGAAGAATAACTCAAAAACTATCAAACAAATGACAGGCCACACTTCCACAATGTCTGGATTATATTCTTTTTGTTTAACTCTTCTGCACTTTAAGTACAGTGTAAGTTATTTTCAATATTTTAATATATGGTAATATTTACTGAAAGAATATCAACTTCCTGGTTTTTGGATAGAGTTGTAAAAGGATTTTCACATTCTTAAATATGGCTTTACTTACAGTCATTTAAATTTTGTTCAGAAAGACACGTTTCTGATCTTAAAATGAAAATCAACAAAAAAATATAGCTCGCCATAATTGTGCTCACTGCAAACTTTGCTGAAACATGTTTTATTTGTTTAGTGAGAGCCATTATATATACACTATACCCGAGGGGGAACCCCCAAAAAAGCATTATTTTCTGGAGGGCGGGCCCCTTGTACTGGAGGCTTCCCCTGCTAGGTGAGTTTTCTAGGAACCCATCTGTATCACTGCACTAGCTGGCGTTGTGAGGGGCTGCATTAGGTTTCAGTGAATTTTTCTGAAGACTATTTCAACCCATTTGTCCATTTCATGATGGGTGATTTACCAACATGACTGCCCACAACATGCTGAGTGTTCAGCAGTGTCTGACCAAAAAAATAGCATGATCCCCGTGCCCCACTGAATTAAAAAAGTCCTCAAAGGGAAATGTTTTACCAATGTGGAAGAGGTGAAACAAAAAATGGTAGAAGCACTAAAAGGCGTCAAAATCGACGAGTTCAAAAATTGTTTGAGCAATGGAAAAAGTATCTTGATAGGTGTATTGCATCAAATTGAGAGTACTTTGAAAGTGACTGAAGTTTAAACATGTAAGAATAAATATACAATTTATTATAAATATATTCCAGTTTGGGGGGGCGTCCCCTTATACATAAATACTTATCTTTATAAGGTAGTACAGGTGGTTGCTCTTTGTTCGAAAATTAATCCTATCCATTCCTTGATTCTTGTAAGTTAAATTGGCAGAGGATTGTAAATTTATCAAAGAAACATGACTTAACAGCCATTCCAGATCATTCAATCAAATGATTTTTCCACAAAACATCCAGAACTGCTGTAATTCCACAACCTTTCCCTTTATCCCTGAGGAACAGAAGACACCAGAACAAGAGAGGGGCAGCAGATCTGATTCATCTGGTATATTAAGTTAGCGTACCTTATATCTAAATAGTCAAATGCACCAAGTGGAGAGAGGTTGAACTACCATTGTCCCTTGAGATAATACAACATTTGAAGCCAAAAATGTGTGTGTGTGTGTGTGTGTGTGTGTGTGTGTTACTGTTTTATTTTCCTACTTACCCTTTGACTGGAATTCTTCATTTTTTAAAACTATGGTAGAAACAATAAGTATTTCCCTTCAAAAAACCATTCACTTTTTTTCTTTTGTTAATCAACCTTTTATGTGTTACTTGGTCTACCTTTTTCCTATCATCTTGGTTCTAGGGTCAGGAATAAGGACACTTTCCTTTCAGGAACCATGGGTCAAAATGTCACCCTTGCCTCAGCAGTAGAGAACATCTTAATCTGGGTTTCCCTGGGCGTGTACCCTTGCAACTTCCTGGGGATCTTAACACCGGGGATGACACCCATCGCCATGATGGAAAGAACCTCCGAGTTATTCCCCAAGGGCCTCCCAAAGATTAGGGCTCCATTGTCACGCCACCCCCAACCTATAAGGGAAGAGGTCTCAGAAACTCCCCTCTCCGCCCTTTCCGTAAGTCGTGTCCCGGTGACCCCTGGGCACTACGGAAAAAGCATGCCTTTAGCAGCCCCCAGTCAGGTGGCTTCGAGGACCCAGCGATAAGCGCCCCCGGTTGGCCTCCTGCTGAGGCTCTCTCTGCCCCCAGCCCATCCTGCCCCTCCCCCAGCTTCGCCCTGGACCCCGGCTGGCTGGTCAGCGCACGCGCGTGGGTGCGCCTGCCACCGCGCCCTCCAAGGCTACTCGATCAGGCCAGTATCAATCGGGCGCAAATTTGTGTGCTGGTCGGGGCAGGAGGGATGCTCCAATTTGGTGTGAAAGAGGCTCAAGTGAGCGAGCACCTCCCGGAGACCACCTAGACTCCATTTTATTTCCTCGGAAACTGAGGGGTGGGCGGGGGACCCGCCGCAGGGCGGGGTTCCTCCGGCGGGAGATGAGCTAGACCGTTAGGCTGGAACACCAGGAGACTGTCCTGGCAGCTCCTGGCCACCACCCGCAATGCAATGAAAGCCTCTCGCGGCTTCCCGCCCAGGCAGCCTCGCTCTGATTGGTTACCATTGGAGGCACCCGAGTAGGCTGGAGGCGGCGGCCGAGTGCTGCTCCCTGCCGCCCGTGGAGGGGGCTTGCTGGGGGCCCCCAGACTCGCCACGCGCGCTCCCCCAGCTAGGCTTAGCCGACTCCGGGCAGTTCCAGCGGCACCTAGCAGCGGCTACAGCGTACACAGCCTCCTCTCCCTCGCTTTCCTACGGTACTTACCAGCACACGCCCCCCGCCCCAAACGTCAGCCCACCCCACCCAGCTCTTTGCGGTCCCGGTTCCTTTTCTTCCCTCTTCCCTCTTCCTGTCCATCAGCGCCTAAGCGAAAATCCTAGTGTGGGGTGGGAGAAGCAGCTGGAGGGGAGGGTGGGCACGCACGTAAGAATCTTCCTGGGAGACCGGAATGGAAATACCCAAAATGAAATGAACCTTCCTCCAGGCCGCGGAGGTTCGCTAGGCGGCGGCGCAACCCCCATCACCCGTGGCAGCATCACTACTGTCTTCCTCCCAGCTCCCTATTGTTCGCACTTCGCAAGGATCGGGAACCTTGTCCAAAGAAAGGCGATTGGGGCGAAGCGTTTCGGGGGACTGCCTGCCGTTCTGCACTCGCACCGTATAACACAGGGCCCTGGGTGCGTGTGAAGGCACACGCGCGCATACACGGGCGCACACACTAGGCAGCCTGGATCACGCCCTCCTCGCCCTCCGCCCCTCCGCACTTCCTCCTGTCAAAATGCAGCGCTGGACCCTCCCATCCCTCCGAGCTCCGTGCCGAAAGCAGGCTTTGCAACTAATCAGCAATTTGGCAAATGAAAAACTAACGTCATATCCACGAAGGTGCAACAACGGTCACAGTCCTGAGATTCTGCCCATGTTCCCCCATTTTGCAAACCGTTATTCGACCCTGGCAGGGGGCGGCAAAGGCGGCGAGCCCCACTTTATTAGACCTGGGGAAATACTCTGGCTTTATTGTTCACTCTTCCCGGAGCCTGAGCTGACAAGCCCCTGCCCTGCAGAATCCGAGCCTGTGCAACGGCACTACCGAGCCCCGGCAACCGCGCCGCCCGCCTTCGGGGAAGGAGCGCTGCCCATCACTGGTGCGGCCGCAGCGCCTCTGAGATCAGGCGGCTCCGCTCCCAGCACCCGGCACACTAAGTGGGAAGGGCGGGCGCGCTGGAGGGGAGCTGGGCACTCGGTGCGCAGGGAGGTAGCCTGGGAGGGCGCGAGACTCGGCCGGACAGCCCGGGCGACGCGCTCCTTCCTCAGCGCCACGAAAATGACCACCCTTAGCATTCTTCGTAAAACCACCAAAATAACTGTTCCTAGGGGGAGTAGTAGGGAGAAGAAGGCAATTATCAAATCAAATTGAGAAGAATTGTAAAACGTACCTGCAGTTCCTAGGAAAAACAAAGTCCAGATGAGATCCTTAGTTTGCAGCATTGTAATCTGCTGGCTGGGAGGGATGTTCTTGCCGCGGTAAATTCTGTGCCCCACCTTGCAGCGAGTGTGGACGGCGTTAGAGCAACAGAGCTAGGGGCAGACAATTGCCAGGCTGAGTATGATTATTTTTGCAGAATTGTTTCCTGCCAGCAGCTGCCGAGCTGCGTTCACGCGCTGAGCGGAGAATGAGTGACAGTCCCAGCCTCAGCACACTCGCAACTCGGAGATCCTTGCGCTGGTCCGGGTTCGCTTTGATGGAACTGGGGATGGGAGCGGGAGGCGGAGGGCGGGGGTGAGAACCTCAATGTGTCCTTCCACCAGGCCGGCCACAAATAGTGCCGAACATCAAGGAGGTAAGAGAGACAGGGGAGGCAGATGCGGCCGCCTGCAAAACGCGGCCTGGAACGGCCTGCCGGAGAAAGCGGACTTCTTTCACAGGCAATCTTACAGGCAGAGCTGGGATTTCTTTCTTTCTTTCTTTTTTTCTTTTCCCGCACAGTTCTTCCCCAAGCCTCCGCGGCCCCTCCTGCTATATCCAGGCTGGATATTTTAATAACTAGCAAATAATAATAATAAAAACACCGTAGATTTTGTTAGGTTTTCAAAGTTGTGTA
This sequence comes from Furipterus horrens, assembly GCF_987537825.1. Classification (NCBI taxonomy): domain Eukaryota; kingdom Metazoa; phylum Chordata; class Mammalia; order Chiroptera; family Furipteridae; genus Furipterus; species Furipterus horrens. The sequence goes on along the minus strand of NW_028327172.1, from coordinate 82,830,841 downwards.
ATTTCTCAGATCTGAAGATCCTTGAAATACAAGGAAAGGACTTAATTTTTTCTTTAAAAGTACAAAAAATTAAAAATTAGGAGAGAGGTATTGCTATTGCAGGGCTTTGTTTTGATTTTGTTTGCTTATATTAGCTATGAAGTTTGCTCTCCCACAGAGAGGCAACAGAGCATAGGGGAAAGAGGTGAGAAGCAACCCAAGTTAGAAGAAAACACAGATACTTAGAAGGAATTTCCAGAAATAACGAAAGGAAAATGTTTGTTTATAAATTTTGAAATCTGTGGTCTCTTCATGAAGATCACCAAGCTTTTTGTGTAGGTTTTACGGTATAGGCACGATGTTAAATATTTTCTTACAAAGGCACACAACATCAGTTCTTTAAAATATTAATGTAGAATATCACTGAGGCAGCAACAAAAAGGGTTTCAATGAGTCTTATAGCTGTATTTTGTACAGAAGAGAATGAGTGGGGAAGCAGGATGAAAATATAAACATGTTTCAGCACCTGAGCAAGGCTTGGGGTTTAAGGAACCAAAGGTGAGGGAGAAGCAGAAGCTCAAAGTGTTCTACAGGCTGGACCAGCCTATTAGCCTAGCAGAGTGAAGCCCTTCTAGAGGAAGGCTGCCCACCTTCCAAGCACTGGTGCATCAACATTACCACTACTCACTTTTTCTTTAAAGGACAGGCGCTCCAATGCTGTACCACTCTTTAAAAATCCATCCTCTACTGGCCAGCCAGCCAGCCTCCATTACTGGAGAGGCTGGCATCTCGTCTCTGTGTCCTAGACGGGCAGGCCACACCAGCACACTGTGACTTCTGGCCTCACAACCCCTGAAAAGTATGTCTTCTAGTAAATCAATCTTTCACAATGTTTACTTTTATAATATTTACCACATACCAGTTACAAACAATAAATACAGAAAAGCAGAAAGAAGGAACTGAAATACCAAATCCCACAGATTCCAGAGATACCCACAGATTTCCTCAGTCTTCTGTACATGTGTATGATTTTTGTAATTGACAATATAGTAGCAATTTGAATCTTATTTCATTATAAGCATTTCCCCAGGCCATTAAAAAGGGTTTTGAAATCTTTTTTATAGCTGTGTAATGTTTTTATATCAATGGTTACGGTTCCCCATTGTTGGATATTTAGATTATTTCCAGTATTTGATAATATAATTAATGCTTTTTGAACATCTTTGAATAAAAATGTATTGAATACTACTATGTGTAGCCCTGTTTTGAGTACACTGGGTTATATGGATTTTTTAAAAATGGTTGCTAAAGTTAAGTATCACTGGCTTCAGATATGAGCTTCTGCTCACATGTAACATTATCACATTAAGCCTTAATAAGTAGCAGATTCTTTCCTAAAGAAGAAGATTTGATAGCAGGGGAAAATATAGAAAACAGGACTGAGAGGAAAGGAAAAAAGTGAAGCTTGGCATACTCAAAATATTTATAACTTTATTTCTAACCTACTTCTAATTTTTACCAAGACTGAGAAACACACCTTTCTCTGCAAACCTTCATATTCTAATAGCTCATATCGGTAGAATTTTTAAATTTCTCACTATTTTTCTCCTTAAATGTCTCTATTTTTAGCTTTTCAATGTAGACGGGTGTGGAAATCCTATCTCATTTCAGCACGACTGAATTTCATCTCTCTATGGACATACCAATTTTGAGATGTTTGAGGGATATCCAGGTGAAGATGTGCAGAAGACAGACAGTTAGATAGGCCTTCAGAGAACATCATTGTTTAAGATTTAGGCCAAAAGAATTGCCAATGCAATTGTGAAAATGCAATCAGAGAAATGAAACATTATAATGACCAAATCTAAAGAAGAAAGTTTTGAAGCGGTCAAATAAGATGATGATTTCCAAGGTTCCTGGAACTGTGTTGGAAAGCCATTCATGGCCTCTGAGAGAGCAGCCTTCAATGGACTGGTGGAAGGAAGATATCACTGTCCCAGGAATGAAAGGATAGCTTGGCCAGGGAGAAGAAAAGGAGGGTTAGACCACTCTTTTGAGGAGCAGTGAGATAATTGAAGAGTGGTGTGAAAATGAAAAGGATAGGAAGGCAAGTTTGAGGGGGAAAGGGGCTTGCAAGGTTTTCTTTTTCTCTTCTCTTTTAATATGAGAATTTTACTGTTAGACTGTAAACTAAATTAAATCAGTAGCTAACTTCCACTCGTCACCACCACAACCTTATGGTCTAATTTATACTAATTGAAAAATGAACTTGATCTGAAGTGCCCTCACTGTTATTTCCCTCCAATTACGGTTTCTTTCTTGCTGGTGTTGAAAAGGAGACCCAAGGCTGATCCCAGAACTCACAGATGTCCCAGGAACTTTATTTCACATTTGACACAAGCAAAATGCATTCAGGAAAACACAACAGCGGAGGATCAAAGCAAGAAACAATTACCTGGAATTAGGAGAAATGGGGATACGGAAACATGTCCAAATAGCTGAGCAAGATCCATGAAAGTGTTAGGACCAGAAAGCAATGTCAATACCACAGAGCTAAAGAGTGAAAGTCTCTAGGGAGTCCTCAGAGCTCCCTCCCACCCTCATATCCCAGATCTGGTTAACAGAAATGACTACTAAGTTCTACTGCATGGTAGGGCTGAGGAAACTGACATGTTTCCCTTCCTGATCAAGGCTGGCTCAGGTGCTGGTTGAGAATAAGTGGACACTCATCAACTGACACTGCTGAATGGGGCTGGGGATCCCCAAAGTAGAGAAATGAGACAGGGGTCAACATAGAACCACTGCTTCTTAGTTCTGCACAACTTGAAAGGGTGCCTTTCAAATCCCACTCACCATGTATTTATATAATTGTTTTCACAATTTTTCTGGGAGGTGGAAATAAAGAATGAAGAAAAGGGTGCTGTTTTCTTATCCTTCCTCCCTCCCTTCCTCCTGCCTTCCCCTTTCTTTCCTTCCTAGCTTCCTTCCTTCCTCCTTTCCTTCCTTCCACCCTCCCTCCCTCCCTCCCCTTCTTTCCTTGTTTCCCTCACTTCTTTCTCTTACTTTTTTAGGAAGTTCTTTAGTAAAACACTTCCTTAAAAACTTCCTGAAAAATAAAGGATGGAAAGAAGGAGAAGTTAGGCTGCAGTGCAGGCACAACAAAGCTTCTGTCAGCCCCTTGGAAGCTGTGAAGCTGGTCATGATGTTCTCACATTGAAGAGTCATCGGATTTAGGCTGCCCTGGCAATGGAACATCTCTTTAGCCATGAGCAGTTTCTGGAGACTAATAGCTAAGAGCATCCCAGCATCTGGGAGAGTATGACCCCAGTTTTGAGTGTGGCATCTGGGCAGCTTAGCACAGCATCCATTACACAATTTTAGCTGTAAGTCAAAATATGATTTCTTAGAAAGTTAATTTGTTTCTTTTTTATTGTGGTAAAATATACATAACATAAAATTTACCATTTTAAGCAAAAATGCTTAAGTGTGCACTTCTGTGACATTAAACACATTCATATTGTTACGCAATTATCACCACTACCTCCAGAACTTTTTTATCTTCCCCAACTCTGTACCCATTAAACAATAACTCCCCATTCCCTCTCTTCCCACAGCTCCTGGTTACCATCATTCTACTCTCTTTCTCTATGGACTTCAATACTCATCATACAAGAAGAAACATACATTTGTCCTTTTGTGGTGTTCTTATTTCAGCTGACATAATGTTTTCAAGATTCTTCTAAGTTGTAGCATGTGTCAAATTTTCCATTGCACATATATACCACATTTTGTTTATTCATTCTCTCATCAATGGACATTTGGGTTTCTTCCACTTTTTGGCTATTGTGAATAATGATGCTGTGAATATGGGTGTACAAATACCTTTTTGAGCCTCTGCTTTCACTGCTTTGGGTTATATACCCCAAAGTGGAATAGCTGGACGGTATGGTAATTTTACATTTAATTTTTTGTGGAATTGCCAAACTATTTTCCACAGTGGCTGCATCATGGGTTCCAGTTTCTCCACATTCTTGCTAACACTTCTTTTCTTTCTTTATTTCCATCTCTTTCTCTCTCTCTCTTTCCCTCCTCCTCCTCCTCTTTCTCCTTTCTTCTTCTTCTTTTTTATAGTGGCTATCCAAATGTGTGCAAAGTGATATCTCATTGTGATTTTGATTTGCATTTTTTCTAATGTATAGTGATGTTGAGCATCTTTTTATGTGATTATTGGCCACATATATCTTCTTTGGAAAAATGTCTATTCAAGTTCCTTGTCCATTTTTAATCGAGTTATTTGTTCTTTTGTTGTTCTTAAGTTGTAGGAGTTCTTTATGTATTCTGGTTAACAATCTCTCATCAGCTATTCAATTTACAAATATTTTCTCCCATTTCATGAGTTGCTTTTTCATTCTCTTGATAGTGTCTTTTGATGAGCAAGTTTTTAATTTTGATAAATGCTAACTTGTCTATTTTTCATTTTGTTGCTTATGCTTCTGCTGTCTTGTCAATGAAATCATTGCCAAATCCAATGTCTTAAAGCTTTCCCCCTATGTTTTCTTCTAAGAGTTGTATAGTTTTAACTCTTACATTTAGGTCTTTGATCTATTTTGAGTTAATTTTTGTATACGGGTAAGGTAATGGTCCAATTTCTTTTCTTTCTTTCTTCCTTTCTTCCTTTCTTTCTTTTTTTTCTTTCCATGTGTATATCTAGTTTTCCTGGATGAATTGTTGGAAAGGCTGCCCTTTCCCCATTGAATGGCTTGGCATCCTTGTCAAAAATCATTTGACCATATATATAAGTGTTTATTTCTAGACTATTCTATTATGTTAGTCTTAGTCTATCTTTATGCCAATACCACATTGTTTTGATTACCATAGCTTTGTAGTAAGTTTTTAAATCTGGAAGTGTGAGATCTCCAACTTCTTTCTTCTTCATCAAGATTATTTTGGCTATTTGGGATTCCTTAACAGTTTATATGAATTTTAGTATGGGGTTTTCTATTTCTGCAATAACAACACCACCAACAACAACAACAACAAGTAATTGGGATTTTGGTAGAGATTGAGGGATGCTGTCTTCTAATCTTCCCAAAGTTGTTATTTGGGTTAGTGTTAGAAGGATGCTGACATCTTGGAGATGAATATGTTTTAGACATCTTTACCAGATCTATGGGAAATTCAGTCATAGAGAACTATCAGAAATTGCCAATATGGGTGATTTATTTTTTCAGCATAGATATGGAGAGATGAAGCAGAATTCAATCACAAAAATCAGGTCATAGAATGGGCAATCAGCTTTGGAAAGCTACAATGAGCTAAGAAAAGATGGGTTTAAATGGTTACTTGTCTGAAATGAACTTAAACCCCAGGCTGCCTAACTCCCTGTTTTGTCTTTGGAAAAAACTCTCTGAAACAAGTGAATTAACAGACTGGAGAAAGGAGTCAAGATCTTCGTGTCAAGATCTTATAAATCACTAAGTGAGACTGAGCTAATATTAAAGGCATGATAACTTCCTTACTCCCTCTTACACATCTTCCTACACACCCTAGCAGCAATGAAGTGAAGTGGGTGAGTGCTCATGCCTTGGAGCTTGACAATCCAAGTTCAAATCCTAGCTTCTCTATCTATAGACTCCATGGATTTGGTCAAATTAGTTCACACCTGTAAATGTTTTTATTTTCTTGTTCATAAAATGGGATAAGAGCAATATATATCTTTCAAATTGCTTGTAAACGGCCATTAAAATAACACACATAGAAAGCTTAGTGCAGGCCTGACAATCTTTCATTCAGCAGGTATATATTGAACACCTATTGCATGCAAGGCACTGTGCTAGTCATGAAGAATAAAAAATGTAAATGAACACATGTGTTTATAGGCTTGTCAAGAAGGCAAATGACTAAACACAGACACTAAAACAGTTATAAACTATAATTAGAGTCATAAAAAAAAAAACAGGATTCTTTGGTAAAGGGTGATAGTAGAGATCTAGTTTAGATCAAGAAAGGCAAATACCTAGATTGTGGGTTTGATCCCCAGTTGAGACATGTAGGGGGGGCCACTGATTGATGTTTCTGATGTTTCTCTCCCACATAATGCCGCTCTCTCTCTCTCTCTTTCCCGCTCTCTCTCTCAAATCAAGAAATGTATCCTTGGTTGAGGATTTAAAAAAGAGCTTATATTTTATTCAAAGTTCAAATGTCCCCTCCCCTCAACTCCTGCCCCACCAAAATTGTCACTCTAAATGTTTGTTGACAGAATGGGATCAATCAACAAACCAAGAAAGTCCTCTAGGCTGACTTCATTCTAAGACATTGGCTCAGGATGCGTTCCCAGCTCCCATGGCTGCAATTCAGGCCCTGTCCTATCTCTCATGGACTGCAGCCACAGGCCTCCTGACTGATTTTCCTGCTTCTACTCTTCCCCTTCAAATCCACCTCCCTCAACTTCCAGAGCCAAATGCATACAAAGAATATTTGTTAAAAGCTGAAAGTGTCACTTCCCCACTGAAAAACCTTTAATGGCTCCCCATTTCCCTCAGAATGAAGTTCAAGCCCCACCAATATCCCTCCCTAATCTCACCTCTTACTTCTCTCTATGCCCCTTGTGGACCTGAGTAACCACACATATCATCCTGCCTGGGCTCCTGCTATTTGCCTGGCTGACTTTTGCTCTTCTTCTAGACTCACTTTATGAGGTCATCTCTTCTTTGACCTTCCCACCTCTTGCTCCCCACGCCCTTCCCCCATGGAAATGGAGCCAGGTGTTCCTCCCAGATGCTTCCAGAATTCTCTGGGCCCACCTCTATCACTGCACTCACATTGCAGTCTAATTGCTTATTTTTGAATTCATCTCCCCTGCTAGCCTGTGATATCCTTTAAAGCAGAGTTAATTCTCATTCTTATATTACTAGCACCTAGCTTGTTGCCTGGCACATAATAGGTGTTTAATATTTGTGGTGGAATTAGTGAATAAATGTCATGAATAACTTCTTCCTGGATCACTTATTTATAATGAGGAAAAAGCATCCTTTCCACAATGTGAGAGTTACTCAGGGAACAAAGTATACACTGGATATAATGAAAGGTCTAACGAATAAAAGTCAAATTTCATCCTAAGATGTCTTACACCTTTGGTCTTAATAGCTCAGATCAGCCTCTGAAACCAGTCTTTTATTGTTCTGATCTTTCTATCCTTGATTAATCGAGAAGATTCTGTTTTCTCATCAATTGCATCTTGTTTTTGTCTATGAAGTTTAAGCACCATGGCACTAAGCCCACCTCCACAGTGGCTTCCTCTGGTATCTCAATTCCTCCTCCAAGCTATGGCATAAAAGCCCCAGATGCGTACAGGACCAAGTTTGTCCTGGTTCCTGGCTCCCACCTGCCTTTCCCTAGTGTCCTTCTCTCCTGCCTTTCTAAAGCTTGCCCCTTCTGCCTTTGCTAATGCTGATGAAATGGCGTGAAAAAACTCAATAATCCCAATTCTCCATCTTTCTGTTTGCTAAATGATTTCAGGTTGCTTTCCCTTTATGGTTTCTGAGTAAGTGAAAGGGGAAGTTACTGTTGTTACTAAAATACACTGTATGTTATGCTTCTGGGTCGTATAACAGACTCTGGCTTATCAAATGTCAGCATTTTTACTCACTTTGTCTACTAAAGTACTGAGAACACAAATAGTTTCTATATTCAGTTAACCCTACAGCAAACAACATGAGGGAATGTGTAATGATCAAAACAATAGCCTCCTCACTTCTTGGCATCTTGATCAGCTTTCCTTTCTTGCCTCTTTCACCTGCCACTTGCGTTCATTCCAGTTTGTTCATGTCCCTTTCAAATGTGTCTCTCAGAGGCTCAATACTTCAAATGAGGTCTGAATGGTGCAGAGGTCAGTAGTGCCATTGCCACTTCTGCTCAGGATGCTGTAAATTGTCCCATTCAGTTCAGGGTCCCTTGGGCTAGCAACTAGCTCAGCAAGTGTTAAAATCTCAGAACTGTGTCTTCTCTTCCTCATCCATTCTTTCTCTTTGTCTGATTGTGTCTTGGAAAACCTGATGTAAGAAAATGTGCAGAAAAAAACGATTGCTAAAGGATCTTTTAAATAAATCACTCTCTAAGTACACTTAAATATTTCTATGTATTCTTTTATTCATTCAAACATGTTCTATATTCCAGGGCTTATTCTAGGCACAAAAGTGGTAAACAAGATACCAGCTCTAGAAAGAAGAGGAAATAAACATTGTTATGTACATTCTATGGGCCAACTGCTTTGCTCATATACTTTTTTTTTTTTTTTAAACTCAATATTTACATTTTATTTTTTTTTCATGATTTAATGTGTTTTATTGATTAAATTATTACATTTGTGCCAATTTCCCTTCCCTCTGCTCCCCTCCACCCGGTGGCCCCCCTCCCTCCAGTTGTCCCCCCCTTTTAGATTATGTCCATTAGTTGTGCATACAGTTCCTCCCAACCTCTCTCCGTCTATTCCATTCCCTCCTACCTTGATCCCCAATTCCTATATCATCTCCCTCCCTTTCCCCATTCCCCCTCCCTGTTGACCTCCTCCCAATATGCTTCCCGTACCCACAGTTCCTCTTCCACTCTCGTTGCCTATTTAGTTTGCCTTTGTTTCATCTCCCTAGCTTCTGTTTTTTTTTAAACCAGTCCCTTTAACATCTCATATAACAATGGTTTGGATCTAATGAACTCTTTCAGTTTTATTTTGTCTTGGAAACACTTTCTCTGTCCTTCTATTCTGAATGACAATTTCGCTGGATAGAGTATTCGTGGTTGTAGGTTTTGGATTTTCATTACTTTGAATATTTCTTGCCAGTCTCTTCTTGCCTGTAGGGTTTCCCTTGAGAAGTCAGCTGATAGTCTAATTGGGACCCCTTTATACATAATTCTTTTCTTCTCTCTTGCTGCTTTTAAGATTCTCTCTTTATCTTTAATTTTTGACATTTTGATTATAATGTGTCTTGGAGTGGTTCTCCCTGGGTCCAGTCTCTTGGGAACTCTCCTTGCTTCCTGGACCTGCAGGTCTATTCCCTTCCCCAAGTCTGGGAAGTTCTCCTTTATTATATTTTCACTCAATTTTTCAAGTTCTAGTTCATCTTCCTCATTCTCTGGCAAACCAATGATTCTTATGTTGGGCCTTTTATAGCTGTCCCAGAGGTTTCTGATCCTTTCATTGTTGCTTCCCATTTCCTCTCGCTGCATTGGTTGACTGCTTGTTCCTTCTCCATATTCCAGTTTGTTGAAATGAACTCTGGATTTTATTTCCTTTCCTTCTGTCTCGTATGCGGTTTTGTTCCTTTCGTTATGAAAGTTTTTCGCTTCTTTCATATCTTTTTCCTGCTCTTTTGTGAATTCTGTAAGCCACCTGATAACAATAGCCCAGAACTGAGCCTCTGACAGGTTTCTTTTCTGTTCATCTGTCAGGTTCTCTATCTGCTGCCTGGTGAGTTGTGTTACCGGTATTTCTATAGTTGTCTGCCTCATTTTGACAGATGTGTTTTGTTTTCTTGGGCCGGCTGTCGGGGGCAGTGCCTGTGTACTCGTCACAATTCAGCGACCGGCACCTGTCTGCGACCTATTTCGCAGCCCTGTGGTGCTTTCTTTGGGGGCGGGGGTCCAAGATGGATTCACACAGTTATTCAGCTAGGAGACCGGGATCCGTCCTCCCGCCCCCCTGGGCCTCACTGTTCAAGGCGATGCGGCGGCCGCTCTCCCCAGCTCCGGAGTCGCGCACGCCAGGGGCTTGGCCACGGGGACTCCTCGCCCGGGTCGCGCACCGCCAGGGGCTTGCGCAGCCGGGATTCCTCGCCCCCCGCCGCTCCGGGTGCGACCGCAAACAGCACTGCCCTCTTTAACTCTTACCTGCCCAAATGGCACCGCTGGTTTATAACTTCATATGTTGGACTTCCGTGTAGTTTTATTTTCTGGAATTTCTAGTTATCCTCTGTTTTGAAGTAGTTGTATTCCTCTCTAGTTGTAGAGGGAGACCTAGCGTGTCCATCTAAGCCTCCATCTTGGCCGGAAGTCCGCTCATATACTTTTATTTAATCTCTCCCACAACTCTCTGAGGTGGTGGAAGAAGTTCCATAATTTCTTCAAGGACCTGATCTTAGGCCTGTCCAGCCCTGTATCAGTTAGGATAAGTTAGGTTCTGTAGGGATAACAGCCAAACACCAAGTCTTAGTGGTTTAAAAATAACAAAGGTTATGTTAGGTGAGTTAAGGACTCTTTTATATGTTGTCCTCATTTAGGAACTGCATCTGAAGGTGGTTCCATTTCCATGATTATAGGAGCCAAAGGCAGAAGTGGGGGTGGGCGAAGGGGAGGGCAGAGGGAAGGAGGCAAATCACATGCAGGCTACCTGGAAGTGGCCACATCATTTACAATTCCATTTCCTTGAACAAAACAAATCATTTGGATGTCCCTACCTTTAAGGGGACAAAGAGGTGAAAATCTGTGCCTAGAAGAATTAGAAGCACTTCATGAACATCCCAATAACTACCAAAGGCTCCCAAGACCAAATTCTTTTTCACAGTACTATACTCAAAACTAGTGAGAAGATTAACTATCTTCAAAGGGGCTAGGGGCAGGGAAATGTAAATCCAGAGTTAGAAGCCATTACCAATGAAAGATCAAAATCAGGAAAGACGATAAGTTAAACCTGAAATATACATGCATGTCAGTAAGAAATGGGATCCTTTTGACACAATTGAGATATACCTACCAAATTTACAAGCACCTATGGAATACACACAAGAAATGATACCCTGCTACCATGAAGTCTTTTAGGGTTTTAATAACTAGGAATTGGCTCACAGTTATATAATACCCAATTTCTGGCTCAAACTTATATCATGACAGGGTTTCTGAGTATAAGGGAAGAAAGAGCCTACCACCTCTCTTTAGCTCTTTCCCTTGTACTTTCCCTATAGATGAGAGTACTGGGAAATGGGGTTGATTTGCATTTGTTTCTGAAATAATATCCCAACAATTAGCAGTATATTTGAAAATGATAAACACGCATAAGAAAGCCAAGCTTTGGAGGACTGCACTATGTAGTCCTCCAACAAACACACACACACACACACACACAGATAGGATAAATCATCAGCAGAGCTGCACAATTTTGGAAATCCTTACAAGAATCTAGGACTCAAGATAAAACCTCACCCTTTCCTAGGCATAACTGGTTGACTCACAGTGGTCCAGATAAAATCATTATGCACTACATCAGGCAGCACCACATAACATTTGTCTAATAGCATCAGGCTTAGTCATGGAGGAACTTAGTTATGTAAAACCAGATCCCAGATATCACAGAAGAGCTCTCTTAGGCCATACTCATTTTGTAATGCATTCATGTACACACACACACACACACACACACACACACACACGTCTTTCTGCAAGTTAGGGAGAAAATTTTCCATTCTGATATTGCTCATGAGTTTAAATCCCAGTATTGCAAAGTGATGGAACTATCTGGTAATGTGGTTTACCACCTGGTAAACATGGCCAAGCCATTTCCATCAATGGACTTGGACTGACTAGACTGTTTTCCAGTACCAGCTTCTCTCAGATGCACCAGAATAAAGGGGCTTATTTGGCTTTTAAAGACATGTCGCCCATTCAATTTCTTATACTGAGTATAGGTTGTCTGGCTGGTGATGAATGCATTTCTGAGCTGCTATTCACTGTAGTCATTTGATATGTGTTCTGATATTCACTTATTTTAATATTATTTTACATCTTGGAGAATTAAAAAGATAAACATATTGATGTAAATATACATATATATTCTGTATTCCAAACACAGACACTAAAGATTAATTTTTAATTTAATGAAATTAATTTTGTAATCTTTCAATTTTTTAAAAAAATATGGCTGTTTGGCTGTTATCCTCCATTTGTGCAAATAACCAGAGTAAACACAATCACAGTGCAATATCAACTTGATATTCAACAAGTAATAATTGAGCACTTAATATATGCCAGGCACTGAGCTGGGTACTACATATGCTATCAACAACTGTTTAGACTTATTCACTCTTGGATTATCCTAAGTAAGATATTTGTTTACAGTGTTAGTAATTTATTAAAAATTCATTCACTTAAAATAAAATATGAAAGACATCTTTAAATCGGATTATTTTGTGTTTTTACACATGTGTCAGATATAATAAAGTGAGAGGCAGATCTATTAAAAGCTTGCTTTCTAATGGGAAACGATGTGTACACTAATTTTCTTGATAGAATTCTTCTTTTCACTGTCACTTCCTATTAAAAATAGTCCACGGCATTGCTTAGGGCACCAAGCCTCAACTCCCCTTTCTGGAATTCCAGCTTCCTTATTTCTTACTAACTTCATTTCTCACTGTTTGTTTGTTTGTTTGGTCTGGGTTTTTTTTTCTGGCATGAATTCTCTATTAAGGTCAAATTGTTTCCCTTTTGCTCTCCCTACACATGGCCTGCTAATTCATTTGGTCTCTCAAAAATATTTATTGAAGTTTCTACAAAGGGGCTTGGAGGTGAATAGGAGGCAGTTTCTGTTTTTAAAGAGCTCACAGTCCAGGGGTAAAGATGGGGAGACAAACCTACAATCAAATAATCACAAAACACACACAATGTACTTGGTGTGCCTGAGGAGGGAGGGATTGCAGGTATGTGTGGATAAGGGTGGGGTGTTGAGTGAGGGGTCAAGGACAGATTCACAGAACGGAGGCTGGTTGAGCTGACCATTGGGCATTTGCCAAGTAAGGAAGTGAAGAAAGGATATTTTGGGCAGAGAGAACATTTTGTTCAAAGGAATGTTGTGTTAGCTCGTGGCGCTCCTCATGCCATACTCTTCCAAATTGTCTGTGCCATTAAACTCTAATTCAGTCACATTCCTGGACTGGCAGGATTTATGCTTAAGACTGGGAGGAAGCTATGAGATCCTGCAACCCAATTCCCTCTTTCCAGAGATGAAATCTGAGGTGCAAAATGTCACAGTGTGGATTGTGCTTTGCCCATGGTCCACCATCACCAAATGTGTTCATTTATTTGACACGTTTATTGAGCACCTGCGTATAAGGCACTGCAAGGTACACAAAGACAAATTGAATCTATTTCCTCCCCAATAAAAATTTGGTCTTCATTAGAAGTAGATGGCCTGGAGGTTGAGAACATCTTGGAGTTTAAAGTCCAACCCTATAACATTACTCCTGGTGACCTTGGATTAATTACTCATCCTTACTGAAACAAAGTTTCCTCCTATATAAAATAAAATCAATAATGGACCTTCTTCATGGGTTTGTTATGAGAATTCAATGCAATAACATTTGCAGAGCAGTAACACTTAATAAATATTAGTGGTTAGTAATATAATGTTAATACAATATAGGAAAATTAAGTGATGACACAGAATAGGTACTCAATTTAAAAAGAGCTGTATGATTAATTAATTAAATTTTTAATTCTAAGGTTTTTACTTGATCAAAAATTAACTTATAGTTCCTTGAGAATGTGGGTTTCTTTTAAAGCTTTGTGTCAGGCTAGATTTAAAGGGAGGGTTTTTTTAATTTGTTTGTTTTGTTTTGTTTTTTACCCTTAAGGTCCAGTAACTTCTGGCAATATAATGAATCCTAATTACTCCATTAGTATCATGCAATCTTTGAAATTGGTAAGTATGAAAAGTATCCTAAAAATCAGCTGTTCTATAAGAGAAGAGCTCCTTCCTGGTTTTATGGGTTACACCCATTTAGCCATTAATACTCTGTTTCATGTCATTTGTGCTCCACAGGGAATTATAAGGCCATCTCCTGCTATCTGAAATATTGTCAGGAAAAAGAGAATGTCTCTCTAGAAGGAAGAACAGGAAGTAAGGAGGGAACACACAAGGAGACAGAATGTGATTCTGTGTAAGAGGAAAGTTTTGAACAATGGACTTCCACCTTCTAAGTAGTGTGGTTCTCATTGCTGTAGTGGTTCCAGAAGATATAAGACCAGCTCTCACCATTTTGTAAGAGTCATGAGAAGTGGGTGGGAAGGAGAATTAGCAGAATTAGCTCCTTTCCAATAGCAAGTTTCTCTGATCCTATTAAGCCATTCAAGCAAATATTTATTAATCACCTATTATGCATTAAGTCCCCATTTAAAGAGCTATATAGTCAGCAATAAATGAGACAATGATCCTATCCTCACAGAGATTGCATTTCAGTTGACAAACACTGAGGTATCATGGTAACTGAGCTGAATCTCTCCTTTAGGTGTAGAGATATGGATTGCCAGGTCATGAGAGGATGGATCATCATCAATGCATACCACTCCCGACCCCTCCCTATGAAAATTAGGCAAAAAAAGTATCTCAGAGTGCTATACATGCAATAAATAATGAACAACTGGGCCTAAATGCTTGGGCTAAACCCATCCCTAACCACAGCAGTAATGTTCGAGTCATCAAAATCCTCCAAGATAAAGTTACAGGCTGTAACTGCATCATTTGCCTGGTTTTTATTTTATGTGCTACACAGTCTAACCCCAACCTTTGACTCTCCCTGTAACCATCCCTCATTTGAGTTTGGGTTTGAACAGCTGCCCAGCCCATCAGTGCATCAGCGCATTTGAGCAATAACTCATGCAAAGACATTTAAGAGCTCACAAGTCTTCAATAGACTAAAGCAGAGAAAAATAAGCTTCCATAGCAACAACTTGTCACTCTAAATCATTACTGCTGTTTCAAGAACAAAGTGAGGATTGAAATAGAAAATATGGCAGGGAGTGGGGTCGGTTCAACAGATAGGATCGGCTGTTTTCTGGGAATTAGATCACTTTGCTTAGAGAGACAATATGTTCATTTTTTATCTGCTAAGCTGTTTAATTCTAAAGCTACAAAAACTTGTCATTATTTGTAACTTTCTCTTTCACTGAAAAAAAGGATTTTATTCCCTTCTCTTGTTCACTGCATCCAAATATCAGCTCTGCTGGAGACAGCCAGCATGAATTCAGAATGACGAAACTTGAATACTGCAATTGAAAACCTTTGCTGATTCGATTAAGGTTTTGTTTATCATGATAAATATTCCAGCAGCCAAAAACTAGCTAGTAAACTTTCGAGGGACTGAGCTGAGGACTTACATCATTGTGGGATTTGCTAATCATCCATTTTTTGTTTAAAAATGAAAATGTCCCAAAATGAGCTCTCATATATGCGAAATCTTAGAGTAAGTGACGGTGGCTCAGTAAGGCTTCAGACCACAAACACTGCTTAGAGTAAATATAATCTTAGGCAGAAACAACTTTCCAACATAAACAGCAAAGGGAAGCCTCTTGGAAATCATTTGATAAACTGTTAAAATAATAACTGCTTATCACAGAGTTGGCGCAAGATGGTAAATGTTGAAAATGATACAGCCTAAGACCAGAACATGTGTTTCCTGCAGTGTTGCTGGATATGAAGGAGATTTTGTTTCAGTCATCTGTTTAGGAAGGACAGAGGCAGTGGGAAACACTTCTCATGTATAAAAAGGAAGATTAATTGCACTCACATACACAAGAGCTATAAGATTTAAGATTCATTCTGATTTTAAAATTCAGACAGTTTTTCTCCTTTTTTTCTTCCCCTTGTTTTGACAATAGACAGCTGTATTCTTAAATGTGCTCTCTTTTAAGGAAGTTTTGTTCTAGAGACTTCTGTGTGCTCTGAAATAATAAACAGGCCATTTTTTCTGCGAACTTTTTCCCCATAGGTGGCTGATGATGCTGGACTGTCCTACAGATTCCTTTCAAGCTTACAAACAAACCTTTGTAAAAGGTTCTTCTCAGTTTTATCCCTGTCCTTCCACAATTCTGTGGTGACTCCCCATCTCTG
This sequence comes from Furipterus horrens, assembly GCF_987537825.1. Taxonomy (NCBI): domain Eukaryota; kingdom Metazoa; phylum Chordata; class Mammalia; order Chiroptera; family Furipteridae; genus Furipterus; species Furipterus horrens. Next base: position 82,814,994 of record NW_028327172.1, on the reverse strand, counting down.
GTAGGCCTCTCTTGTAATAATTTACCAAGGTAATAGATATACATATGCTGTTATTGTTTTTTTAAACAATTCTACTTGACTTGACATCTTGATGTCATTGTTGGGTAGATTATTTTGCCCTCTTACAAGGGATTGAATTTTCAACAACACACATTTATTGAGTATTTATAGTTGGGGATATAAAATGGATATTCCTTAAATTATCATATTTATACCATGGTAAAAAGTATGCAATTAATCTTCTTTATATACCACATTTATTATCTCCCTTAATTTTCACTATAACACTGAGGTAGGTTCTACCTATACTGCTTATATTGCACTAATTAAAAAACAAACCTGATGTTCAGAGAAATAACTTGCCTTCTGGTTTATTCTCCATACAGCAAATAAAACATAAATTGGAATGCTTTTATCCAAGATACAACAACAGTGACTAGATTTACCCTCCCAGTTGAAACAATTAAAAACAGGACAAAATATATGAAACAATTATTTTTAAGACATTAGGCATCACGCATCTAGGGATAGTGACCTCCAAGAGATGGGAAACAAAAGAGAGGAGCTCACCAATGCTCTGGCTAACTACTTTACTGCTCTCTATGTCAAGGTACAGGGACTTTCTGCATTGAGGAAACAGGGCTGGAAGTCCAGGGAGGTCAAGAAAGCAAGAATTCTTAGGACAAATTATGGGAGAAAGGATACAGCAGACATCTTTTGATCCGTAGAGGGTCTCATCTAGTCTTCAGCCAGGTATTAATGAGTTCATGCATATAAGGAAATTGTTTGAGGCTGGGAAAAGCACCACAAATGAATTATAGGGAATCATTATTGGAGATCACACAGGACCAGGGATAGTGTTATTTCCCCCACATTAGCCAGAATGAAAAGCCATATAATTAATGGGGCATTAAACAGGCATTGAATAGTATACTTAAAAGCATTTTGCCTCAGAAGTAGAACAAAATTAGTCCTGGACAAAATGCTACTCTGGCCTCACTTAACAAAACTTAAAAACAAAAAACAAAAGGATCAAAATATTTCCAAGTAACATCGCTGTATCTCAGAACAAACCTTAAGAATAGCTATAGGAATACAAAAATATCCGGCACTCAACAAAATTAATTCTATGATTTTTGTTTTATTTTTATTTTTTATTTAATCTTTATTGTATTTTTTCATTACTGTTACCAAAATAAAATTCACAATGTCTATCATTCAATCAAAAATTAATAAGCATGCAAAAGAAATTAAGAAAATATGAATTCATAATGAGAAGTCTATTACTTAAACTGACCCAGAAATAACACAAATAATATAATTCATAAACAAGTACATTGAGACTTACTATATCTATTCCATATATTCAAGAAGCTAGAAGAAAGATTAAATAGCTAAGATGAGACATAAAAAATATGAATAGGCCCAACTTGAATTTCTGGTGGTGAAACCAGTATGTCTAGATGAAAAATGCACTGGTGTGAGGTGGGAGGATTAACAGCAGATTAGGTATTGCAAAAGAAAATCTCGGAGACCCTAAAGACACAACAATAGAAACTATCTATAATTGAACAAAGAGAGAAAAAGCACTAATAATAATTAGCGAAGGAGCAGTGAGCTGTGTGAGGCAACTTCAAGCAGCCTAATATACATGTAATTTGAGGTATCAAAGAGGCACCAAAAATATTTTTTTAAATAATGGCAAATATTTTTCAAATTTGATGAAAACTGTAAACCCACATAGATTCAAGAATTCCAATGAACTCTTAGCACAAAAAGTGTGAAAGAAACATCACCAAAGCACAGCATAATAACATTTCTCAAAACCGGTGGTAAAGAGAATATGTTCCAAGTACACAAATTAAAAGACACATTACATAAGGAGGGCCAAGATAAGAATGAGAACAGACTTCTAGTCAGAGTAATGCAAGCCAAAAGATAATGAAGCAAAAGCTTGAAAATACTGCAAGAAAAAGAAACCTATAAGTCCAGAATTCTATACATTCTATACCCAGTCTTTCCAAAATGAAGGCAAAAGCAAGCTATTTTCTGAGAGAATTTATGACCAATAGGACATGTCCTACAAAAACATGTTAAAGGATGTCCTTCAGGTTAAATGAAATGATACTAGAGGAAATCTAGGTCTACAAAAAGGGAACTAGACTGCAAGAAATGGTAACTTTGGCAAATAAAAATACATTCTTTTCTTATTTTTTATGTGTCTTTAAGAAGTAATTGATCATTTAAAACAAAAATAATAAAAATGTATTATGAAGATTATAAAATAAAATATAAAATGCATGACAAAAAAGCGCGTAAGCAAGGAGGAGTAAAGCAAAAGAATACGTATGTAAGATTTCTACACTGCTCATGAGGTGGTATAACATCACTTTGGAGATAGGTGTTATTAAGATGTATACCATAAATTCTAAAGTAACCACTATAATAATACGCAAAAAAGTTATAACTAATAAACCAACAAAGGAGATAAAATGTAATCATAAAAATATTCAATTTCTTAAATGGGAAAGAGACAAAAGGGAGAAAAAAATATGAAAAAAATGGAAAACAAATATCAAAATGGTAGATTTAAACCCAAACACATTAAGTATTTTAAAGTGATCAAAATATTTCAGTTAGAAGACAGAAATTATCAGATTGAATGAAAAAGTAGCAACCATAGTTTGTCTACAAGAAACCCACTTTAAATATGAAGACAGAAACAGGCTAAAAGTAAAATATGGAGGCTTACACTACTTGATGTCAAGTCTCATTATAAAGCTACAGTAATTAAGACAAGTTCACTACCCAACACCTCCATGTTCCCATGTACGTCTAACTCCAGCTGGACTATTCTCCTCCCAGGAATAGCTTTTCATACTAACCACCTTCAGCAGAAGACATGTGCAGTCTTGAACAAATCAAATCAACTGATTTTCTCAATGTTTAATTTTTAAAATCAGAGCAAAAAATAATAGCTTTGAAGGTCAAAACTTTGATTTGCAAGAGTTAAGCTTTGATTTTTTTTAAAGGGTATTTTTATCTTTATTTAATTTGACACAGAATTTATAATTTTTAGAAATGTATAAACCTGGGTAATCAGTACTGGATTTAACATGGAGAACATTTCTTTCACTCCGTGGTGCCCCTTTCTAGTCAAGACTCTTTCCATCCCTTACAATAAGTGGCGAGAGCTCTCTTCTAATTTTCACCTACCATAATAGTATAGTTTATATGTTCTAGAACTTTATATACATAGAATTATACTTTTGTGTCTGGCTACTTCCATACAACATAATGGCTTTGAGTTTTGGCCATGTTGTCACATGCATACGCAATTTATTCTTTTTTATTGTTAAGCAGTGTTTCATTTTATGACTATTTCATGGTTTATTTATCCATTCATCTATTGATGGATACATGAACTTTTCAGTTTTTAGCCATTATGAATAAAGTTGTTTTTAACATTCTTGTATAAAGGTTTTTTGGACATTTATTTTCATTTATCTTAGGTGAATATCTAGACACTGATGGGTCATGGGGTAGATGTATGTTTAATATTAAAACTAATTCACATATTCTTTTCCAAAATAGTTGCATCATTTTACATCCCCACCATTAGTGTATGAGAGTTCTAGGTGGTTCACATCCTTACCTCACTTGGCATTATCATTCTAATTGATGTGAAGTGGTATCTCATGATGATTTTAATCTGTACTTCCCTGATGACAAATGGAGTTTAGCATATTTTCATGTTCTTGTTGTTCATTCATAGAACTTCCTTTATGAAGTTACTGTTCAAGTCTTTTGGTCATGTTAAAAAATAGAATTGTTTGTCTATTATTGAGCTGTAGGAGTTTAAATATATTCTGAAGTCAAGATTTTGATCAGATATATGTACTGTGAATATTTTCTAACACTCTGTGGTTTGTCTTTTATTTTAATGGATCTTTTGAGAAAATATTTTAAGTTTTGACAAAGTTCAATAAATTAATTTAAGAAAAAAACTATCGAGAATCAAAAAGTTGATTCTTAAAAAAATAGCATATAGAGTTTATGCCACAAACAATATTTTTGAAAGAATTTATGGTGATTTAAGAGCTGGTTTTTATTCCTGCTTAAGAGGAGGTTAAAAGTTTTCTGGAGTGAAGAAAATGAGCTTGGGAAATAGGAGAGGAAATCAAGACAACATGGGGTCCTTTGCCAACCTTCTGCCCTTTTGGGGTAAGTTATCTGTGCCTCTGTTAGTGTGTGGGGGTACTTATTGTAGAGAAGACCTAATTTTTGTTTTCCCAAGCATAACTCAGGGAAGCAAAGCCTTGTAGAGAGACTTATAGAAGGGTAAAAATTGTGAGTGGGAAACACAGGTGGATAGGCCTAGGAACAGCCTTGGGAGGTACAGTTACTCTCAGAAAGATGGGGAAAGTGGAAAAAAGAGTTCTCAGAGTCACCATGAGGGGAAGGAAATGCTGAGGGTAAGTATGCCAACTAAAGGGACCTGGAATTGGGACAAAGATAACACAGGGGAACAATATTTAACTTAATTCCTGCTGAGTTCAATTTTTTAGCTATTTTAGACTTAAATAGGCATGCTGATTTTAAAACTGCAGTTAGTTTTCTTCTATCATGTCAAGTTTTTCTCTACAGCTTATCTTAATGCGACCACTCTAGGCTGGATTGAGCCTGGATCGAGGGAAGCACTAGTGCTCTCCTATTGGCTCAGTGCAAACCTCCCTCGAGTGGGGACAGGTGGGGGATGACCTTGGAGACCAGCGAAAGGTTCATACTTGTCTAGGCTATTCATTTACACATGAGACAGTGTGTTGAGAGGTTGTGTGCCACTCTATATAGTGAATTGTATTCCAAAGTGTAGTCCGAGTTCTTGTCTGTATACAAGGAGTTAGCAGAATTTATTTTTTTATTAAGGTATGTACTTATTTCCTTTCCTTCAGATCATGTCTGCCTCTGCTATTTCTCATCATACATGCCTAAACAACCCTGATTCATTTTGTTATATCTGTGGCAGTTTCACCATTCCCCGTCAAAGGACAAACATCAGAGCATTTGTCGGGCAAGCTTATTTTGCATATTTTAAAGTAAAATTTGGTGATTAAGATAAGTCTTGGGCCCCTCGCAAGGTATGCAAGCAGTGTGTCGAGAGTTTACAGATGTGGATGAAGGGAACACGTGATAAATTGCCATTTGATATACCTATGGTTTGACGAGAGCCCAGAGATCATTCAAGTGACTGTTACTTTTGTATAGTGAAAACGTCAAGATATAACAAGAAAAATCAATGTAAAATAGAGTATCCTAGTCTACCATCAGCCATACACCCAGTACTCATTCAGCTGAAATCCCAGTGCCAGTTTTCATTTAACTACCCTCTTTTGAAAAACAGAAGTATGGTGAAGAACTAAGTGACAGTAATGATGGAAAGTTTGAAACTGAAGACGACTCAGTTCATAAGGAATTTGATCAGCACGAGTTGCATCATTTGGCACGAGATTTGGGACTATTCAAAAAGGCTTCAGAACTCCTAGCATTAAGACTGCATGAAAAAAACTTGCTTGAAAAAGGAGCGAAGGCATCCTACTTTCAATCAAGAGAAAGTGCATTTCTTAAGTACTTTTGAAGTGATGGTGGCTTTGTGTATTGCCATAACATACATGGTTTAATGGAGAAATTGGGAATTCCAATCACAGTGCAACTGAATGGCAACTGTTCATCGATAGCTCAAAGCGGAGCTTGAAGTGAGTCCTCCTCCACAATCTCAATTTTTTTTATTTTTAATTTAATTTATTTATTTATTATTTTTGTGGGGGAGGACCCCAGCTCTGTAACAATTCCCCCCTCAGACTTAAGACCCTTTATAATCTTATAAAGCACAATGGGCAAAGGTTTCATGCTCCTCTAGCTGCTTCAAGCTGGATATAGTTGTCATCCTACCTACCCTTGGGTCCAGAAATCCCTAATAACAGTGGGGATGTGGCGGGGAGGGTGGCCTTCCCACATGGGAAAGGATCTTTCGGACTTTGGGTCAGTTGGCTGTTCCTGGGCAATGGTATGCTTGGTTTTACAGGCTGGCATCCTTGTTATATTCTGGGGGCAACAGATTTGGCAAAAGGGTTAAAAGGCATCATTCAATCCATAACCACTAGATGATAAAAGGCAGGTATTAATTTTTCAATGTCCCACATTTGGAAAAAAAAGAGGTTTCTTTGGAGGAAGGTGTGCAAGGGACGTCACACCTGTCCAAAACCCTTTTGCCAACTATACTTAGTTTGGGCTGAGGAAAATATTTTAGGTTTACCCCCTCTCAGACCTCTGGGCCCTTTCTGTTAAAGCCATTAGTATAGGAAAGAGAAACCAGTTTTAAAGTGAAGCTCATAGACCACCGCATGCTTCACCAGCCCAGCTGCTTAGTTGACCCAAACCATTGAGTCTCAGGAGGCAGCGATGCAGACAGGATTAAGTGAGGCCTATATGTACAGACAATCACTCAGGTAATGAGATCATAAGCTTATGACTTATGGAAACAGAACACACATGTTAATTTATGCAGCATAACCCCCAAACTACTCTCTAAATCTGCAAGACTATCTTATTGGAAAGACATCCAGTTGCAAGGCATTTGACATTCTTCTTGCCTGTTAATTAAGCATCTTGGATGATGTCACAGACCTATTTAACTTTCAAATGAAAACAAACTTCAAATGAAAATAAGCTTTAAAGACAGTTAGCTGCACTACTTTATAGTCTACCACAAAGCATTGTGATTTTCCTTGAATTGCAATTTTTCTCCTTAAGATTACCTTCTTTGTCATTAAAGGGATTGCATTAAGTCCAGTTTTAATTTATCCTTTTCATTTGCATGAACACAACAGGAGCACCAAATGATCCTATATGATCTTTATGTCTGCTTTGCTGGAACTTACAGAAGGAACCTTTAAGGTGACTTTCAGCCTATCCTTCAGAGCACAGAAGCTGAGCCACATACATGCCATTCAGCCTTGCCTGTACACACCTGTCTTTTCCAAGTCCTTCTGGTTTTTCAATGTGCCTGAAGATCCCTTCTAGCCATCTTTCAGGAAAACAACCTTCATTCCTTCCCTGGAAAGATTGCTGTGGACCACACAACCAACCACGGTACCAGGCCTTTTATCTCGTGGGCTTTTATTACCTTCGAAAGTCAATCCCAGTTCCTCAGGGCCCTTTGGTAACAACCAGAGTCCAAGCATGCCTCCTTTAGGCATGACATTCCAGACAAAGTCTTGGTAAAAAAAAAAAAAAAAGAAAACCTCTATTAACAACTGGTCTTATTAGTTTTATGCAAAGAACCTTATGTCATTACTTACTTCTTCAGAATGCCAAGTTCGAGAGGGATCAGGTAGGGAGAAAAATATACAGTGTGAAGGAAAATCCTTGTCCTTCTATTATTCACTAAAATTGCATTTCCATATTTTACATTTTCTTTTGTTCACTTTCCTACATGTGAGGTTTTTTTAGGGGGTGTGGGGAGAGGGAATTTGCTGGCTCATTTATTAATTTATTTTGCTTTCACTTATTTTCCCACTAAAATTTTGTTTGTTTGTTTGTTTTTCTATTACAGTTGTCCCACTTTTTTTCTTGTTGCTTCCTCACAACCTGACCACACCTTCTCCCACAGTCAGTTCCCCATCCAGTTGTCCATGTCCATGGGTCATTTATACATGTTTTTTTACTAGACCCTTTCCTTTCTTACTCCCTTTCTCTCCCTCCACTCTCACTTCTTGTCACTGTTAGTCTACTCCTTGTTTACATACCTCTGGTTAAGATTTGCTCCTTTGTTTGTGTTGTACATTAGTCTCCTGTATCAGGTGATATCGTATGGTATTTTTCTTTCATTGCCTGGCTTATTTTGCTAAGCATAATTCTCTTTAGTTCCATCCATGTTGTTGCAAATTGTATAAGTTCCTTTCTTTCTGCTATATAGTACTCCATTGTGTAAATGTACCACAGTTTTTTGATTCACTCATCGACGATGGGCACTTAGCTTGTTTCCAGCACTTAGCTATTGTAAATAGTGCTGCTATCAACATAGGGGCGTGTAAGTTCTTTTGAATTGCTGTTTCGGGATTCTTTGGGTATAATCCTAGCAATGAAATTCCTGCTTCAAAAGGCAGTTCATTTTTAGTTTTTCGAGGAAATTTCATACTGTTTTCCATAGTGGCTGCACCAGTCTGCATTCACACCAGCAGGGCACCAGGGATCCCTTTTCTCCTCATCCTTGCCAGCACATGTTGTTTCTTGATTTGTTGATGATGGCCATTCTGACTGCTGTGAGGTGGTTTTTATTTGATGGATAGTGGTGTTGAAAATTCTTTCATATGCCTATGGACCTTCTGTATGTCCTCTTTGGAGAAGTGTTTGTTCAGGTCCTCTGCCCATTTTTTAATTGAGTTGTCTGTCTTCTTGGTGTTGAATCATATGAGTTCTTTATATACTTTGGAGATCAATCCCCTGTCTGAGATATCATTGGCAAATATATTTTCCCAGATGGTTGGTTTCCTTTTCATCTTGGTGATATTTTCTTTTCCTGAGCAGAAACTCTTTAATTTGATGTAGTCCCATTTGTTTATTTTTTCCTTTATTTTCCTTGCCTTAGGAGATATATTGATGAAAATATTGTTACAAGGGATGTCTGAAATTTTCCTGCTTATGTTTTCCTCTAGGACTTTTATGGTGTCACGGCTTACATTTAAGTCTTTGATCCATCTTGAGTTTATTCTGGTGTGTGGTGTAAGTTGGTGGTCTAGTTTCATCTTTTTGCATGACCCTGTCCAGTTCTCCAGCACCATTTGTTGAAGAGGTTCTTTTCACTCCATTTGACGTTCCTTCCCCCTTTGTCAAATATTAGTTGACCATATAGACCTGGGTTTATTTCTGGGTTCTCTATTCTGTTCCATTGATCTATATGTCTGTTTTTATGTCAGTACCAGACTGTTTTGATTACCGTGGCCTTGTAGTATAGTTTGGTATCAGATACTGTGATTCCTCCTACTGTGTTCTTCTTCCTCAAGATGGCTGTGGCTATTTGAGGTCTTTTTTTGTTCCATATGAATTTTTGAAGTATTTTTTCTAGGTTGTGAAATATGTCACCAGGATTTTAATAGGGATTGCATTGAATCTATAAATTGCTTTGGATAGTGTGAACATTTTAATGATATTGATTATTCCCATCTATGAACATGATATATGCTTCCACTTATTTGTATCTTCCTTAATTTCTTTTTTCAGTGTTATGTAGTCTTCTGAGTATAGGTCTTTCACCTCATTGGTTAAGTTTATTCCTAGATACATTATTTTTCTTGTTGCTATAGTAAATGGGATTTTTTTTTCTAGTTTATGTTTTTGATATTTTATTGTTGGTGTACAGAAATGCCTTCGATTTCTGAATATTGACTTTGTACCCTGCTATTTTGCCAAATTCACTTATTTCATCAAGTAGTTTTTTTGTGGTGTCTATAGGGTTTTTTATGTACACTATCATGTCATCTGCAAATAATGACAATGTTACTTCCTCTTTTCCAATTTGGATGCCTTTTATTTCTCTTTCTTGTCTGATTTCTGTGGCTAGAACTTCCAAGACTATGTTGAATAGGAGTGGAGTGGACATTCTTGTCTTGTTCCTGATCTCAGGGGGAATGCTTTCCATTTTTGTCCATTGAGTATGATATTAGCTTCAGGTTTCTCATATATGCCTTTTATTATGTTACGGTATGCTCCCTCTATTTTCATTTTGCTGAGTGCTTTCATCACAAATGGGTGTTGTACTTCATCAAATGCTTTTTCAGCATCAATTGATATGATCATGTGGTTTCATTTTGTTTACGCGGTGTATTGCATTTATTGATTTGCGAATATTAAACCATCCTTGCATCCCTGGGATGAATCCCACTTGATCATGGTGTATGATCTTTCTAATGTGTTGCTGGATCCGGTTTGCCAATATTTTGTTGAGGATTTTAGCAGCTATATTTATCAGCGATATTGTCCTGTAGTTTTCTTTCTTTGCTCTGTCTTGACCTGGTTTTGTAATTAGGGCAATGCTGGCTTCATAGAACGAGTTTGGGAGTGTTCGTTCTTCTTTGATTTTTTTTGGAATAGTTTGAGAAGGATAGGAGTTACTTCTTTCCTAAATGTTTTGTAAAATTCACCTGTGAAGCCAACCTGTCCAGGGCTTTTGTGTGCCAGAAGTTTTTTTATTACTCCTTCAACTTCATTAGCTGTTATTGGTCTGTTGAGACTTTCTGCTTCTTCTTGATTCAGTTTTGGAAGATTATATATTTCCAGAAATTTATCCATTTCATTTAGGTTGTCAAATTTCTTGTGATACAGTTGTTTGTAATAATTTCTTACAATCCTTTGTATTTCTGTGGTATCGGTTGTAAATTTTCCTCTTTCATTTCTGATTTTGTTTATTTGGGTCCTCTCTTTTTTTTTAATGAGGCTTGTCAATTTTGTTTATCTTTTCTAAGAACCAGCTCCTAGTTTTATTGATCTTTTGAATTATTTGTTTAGTCTCTATGTCATTTAATTTTGCTCTAATCTTGATGATTTCCTTCCTTCTACTAACCCTGGGCTTTGTTTGTTGTTGTTCCTATAGTTCCTGTAGCTGTCGGATTAGATTATTTATTAGAGATTCTTCTATCCCTTTTAGGTAGGCTTGTATTGTTATGAACTTTCTTCTCAGGACTGCTTTCGCTGTATCCCATAGGTTTTGGGTTGTTGTGTGTTCATTATCATTTGTTTCCAGAAACTTTTTGATTTCTTTCTTGATATCATTGTTAACCCATTTATTATTTAATAGATGTTATTCATTCTTCATTAGTTTGAATGTTTTTGAGTTTTTTTCCTTGAGGATGATTTCCAGTTTCAAGCCATTGTGATCTGAGAAGATGTTTGATATAATTTCAATTTTCTCGATTTTGTTGAAGCTTGTTTTGTGTCTTACCATGTGGTCTATCTTTGAAAATATTACATGTGCATTTGAAAAGAATGTATATTTTGTTTCTTTGGAGTGAAAAGTTCTATATATATCAACTAAGTCCATTTGATCTAGAGCATTGTTCAATGCCTCAATATCTTTGGTGTGTCTTTGCTTTGAAGATCTGTCTATTGTTCACAATGGGGTGTTGAAGTCCCCTACTATGTGTGTGTTGCTGTCTATATCCTTCTTGAAGTCTTTCAAATTTTTCCTTACATATTTAGGTGCTCCTATGTTGGGTGCATTTATGTTTACCAGTGTTATATCTTCTTGATGGATTTTTCTCTTAAGTATTATGAAATGTCCTTTTTTGTCCCTTTTATGGCCTTTGCTGTGAAATATGCTTTGTCTGATATAAGTATTGCTACCACAGCTTTTTTTCATGTCCATTTGCTTGAGATATTTTTTTCATTCCTCACTTTCAGTCTCTGTAGATCTTTTGTTCTAAGGTGGGTCTCTTATAGACAGCATATATGTGGGTCATGCTTTCTAATCCAGTCAGCTACCCTATGTCTATTGATTGGTGCTTTTAATCCATTTACATTTAAAGTTATTATTGATGGGTACTTATTCATTGTCATTTCCCTCTTTGTACTTTTGTTCCTCTCTATCTCTATCTGTTTCTTCATCTTCTTAAAGCAGACCCTTTAGCATCTCTTGCAAGGCTTGTTTAGTGGAGATGTATTCTTTTAACCTTCTTTTGTCTGGGAAACTCCTTATTTCACCTTCCATTTTAAATGAGAGCCTTGATGGGTAGAGTAGTCTTAGTTGTAGGTCTTTGTTTTTCATTGCTTGAAATATATTTTGCCACTCCCTTCTGGCTTGTAGTGTTTCTGTTGAGAAATCAGTTGATAGCCTTATTGGAGCTCCCTTGTATGTTATGAGTTGTTTCTCTCTTGCTGCTTTTAGGATTCTCTATTTGTCTTTGAATGTTGCCATTTTAATTATGACATGTCTAGAAGTTGACCTGTTGGGGTTCATCTTCATTGGGATGCTCTGTGCTTCCTGGAATTGCATGGCTTTTTCTCTCATCAAGTTAGGGAAGTTTTCTGTCATTAGTTTTTCAAACAGGTTTTCTATCCCTTGCTCCTCTTCTTCTTCTTCTGGAATTCCTGTGATACAGATATTATTACATTTCATGTTGTCCTGCAGCTCTCTTAAAACCTCTTCAGTCTTGTTCAGTCTTTTTTCATTTTGTTGCACTGTTTGGGAGTTTTTTTCTATGTTGTCCTCCAGCTCACTTATCCAATCTTCTGCTTCCTCTAGCCTGCTTTTAATTCCTTCTACTGTATTTTTCAGTTCAGAAATTGTATTCTTTATTTCCTCCTTGCTCATATTGATAGCTTCTATGTCCTTTTTCTTGCTGGTATAATTCTCAGTAAGTTCCTTGTAGTTTCCCTGGAGTTTCTTGTAGTTTCCCTGGAGTTCTTTGTAGTTTTCTTTGAGCTCACTGAGCTCATTGAGCTTCCCTATAATCTATGTTTTGAATTCCATGCCTGATAGTTTGCTTTCCTCTATTTCATTTATCACTCTTTCTGGATATTCCGCCTTTTCTTTCCATGGGGGGTTGTTTTCCCATCTCCCAATTTTTGTGACTCTTCTTGTTTGTTGCTGCTTCTTAAATTGATCTGCACTTCCTAGATCTGCCCCTGGTGGCATCAGATCGTGTACCAGTCTGGGCCTAGGCAGTCTATTGGAGACTACCAGAGATCTACTGCCTTTGTCTGTCTCCTTTTGTTGTTAATCTACTCAATCTGTGATCTGCCATCAAGCTTAAGCGCCAAGGGTGGGGCAGATTAATTTCTGCAGGTGGGGCTTTTGCTTCTCCCCAGGCTGATGCCAGCTGGAGGTGAATGGTCTGCCTGCAGTATGGGGAATGAGTCAGCTCTGGGACCCAGTTGGCTGCTCCCTCAGTTCTCTCCTCAAAGCCACCATCGCAAATTCTCTCCAAGAGTCTCTAGTCGTCTCTACCCTCCCTCTTCTTGAGCCCAGAGCAAGTGGGTGCCAAAATATTTTCACACGTGATCCATTATAAGAGCTCTTTTTCTCCAGCTGTTTCTTTCAGACCAGCAGAAAACCCTCTGGCTTTTTGCTTTTCATAGCTGGATGCTATTTTACTTTCCACTCTGTTGCTGTAGGCTGGGAAGTCCAGCTGTGGGTTAAGACCCTGACCTTCTAATGGGGAACCCCTGGCTGCTGAGCTGTTTCTCAGTCCCTTCAGCTGCCATTTGTGGGAGCCCAGTCAGCCCTTTTGCATCTCCACACTTCCTACCAGTAATGTTGTGATGAAGCGGCCTTTTCTGTCTCTCCATGGTTATAAGACTTCTCTCCAGCTAATGTTCAGTTGGTTATTCAAGATCCACAATGGCAATTTATTTGGTGCAGTCCAATTGGCCATTTGGTTTGTTTTTATGAAGAATATGAAGACGTAAAGAGAGTCATTGATCTGTTGCAATATCACAAGCACAATTGGGTCATCTGTGTTGACCTTCAAATGGTCTGCTTCCTTCTTGGTCAGCAACATGGATACACCAAGTATCTCTGTTTTCTGTGTATGTGGAATAGCAGAGCTCATGAAAAGCATTGGGGCGAGTCAAACTGGCTTCCAACATCTGACCTCAAACCTGGCAATCCAAGCATTTAACATGAGCCACTTGTTGACAGAAAGAATATTCTATTCCCATGTCTGCACATAAAACTAGGTCTCATGACGCAGTTTGTTAAAGCTTTGCCAACTGAAGGAGACTGTTTGGAGTATCTCACTTTGGCATTTCCTAGTCCATCGTTTGAAAAGATAAAATACCTTAATATGTATGCTTGGTAGCAGAACTTTACTACTTGTACACAATTTGACTTACAGTAACACTATATAGCCTTTATATGAATAAAATAACTCTAAATAAACAGTATATTCAGGAAATTTTTTCTTTATTTTTCTTTGTATGTACATTTTGTATTATTTGGGGGATGAAGGGAGGGTATCCAGTACCTTAAAAAGTTGACTTGATAAAGAAAAACTGGTGACATTTTTGGATTCAGATGCCAAAAATTAATCAAAAACAAGTGTCAGATCTAACTCAAAGAAAATTTGGTTCCCCAGTGTAACTCAAAGTGATTATGCTTGGAGTCCAAAGGCCATTGTCAAAACATGGACATCAGGAGTGAAGTCTAGAACTTGTGGATGAAGGTGAAATAAGGTGAGATTCAACTAGTGGAGGCCAGTGTGGATAACAGAAAATTTTGAATGAGATGCCACTTTATCCCATGTCTCCTGAACTTAAATTACTCTCTAAGGGAAGGGAAAAGGGGAAGGGAGAGAGGGAAATTCAAACCAATTCTTCATCCAAGTGATGTTGTTTTAATTTAGGTGGAGGTGAGTTTTACCTTGAATTGGCAAGATGGTTTTTGCCACCAAAAAGATATGAGGGCTTCAGAACTAAGTTATAGAGAAATATAATTTCATATCTGCACCCCTGAGTTTTATGTTAGTGAAATTACACCAGATATAATCATAAGATCTTTAAGTCAGGGACCATTTCTGTGTTTTTCACCAAATTAAATTCAGAGTGTAGTAGATGGTCGAGCAATAGTTTTGAGTGGACAAAAGAAAATGACCTAACTCTAATGGAATGAGGATTGTGTAAACTTAAATGCCCCCCAATTTATGCTTCTTCCTTTCAAGGACAAATTAGTCATGTAGTTGGAACATAGCAGCAATGGGAATAAACGTTTTATTTTCCCTTTGCCTCCCAACCAGTAAGCAATTATTTCTTTTAACATGCCTTTTAAAATGAGGAATAACTTTATGTACTAAATTCATCCCTGGATGTCATATTATATACAAATGATTACTTCTGTATGATTCAATATTCTTAACTCCTTACACATTTTGTGGCCACTGTGGTGTTCTCTAAGAGTTTAAGAAATTTTAAAAACACCTATAAAGCAAAGAACAACCCTTGCTTGGTTATTTATTTTTTTATTTTTCTCATATAATGTGGCTGACATTCCCATGTCTCAAGATATATTTAAAAATTTAAGGATGATAGTGGATATGAAGAAAAACTGTTCTAATTTTAAGGGCTTATGAAGGATGCCACCTTCTAATAGCTCTTTAGGGATGAGGGCTATCATATTTAAGAGAGCTGGCTTTAGAATCAGACTTCATCTCAATTCAGACCAACACTTACCAGCTATGGAAATTTGGGCAACTTATACAAGATCTCCCTGTTTCAGCTGAGTCACCCCAGGGAAGTATAAACTATTAAATGAGATGATATTAGCTTAACACAGAACCTGGCACATATAAGGCACACAATTTTTTTTAACTATTTTATTATTTATATCTTTATTTTTATTACTGGCATTCTGAAAGTGGAACAGAGTGGTGACATAATTTTTCTTGAAAATAGCAAGGTCAGAGCAAGGCTATGGTGAGATTATTAAAACATTTCCTTGCACCAGGTGTTAGGTTTTCAGGAATCACAGACACAGACCCAGGACCTCTTTAAACACATGTGAAAAAGATCAGAAGTGAAATCATTCTTAGGGAGCACCATTTCTTTGGGAAATCTATGTGATACTTCAGGGTTTGGAAAAGAAATTTAGGCTTCTCCTGGGAAATGGAAAAATTGACAGAAACAGAAGAACTTGGGCTAAGCTTGTTTTCCTTTTTGTAACTGCTATTGTAAATTCATTAACGACCAGCTCTATTGTGGCAGCAGGGGCAATAAAGAACTAATGGGCTCCTGACTTTCCCCCTAATCTAGTGAGGGCCTTGGGCTTTCAAAATCATTTTTAAAGGAGACTCAAATTTAGGCCAGAACTTATTGGCTGACTGATGAACCACTGGTAAATCTTCAAGCAAACAGAAGTTGAATTTGAACCCATTCAGAAAACATTCTTTATTTGATCCTCCTAAAACCTGAGATATTTAAATATAATTCAATCAAAGTGAGGCAGTTGTTCCAGAAATCAGAAAAGGCCTATTTGTTTCATGTGGGTTTAGTAGCTCTTCTGCTAAAGAAATGAACTCGAGGCTGTAGACTCAGCATCCTAGACCCACTTGAGGACTTTACACAGGGCAACTGCAGCAGACATGGCTCCCTGATAACTAGTAAAACAAAATAATGAATAAAACACAGAATTGAAAAGCAGGGGAGGGGACAGTGCCAATTTCTCTCCAGGGGAGAACACAGCACAGAGGACTGTGATCTCAGTAGTATCATGCCATTAAAATGAGTTTTAGAAATAGCCCTGGAAACTGCAATGATTTGAACAAGGATGGTGACCTTTAAGAAAATGACATGAATATCCCAATTAGATGCTCTTCTTCTGCACAATGACCACTAAAACCCTATTAGATCCAAGTTCCCTGCATAAGAAAAACTGTTTCTACAGCAGATGGACAAGAACCAAGAGGAAAACATCCACCTTAGGTGAGCTTGAAGATTTTAAGTGATGGACAGCAAGTGCAAGGCTAAGAAATGGAAAGGGAGAATGAAGTTAATACATAGTGGAGGCTAGTGCAGCTGTCATGGGGTTCAGAAAAGGACAGCTTCATAGAGAGAAATGTGAGAAAGAGCTATCAGTCCCATGGGCAAGCCTGGAATATTGTTAGGCCTTTGCATAGCTCTTAAACACATTTAACCCCAATTCCACTGTCTAAATATAGAGTGCTGGAAGCTCTTGTCTTTCCCAGATGTTGTTCCACCTGACTTGAAAAGCTTTTCATGACTTTAAGGAGCTCTTAGTACAGTCACCTAGTGTTGTAGTACTCTTAGCAATGAATTCTCAATGCACATTTTAACCATAATTTACCTGCCAAACAATATTTGTTTATTCACTCATTCATCAAATGTTTATTGAGTATTTATTATGTGCCAGGTACTGTTCTATGTTCTGAGATTATGGTGGAGAATAACATGTGAAATGCTCCTGGTCTCAAAAGAGTTCACATTATAGAGGGAGAGATCATCAAAATACAGTAAACAGACAAATAAAGCAGATACAAAGTGCAACACATTTTATGAATGAAACAAGAAGCTGAGATGCAGAATAAGAGAAGGCAGAACTGTTCGAAGTTTGGAGAAAGATTCTCTGAGACCCAGAGAAGGAGTATAAAATGGCATTGCCCTCTGGGAAGCAAACGAACAGAATTTACCAAAATTGAATATGTGTATGCCTGGGGTCCAGCAGTCAGTCCTAGATATAAATGTCAGAGATAGTTTTGCTCAGGTCTATGAGAAAATGTGTTTTAGAACGTTTATTATGATAATGTTTATCACAGGAGGCAATTAGAGGGGTCCATCACAAGGAAGAATGATTATGATTACCCTGGGTTACCACAGAACAAACAGTAGGAATCAATGGGCTGGGTGAGCAGAAATATGGAATGCTCTAAAAGTAACATTGAGTAAAAAAGGCAGGCAACAGAACAAAACTTAAAGAACAATGCCTGCTATGCACACTGAAAACACATACTAGAACATGACAACATACTTGACAAGAATAAATTAAAGCCAATTTCAACCCCCTCTTTGGGGAGAGGGAAATGAGAGTAAGGATTAGGGCAGAAGAAAATACATTTTAATAGAATGAGGTAAGTGCCTTGAATGGTCTAATTATGACCATTCAATGTCTTAAGAACTTCAGAGTGTGATTGACCCAGATCTGCAACTAAGATTAAAAAGAAACAAACAAACAAAACAAGAGAGTGAGTACTAGGAGCAGTGCCCTGAGCCACAGAAGCAGCTGGCAGAAAGGCCTCAAAGTAGGCACAGCGTAGGTCTGAAATGTAGCCATTGTTATCATCTCATCCAGAGCAATGGGGGAAGGGACATGAGATGAAGTTGGAGAGAAAAGAAGGAACTTGATTATACAAGGTCTCAATAGGCCATGGTAAGAGGTTCAGATTTTTATTGACAGTGCAATGTGAGGTCACTGAAATATTTTAAGGAAAAAGATGGCATGCCCTAGTTGACATTTTTAACAGATCATGTTGTCTGTGGTGGAAAGTATGGACAGGAGGGAATAAGAGTAAAACCAGAGACACCCTTAGAGAGGCACTATAGTAGATCAGATAGGAGATGCCCATGATTTGGACCAGGGTACCTGCACACACAGAGGGTACCTGCACACACAGAGGGAGATGTTTGAACACACCTGCACACAAACCCACTCACACTAGGCAGACAAGAAGAGTCAAGTCTTTACATGACTCACACTCCTACTTTTCCAAGTTAATATAATCCAGTATTTCTTTTTTGTTGGGATTCTGTTGGAAAAGTGTGAATTCCCAAGATGTTGTTGGCTTCATGCTAATCCCACCCCCTAGCACAGGTGTTTGCTCTCAAGTCTTGGACTTTTTCCAGCCATAAAGGAGTTACACAGATCTCTCTGAGTATGTCATGGTCAGGATGCTTAAGAGCCAGCCTCTGGAGCCTGGTGGTCTGAATTTGATGCATAGCTCTGCTATTCATTTATTAGCTGTGTAATCTTGGACAAGTTCCTGTCTAGCTCTGTGCCTCAGTTTCCTCATCTGTAAAATACAGATAAAGATAATACCTCTCTCATAATTAGTTAATAAATATTAGTGGAGGGAGCCCATTGTTTTCCACACTAACATGTCTAGTGATTACAGCTCTTCCAGCAGAATCTTTTCTGATAAGCATCATCAAGGGATCCTGTTGTCCCACTGAGGCAGAATCATAAGAAGCTAGGAAAATTCCTTGGAAAATGGAATGGGGAAACTGAGACAGACAGCTGATTCAGACTGGCCTCATCCAGCACCCTGACTCATCTGCCTCCTTCTCTCTTGCAGGACCACTCCCTTAGGCATTAAGCCCTCAGGACAATGAGGTTCTGATCAGTACCAAATAGGAACAAAGCTTCAGGTATGTTGACCGCAGAGACTGAGTTTTGGTCAAATTAAAGATACTATCTAGGCCTCAGTTATGTTTCATCTCCAGGCCCAGAAAAGCAGCAAAACCAGACAAAGTGATGCTATGGCTGACATCAGGACCAGATGCAATGACCAGTGACCCCCTACCCTAGAACTGACCAGTCAATAGAGATCATGATCCTAACCCTATATGCTCATTTTGATTAATCAGTATATTAAAGGACACACCTGGAAAGCTGATGAATAGTCTATAGAGATCCTCCCCTGAGACATATCCTAAAAAATTCCTGCCTTTAGAAAACCGATAAAAACACTTAAGACAAAGACCCATTGTGCACAGTCCCTCTCTAGAGCACACCTGTGCCTTCTTTCTTCAGGCATCTATATTTCCTTTCTTTCTCCTAATCTCTTAGGGTCCCTCACAAGACTTGAAAACTGGGGAGCAGTGGGCAGTGGCAGCTTGTCCCAGGCTGAACATGTCTCCAAGAGCCCTTCTTTTGCCTCTGACGTTTTTCCCAAGTCCTTGCAACCCTGTTGGCCCATTTCTTCTGCCTCTGTGATTTTCTTTCTAAAAGACCAAGGCAGCTCTCTGAGCAGCCTGCTTGAATCTTCTCTTTGAGTGTACTTTTGCTTTACATGTGAAATAAACTTCCTCTTGCACTAGAGTTCTTGTCTTTGAATTCTTTCTTTGCTGAATTCAAGAACTGAATGCCTACATCACTGGTAAAACCACCTTCATGCCATAATCTATCTACACTTTGAAAAACTACATGGCTAAAACATGAGTTTTTTTTTGTTGTTGTTTGTTTTTGTTTTTGTTTTTTTTTTGATAATTGTGCATAGCTCAGTGCTTCCCAAGGAAACAAAAAGTTTTCATTGTAAGCAAGGTTGAGAATGCTAAAACTTTTCCAATGTTACAAGGAATGTGTCATCTGCCACTTCTTTTATGCATACATTTTTATATTTCTTATAAGAGAACTCAAGAAAAGCAGGCTTAATACTAACATAGAGTTGTAATTCAGTATCACTGCTTCAGGTCACACTGATGCATTTACACACACTTTAGCTGGTGTGCCCAAGGTTTCAACCCCCGAAGCACCCTACTTCACATTTACCAGGTATGGCAGTTATTTATTACCTTTATTTATTTCTTCTCATTATTTTTCATCCAAACTGCTGCTTCTTGTCATGCCAGCATGGGGTTTTAGGCAATTCAAGCATACACAGTATGTTTGAATGACCAGTAGAATTAACCTTGGCCCTCTCAGCTATTTGCATTTTTAAAGGAAGCTTGTAATCTGAATAGACCTTTAACTTGTTGATTTGAAAGTAAGGGAATGCACTTTCCAATTGTCTCAGGAATAGGGCTAGGCTAGACCTCTGTGTCCTCTGGCATTTAACCAGTACCTCTGCCTTTCCTTCAGCCCCAGCACCGGTGGTGTTTTCTGTAGGTTTTATGCCTAGGTGGGACCTATTCTGGACACTTCCTGTAACAGCCTCAGGTGTGGTCTGCTTGGGCCTCAAATTAGTTCTACACATACCTCTTACTTCCTGCCCAGGCTTCTCTGACTTGGGACATCTGTACAGCCTAGAATTCAACAATACCCCAAAGGAAGCCCCTGACCAATGGGTGATTGTGGGGGCACGTCCTGGCTCAGTGGAGACTCTGTCCAGCAGAGGTTTCAGGATCACAGATGAGGAGAAATGAGTTGACCCGGACACTGATTTCTGCCTGGCAGTAAGTGAGGAGGTAGTTCTCTTTAGAGGAGAAAAGCTTTGAACTCTCTTTTCCTGTGCCTTTTATTGAGAAAGGTATATATAGGAGCATACATTCAGGATACATAAATCACCAATCAGCTTCAAACGCTTGGATTACGATCAACAACTACTGATTATAGATAACAATGCAAAGGACACAGTGAACATTCTAGATCAAGGTTCAGTGAACATTTTGGTGTCAGATGACTACCAGGTACAGGATTTCATATGTTTTATGGGCTTTGATCTCGGACATTCTGTTTATGTTAAACAACTGATAAGAAAAGCAGAGCAAGCTTCTAAGCATAGTACATATACTTTAAGTCCAATTCCCATGGGAAACCTCAGAGTAGTTATCAGGTCATGCCTGCCTTCTAGCCGCCCCAGTTTTCTGGTCAAGACTTATAGGCCTCTTTCAAGGCCTGGCTTATGGTGACGCTATAGTTCCTGATAACACACAAAGCAGTACCCTATGGTTGATGGAACCAGTGGGTACATTTTCATCTGTCTTTCACATGGACAAGTCTGAGGCACATTCTACTTGGTTCCCCAGAATTCTGGTGGGATAGAACCCCCATGGCCCAGAGTGGTGATCCAACTTGAAAACGCATCCTTGAGTCGGCTTTCCCTCCTTCCATGTTTCTCTCTCCTCATTCCCCACTCCTGTTTCCTTGGATTGCTTGTCAAAATAGACCACCTACTGTGGGAGAACCAAGGTTAAAACAAGGCCAAAGACCAATATGCCCTTTACCTGGTCATTTACTTTTGTGTTGCTCCGGGTGGAATTAATGTATTTACAGATTATGATTTATAAAGTAGAAGTTTGTCAGGGTTTTATAAACAGTTAAGGTAAATATAATTGTTTGAAATTTAATGCATTGAATATTTATTGTAGATTACTTAGTACCAGGGGCAGACTTAGGCTTTGTGCAAACAGCGGTGAGTGAGTGAGCTCTCCCTGACATTGTAGCCCAGTGTGTATAGCTCCATCTCTCTTGTAACAACTCTGAGAGAACACAATGCTCCACCCTGGAGAGGAAAGGTAAGCAAATCTCCAGGGCAAGCAGGCACACTAGGGTTAAGAAACTGGATTCCAGAGTCAGGTTGCCTGACTTTACTTCCTCATTCATTACTTCCTAGCTGGGTAAACTATCTCATCTTACTCAGTCTCAGTTGTGTCATTTGTGAAATGCAGAAGCCTTCTTAGAGTGATTGTGAAAACTAAATGAAAAAAATTATGCTGCCTGACATGGAGCAAGTGTGTAGCCAATTCCAGCTCTGCAGTAAGTCATTAATTTCCATGTGAGGTGTTAGTGGTGTGAGGGTGTAGGCTTTAAATAAGAGGAGATAGAGGGGGAGGGGGAGCATGAAGAAGCTGTGTACCTCTGCCCAGCCTGGATTTAGATTTATACTGGTGACATAAAATGGAGAATTTAGCTAAGCAAAAGGTAACCACAACTAATTATTTTAACAGATATTAAAATTTAGCCACTTTATTTTCAAGCAATTTATATAGTGTTCTGTGTTCCTAGAGTATTACATTATGTTTACACATTTAGATGACTTCTGTAGGATGACAAATGTGCTTTTAAATGTTGGAAATAATTTTAAGTAAATAATTTACATCCTCATAAATTTTGTACCACACTTTGCCTAGTTTTATAGAGATGGAGCTATACACACTGGGCTACAATGTCAGGGAGAGCTCATTCACTCACCACTGTTTGCACAAAGCCTAAGTCTGCCCCTGGTACTAAGTAATCTACACCTCTGTCTCTCTAATTATCCTTGTCAGTCAAAAATTCCTATACTTTCTATTTACAATGCATGGTTAATTCTAGGATGTATCTGGGAAATTTTCTATCAGCCATTTTGTTGGAGTTGGTTAAGGGGAAAGAAAGATCTTAAACTGAAGGTTGAAAAAGAATCAATAGGAGAGGAAGATGGAGGATGAGTGAAGAGAGGCTACTTTTGCTTGCTTGCTCCCAAGACTGGTCTATAGTTTCAGCTAAATGTGAACAGAACATCTTAGTTAACATCTGGATACTGGCAGGAGTTGTACCTTGGCGCTGCTGGCAGTGGAGGAGGCTGCCTCTGAGTGACCTGTCTGGTAAGACTCATGGAGGAGACATGGAGAGGCGCAAGTCCTAGCTGACTTGGCTCCCCAGGCAGCGGCTGGCAGAGCACAGAGTTTTCTCAATGCCCCTGGGTCTCCCCTGAGAGCAGGTAGAGGTGGAGAGCCAGGCTGTGCCCACTGGCAGAGCCAGGAGTTGGTCAGGTGGCATCTGGTTCTGGGAGGCAGAGAGCAGTGTTCTTGTGTGTGTGTGTGTGTGTGTGTTAATTTAATTTAGTGCGGTTTTTTTGCAGATCAGAGAAGAAAGGCCAGGGGCGGGGTGAGATCCTTGAGGAACGCACACACAGGAGCCCACTTGCAAGGGTGCACATGCCACCCCCCTCCACTGTCCCAGCCCGAACACCTGCCTGGCACAGAGGAACATCTCCAGTCAATGAGGACTGCCTGCCAGCACAGGGGAATGTCCCTGGCCTGCCCACCTTCTGGAGCAGGGTAACACTACCAGCCTCTACACCTGCAAGGTGGTGCGGGAGAATGCCCCAGTCAGTGCGCCCACCTGCCGGTGCAGAGGAACACCCCTGATCAGTGCACCAACCCAAAAGTCACAGGGTAATGCCCACCAGCAGAGGCGAACATCCCCTGCCCGCCCGCCAGAACAGAGGAACGACCTGGTGAGCGCAACCACCTGCTAGGTCAGAGGAACACCCCAGGCCACCCACCAGCACAGGTGAATGCGCTCTGGCCCTCGCGCCTGCCTGCCGCCCCAGCCTACCTCCCAGCTGGCAGGCAAAAGGCACACTAACCAGGCTCCACCTGGGCTACAGCCAAAATAGGGTGAAGTGAACTAGAGGAGCTTTGGAAAACTTGGGCTTTGGTTCTGGAGAAAGCTGGGAGAGCAGCAGACCATATCCCAGGACAGACTCAACCCATGTACTACAGGAGAAATCTCATAAGCAGACTACTCCCCTTTAAGAAGCATCAGCCAGAGGCAGCTCAACAACTGTCTGAAGTGGGCAGAGTGACTCTCAGCTCATTTAAGGGAAGGACTCACCAAAGAGCAACACAACAACCAAAACCAACATACTACTAGAGAGTCCAAATAAAAGGCATAAAGTCCATCCCAAGAGCATCAAGTTAAGGAGATCAAGGATTCTGCGCCACTGAATCACACAGGATTTCTACCACAAAAGTTCACACCACAAAGGCAGAAAGCGAAGGCAGATTAATCAAAGAAGCAGAAACAAACAAAAACAGACACATATTATGGGGAGGTGAAGAAACAATAACCCACCTAAAGGGAAGGAAAAATCAACAAAAGGAGGGACAGATAAAACAGAGGCAAGCAAACTATCAGACATGGAATTTAAAACAATGGTAATGAGGAAGCTCAATGAACTCAACAAACTCGAAGAAAATGACAATGAACTCCAGGGGAACTACAAAGAACTCCAGAGAAGTTACAAGGAACTTACTGAGAACTATCGGCGGCGGCGGCGGCAGCCGTCCGTCTCGAAAGACGATGGTGTAGCTTCTTAAGAGTCTATCTGCACCACTGAGAATGGATGTGCAGTCCGACTCGGGAGTGACACGGTATCTGTCTCCTCCCATGTTGAATCGACATCTTGCGATGACGCTGAAGCTACAGAGCCTGGGCAGGGTAATATGGAGGGTCTGCTGTTGCCCATGCAGCAGACCCCCCCTCTCTTCGCAGCTGAAGGGTCCAAGGGAAAGACGGAGTCGATACAGCTTGGGTTCAGGTGCGCCGCAGGAGTTGCCGGTGTTGACTACAACGTCAAACCGCCTTAGGGACTCCGGCTCCGGATTTTCTGTCGGGGTTTACTCCCTTAGCCTTTCCCCTGAAGAGGTATGCCGCAAGGCAGCGGAGGTTTTTTGGAGTCAGAGTTTTCCTTCTCTGATGTACCCTGACTGGAAGATCGAACCAGCGACACTTAGCTCGCAGGCCGACGCTCAATCCACTGAGCTAAACCAGCCAGGGCCACTGAGAACTATACCATCATGAAAAAAGACATAGAAACTACACAGGGGGAGTTTTGAAAATAACTCCCACTGAGTTTGATTTTTCAGCTGTTTTAGACTTAAATAGACATGCTGATTTTAAAACTGCAGTTAGTTTTCTTCTATCATGTCAAGTTTTTCTCTACAGCTTATCTTAATGCGACCACTCTAGGCTGGATTGAGCCTGGATCGAGGGAAGCACTAGTGCTCTCCTATTGGCTCAGTGCAAACCTCCCTCGAGTGGGGACAGGTGGGGGATGACCTTGGAGACCAGCGAAAGGTTCATACTTGTCTAGGCTATTCATTTACACATGAGACAGTGTGTTGAGAGGTTGTGTGCCACTCTATATAGTGAATTGTATTCCAAAGTGTAGTCCGAGTTCTTGTCTGTATACAAGGAGTTAGCAGAATTTATTTTTTTATTAAGGTATGTACTTATTTCCTTTCCTTCAGATCATGTCTGCCTCTGCTATTTCTCATCATACATGCCTAAACAACCCTGATTCATTTTGTTATATCTGTGGCAGTTTCACCATTCCCCGTCAAAGGACAAACATCAGAGCATTTGTCGGGCAAGCTTATTTTGCATATTTTAAAGTAAAATTTGGTGATTAAGATAAGTCTTGGGCCCCTCGCAAGGTATGCAAGCAGTGTGTCGAGAGTTTACAGATGTGGATGAAGGGAACACGTGATAAATTGCCATTTGATATACCTATGGTTTGACGAGAGCCCAGAGATCATTCAAGTGACTGTTACTTTTGTATAGTGAAAACGTCAAGATATAACAAGAAAAATCAATGTAAAATAGAGTATCCTAGTCTACCATCAGCCATACACCCAGTACTCATTCAGCTGAAATCCCAGTGCCAGTTTTCATTTAACTACCCTCTTTTGAAAAACAGAAGTATGGTGAAGAACTAAGTGACAGCAATGATGAAGAGTTAGAAACTGGAGATGACTCAGTTCATAAGGGATTTGATCAGCATGAGTTGCATCATTTGGCACGAGATTCGGGACTATCCAAAAAGGCTTCAGAATCCTAGCATCAAGACTGCATGATCTGGCTGCTGTGGCTCAGTGGATTGAGCATTGATCTGGAAACCAAGTGTCACTGGTTCAATTCCCAGTCAGGGCACAGGACTAGGTTGCACGTCAGGTCCCCAGTTGGGGACGTGAGTGAGAGGCAACTATGCAGTGATGTTTCTCTCCCTCTCTTTCTCCTTTCTCCTCTCTCTGAAAATAAGTAAATAAATAAACAAACAAAAAAATAAGTAAAAAAAAAACTGCATGAGGAAGACTTGCTTGAAAAAGGAGCGAAGGCATCCTACTTTCGATCAAGAGAAAGTGCATTTCTGTAGTACTTTTGAAGTGATGGTCGCTTTGTATATTGCCATAACATACATGGTTTAATGGAGGAATCGGGAATTCCAATCACAGTGCAACTGAATGGCAACTGTTCATCGATAGCTCAAAGCGGAGCTTGAAGTGAGTCCTCCTCCACAGTGGCAATTTATTTGCTGCAGTCCCAATTGGCCATTCAATTTGTTCTCAGGAAGACTGTGAAGACATAAAAAGAGTCATTGATCTGTTGCAATATCACAAGCACAATTGGATCACCTGTGTTGACCTTAAAATGGTCTGCTTCCTACATGGTCAACAATGCAGGTATGCCAAATACCCCTGTTTTCTGTGTATGTGGAATAGCAGAGCTCATGAGAAGCATTGGTTGGAGTTGAATTGGCCTCCAAAATCTGACCTCAAACCTGGTGATCCAAATATTCTACACAAGCCACTTGTTGACAGAAAGAACATTCTATTCCCACCACTGTACATAAAACTGGGTCTCATGAAGCAATTTGTTAAACTTTGCCAATTGAAGAAGACTATTTCAAGTATCTCATTTTGGCATTTCCTAGTCTGTCATTTGAAAAGGTAAAATACCTTAATATGTATGTTTGGTAGCAGAACTTTACTACTTGTATACAACTTAACTTATAGTAACAATAAAAAGCCTTTATATGAATAAAATAACTCTAAATAAACAGGTAATTTTCTCTTTATTTTCCTTTGTATGTACCTTTTGTATGATTTGGGGGACAAAGGGACAGTATCTGGTACCTTAAAAAGTTGGCATGATAGAAAAACTGGTGACATTTTTAGAGTCAGATGACAAAAGTTAGTCAAAAACAAGTGTCATATCTGACTCAACGAAAGTTGTGTACCCTGGTGCTATCAATAAAAAACAGGAAGAAATGAAGAACACAATTTCTGAACTGAAGAACACAGGAGAATCAATCAAAAGCAGGCTAAATGAAGCTGAGGATTGGATCAGTGAGTTAGAGAACAACATAGAAAAAAATGCCCAGACAATGCAATAGAATAAAAAAAGGCTGAAAAAAAATGAAGAGGGTTTACAAGAACTGCAGGACAATATGAAATTAAACAATATCCATATCATGGGGATAAAGAAGGAGAAGAGGATCAAGGGATAGAAAACCTGTTTGAAAAACTAATGACAGAAAACTTCCCAAACACAAGGAGAGAAAATGTTTTACAAGTACAGGAAGCACAGAGGGTCCCAATGAAAATGAACCCATGAAGGTCCACTTCAAGACATATCATAATTAATATGGCAACATTCAAAGACAAAGAGAGAATCCTAAAAGCAGCAAGAGAAAAACAGAAAATAACATACAAGGGAGCTCCAATAAGGCTATCAACTGATTTCTCAACAGAAACACTACAAGCCAAAAAGGAGTGGCAAAAAATATTTCAAGCAATGAAAAACAAAGGCCTACAACCAAGACTTCTGTACCCAGCCACGCTCTCTTTCAAAATGGAAGGTGAAATAAGGAGTTTCCCAGACAAAGGAAGACTAAAAGAATACATCTCCACCAAACCAGCATTTCAGAGATGCTAAAGAAAATGCTATTAAAATACCAGTGACATATTTCACAGACCTAGAACAAATACTTCAAAAACTTATATGGAACCAAAAAAGACCCCGAATAGCTATAGCAATCTTGAGACAGAAGAACACAGTAGGAGGAATCACAGTATCTGATACCAAACTATACTACAAAGCCACTGTGATCAAGACAGTCTGCTACTGGCATAAGAACAGACACATAGATCAATGGAACAGAATAGAGAACCCAGAAATAAACCCAGGTTTATATGGTCAACTAATATTTGACAAAGGGGGAAGGAACATCAAATGGAGTGAAAAGAACCTCTTCAATAAATGGTGCTGGGAGAACTGGACAGGGACATGCAAAAAGATGAAACTAGACCACCAACTTAAACCACACACCAGAATAAACTCAAGATGGATCAAAGACTTAAATGTAAGCCGTGACACCATAAAAGTCCTAGAGGAAAACATAGGCAGGAAAATTTCAGATATCCCACGTAGCAATATTTTCACTGATATATCTCTTAAGGCAATGGAAATTAAGGAAAGAATAACCAAATGGGACTACATCAAAATAAAAAGATTCTGCTCAGCAAAAGAAAACACCAGCAAGATGAAAAGGAAACCAACCATATGGGAAAACGTATTTGCCAATGATACCTCAGGCAAGGGATTGAACTCTAAAATACCTAAAGAATGTCTCAATACCAAGAAGAGATAAAACCCCATTAAAAAATGGGCAAAGGACCTGAATAAACACTTCTCCGAAGAGGGTCCATAGGCATATGAAAGAATTCTCAACATTACTAACCATCAGAGAGATGCAAATAAAAACCACAATGAGATACCACCTCACACCAGTCAGAATGGCCATCATCAACAAGTCAACAAACAACAAGTCCTGACAAGGATGTGGAGAAAAGGGAACCCTAGTGCACTGTTGGTAGGAATGCAGACTGGTGTAGCCACTATGGGAAATAGTATGAAATTTCCTCAAAAAACTAAAAATGGAATTGTCTTTTGAACCAGCAATTCCATTGCTAGGATTATATCCAAAGAATCATGAAACCCCAATTCAAAAGAACCTATGCAACCCTATGTTTATAGCAGTGCTATTTACATTAGCCAAGTGCTGGAAACAGTCTAAGTGCCCATCTGTAGATGAGTGGCTCAAAAAACTGTGGTATGACTTCCAGTGAAAATGGAGGCCTAGACAGACACACTGCATCTCCCTCCATAAATAAGAAGGAATACAACTATCTCAAAACTAGAGACAACCAGAAGTTCCAGAAAATCAAGCTGCATGGAAGTCCAACAAAAAAAGATATAAAGAAGAAATACTCATCCATACAGGTAGAGGGGCAGAGCCGGGGAAGAGAGAATACTGTGTGGCAGCAGCAGCAGCAGGCCAGCAGAAAGTGCAGTCAAACATTTCTAAAAGTTGACAGGGACACCTGGGGGGCACTCCCAGAACCAGACCAGACTACACATTTTATGTTTCCAGAGTTGGGGAAAATAAAGCCTCATTACTTCTGACTGTGTAAACCAGTGGAGATTGAGGTGGAGGCAGAAACTGCCAGGCTTTCAGCAGATTCTGTTTGTTTAAAGGGCCTCTAGGGTTGTAGAACATCCACAGACCCACCCACTCTGGGAACAATGGCCAGGGCAATAGCTAGAGAGGTGCCAGTCCCATACGGAATTGGGAGAAGTGCCTGGAAAGGGGGCAAGTGCTGAGCAAGTGGGATTGTCCACTCTCAAACTCCTCTCTTCCACACAGCACCACAAGCTGATGAAATGGGTTACCCTGTACTGATGAATACCTAAGGCTCTGCCCCTTACAATGTAACAGGTGCAAAAGCTCTACCTGAGTCACAGGCAAACAAACACAGGATCCTATCAAGATGAGAAGACAGAGAAGTATGGCCCAAAAGAGAGAATGGATCAACGTTCCAATGGGAAAACTAAGCGATGAGGAGATAGCTAGCCTAACATATACAGAGTTCAAAACACTGGTGATAAAGATGCTCACAGGCTTGGCAGATATGCTTAAGTACAGCAAACACATAAGGGAAGAAGTGAAGTTTATGCTAAGTGAAATGAAGGAAAATCTACACAAAACCAATGATAAAGGAAAGGAAACTGGGGTTCAAATCAATGATATGGAATACAAGGAAGAAAAAACAGTCAACCAGTACAAAATGAAGAAACAAGAATTGAAAAAATTGAGTAGAGGCTTAGGAACCTCTTGGACAACTTTAAACATGCCAATGTTCGAATCATATGGGTGCCAGAAGGAGCAGAGTATGAGCAAGAAATAAAAAGCTTGTGTGAAAAAATAATGAAGGAAAACTTCCCAAATTTGGTGAAGGGAATAGACATACAAGTCCAGGAAGCACAGAGAGTCCCAAAAAAGCTAGACCCAAAGAGGACCACACCAAGACACATCATAATTAAAATGCCAAAGGTGAAAGATAAAGAGAATCTTAAAAGCAGCAAGAGAAAAGAAGAGCATTACCTACAAAGGATTGCCTATAAGATTATCAGCTGATTTCTCAAAAGAACCTTCTCAGGCAAGAAGGGACTGGCATGAAATATTCAGTGTAATGAAAAGCAAGAACCTACAATCAAGACTCCTCTATCCAACAAATCTATCCTTTAGAATGGAAGGGCAGAAAAAGTGCTTCCCAAACAAGGTAAAGCCAAAGGAGTTCATCATCACCAAGCCCTTATTATATGAAATGTTAAAGGGACTTATTTAAGAAAAAGAAGGTCAACACTATCAACATTAAAATGGCAACAAACTCATAACTATCAACAACTGAATCTAAAAAATAAAAACAAAAAGAAACTAAGCAAACAACCAGAATAAGAACAGAGTCATAGGTATGGGGATCATTTGGAGGGTTATCAACTGGGAGGGGGAGGGGGTAAAAATGGGGAAATGGTGCAGGAACTAAGAAGTGTAATTGGTTGGTACACAATAGGGGAAGTTAAGAATAATATAGGAAAGGGTGAAGCCAAAGAACTTATACACATGACCCATGGACATGAACTCATGGGTATGGGATTGCTGGAGGGAAGGGAGGTACTGGGAAGAGGGGAGCAAAGAGAAAAGAAATTGGGAGAACTGTAACAACGTAAGCAATAAAATACACTTAAAAAAATAACTGAGGTACATTTACACAATGGAATACCATGCATCAGAAAGAAAGAAGGAACTCCTACTATTTGCGATAACATGGATGCAACTAGAGAGAATTATGCTTAGCAAAATAAGCCAGGTAACAAAAGAAAAATACCATATGATATCACCTAATACAGGAAACTAATGAACAACACAAACAAATGAGCAAAATTGAACCAGAGGCATGTAAACAAGGAACAGACTAACAGTTATCAGGGTTGCAGGGGGGCAGGAGAGAAGGAGGTAAGTAGGGGAAGAGTTTAGTAAAGGAACTAGTATAAATAACCTATGGACATTTACGAGGTGGGAATTGACTGTAGGTGAAGAGGTGGGCTGGGTGGGGCAGAGCAATGGGGGAAAAAGTGGGACAATGGTAATAGAAAAGCAATGAATAAATCAAAAATTAAAAAAAAAGAAAAACAAAAAGGATGAATGGGTGATGGAAGAAAGGAGATTTTGAATGGATTTGAGCAAGAGAGCTGAGAAAAGCCAGTATAATCCCTACAGAGATAGAAGCTGTCTATCTGTGGGCTCAAGGTAGCATCTAGGACATGCCCTGTCCTTTACCCATTCTGAACATCTGTACCTATCTCATGTGATTTGATTCTCTCTCTGACACGTCCAAGCCTTAATTCTTTCATGAAAGGTTTCACATTGCACCAGCAAAACTGGAGGCAGACCATTTTTTTTGGCTTCTGTCCACTTCCATTTCTACACTTTCACCCAGCCTACTATTCTCGCCAGGCAACTGTCAAGATATTTTTGTCTGAGGAGGGCATTCCCAAAACACCGCCAGATTAACAGATGAGAGGTGGGCCAGGGAATAAGTAGGTAGGTGGGGCTGCCATGGGGGGACCTGGCACTGTTCTTCTGGATTACAGGGAACTGGGAGTCTTAAGATCTCTTTCTTCCCAACGTCTCTGATTGGTTTTTTAAAAACTCTTAGTACTTTCTAAAATGGACCAGAGAGTCAGTGTAACCAGATGATTCGCTTCCAGATGAATGGTTTGTTGTATCATTTGGATGTATAAAAAGATTTATTAATTCATAATTTCATCAAGTAGTACTGTGTGAGTAAATGTTTTAAGAAGGTCACTAATTCCATTACAATATGTTGTATTTAATAGTCTTTAAAGGTGAAAAAAATTATCAGCTTCTAATTACTCTCCTTCAATTTTCTGTACACTAATGAACGTTTTCTAGAAGCTCATGCCTCCCTCTCCCCACTGCCCCCTCCTACCCATCCTACCTCTACAGCACTTTGCTGCATTCAAGACAATGTATAGTGTAGTGGTTCAGAATTAACATCCTGGGGTAAGAAAGATTAAAATTAGAATCCTACCTTAACCACTTAGTGCCTTTGTGACCTTGGAAGAGTTTCTTACCCTGGCTAAGCGTCAGGGTGCTTATCTGTAAAATAGGATCAAGACCCTACCTCAAAAAGGTCCCCTTAAAGATTGGCTGAGATCGTTACTGCAAATACAGTGCTAACAACTTGTCTGGTAGGAGTTATGAGCTAAATAAATGTGTGCTATTATATTAGTTATATATGGCTATGAGACAAATTACTCCAACTTAATATGGGTACAATTGAGCTATGTACCTCTGCCTCAGGTCTCTGAGAAGGCTATAATCAAGGTCTTGGCTGGGCTGCAGTCTCATCTGAAGGCTTGTTTGAGGAAGGAGTTAAAGCTTTCTTAGCTGCCAAGGTCACTCACATGGTTGTTGGTGAGGGTCTGATCCCTGTGGCCTGCTGGACTAAAGGCCTCAGAGTATTCCTGGCTGCTGGTCAGAGGCCTCCCTTAGTTCTTTGATATATAGGTTTCTCCACAGTGCAGCTCAAATGTGACAGCTGGCTCCCATCAGGGTGAGCAAGCAAGAGGGCAAGAGAGGGCCAGGCAACAACACAGAGGACACAGTCTTTGTTTAACCCAATCTCTGACATGGCACCCCATCATTTTTGTCATATTCTATTCATTAGATCTAGGCCACATTCAAGGGGAAGGGGTCATACAAAGATGTAGACATCAGGAGGTAGTGATCTTTAGGAGACATTTAGCAGCTGCCTACCACAGCTGTAGTCATTATTATTGTTAAAGTAACTTACCATTTAACAGTATCACATTTTATCAAACCTCTAGTTGAAAATCTTCCTTGATTTTCCTTTGTTTATTAAATAAAGTTTACATGCCTTCTGCAGCACATGATGCTTTATAGACCAGGTCCCTTCTCTTCTTCGAGGTTTGTCTCTGGCACTCCCACTGATCTTGTTAGTGTTCTCTACTCACCATTCTCATTCTGTCCAAGCACACCAGGTTCTAAGAGCTCCCAACTGGTTTCCCTAAGACTCACAATGATGTTTCAGATTTATGTCATTGAAAGAGATGATAGTGTCTAGTTTAATTCCTAATTGTTTAGAAAAAAATCAACACATAAAATTATTTACATGGTTTTTCCTTTCAGAACAGGAGAGGCTTTGGGTATGTAGCAGATGAGCATGTGAAATTTGAGTCAAAAGAGGTTGAGAGACATCACCATGAATATTCATGTCTTTGTGACTGCTTGAGCTATTACCTCTATTTTGTCTGGAGGACTCATACTTATTCTTCAGAGTCAGAGTTAGAAGTCTTTTTTTTTTTTTTTTTTTTTTTTTACCCTTCCCCCCATTTCTTCTCTGTTTCCCATAGCATTTTGGATAATCTTTCCTAAAGATCTTTCATTATAGACAGTGTATATAGAAAGTGTTCCACAGAATCCTGAGATCCCACACAGTGACAGAGATGGGGATAAGGCTGAGGTTACTTTCTGAATGGCTTGTCTTTTAGTTTGTTATCACCTAAGGCCCTTCCCAAGCCCCCTTCTGTGGAGACTTTTCTTTTGCTTATGGACCTTGTTGCTCAAGACATCCCTGCCTATT
Source organism: Furipterus horrens (assembly GCF_987537825.1). NCBI lineage: Eukaryota > Metazoa > Chordata > Mammalia > Chiroptera > Furipteridae > Furipterus > Furipterus horrens. The sequence continues at coordinate 82,781,199 of NW_028327172.1, read as the reverse complement.
CTGGGGATGGACATTTGTTTCATGGGTGACTCATCTGCGTGAAGGGGTTCTAGACCTGGTTTATTAGAAAATTTGCTCAAGTTCATTATCCATCAGGTAGTGAAGCTGGAATTCAAACCCTGACAGACTCGTTGCATGGCTCTTGCTTTTACTATCTGCACTATATAGCTATACACATTGGAAGGAGAATAACTCTTTAAGCACCTCTGGAAGTCAGCCCTTTGGGTTTTGACAGGTGCTTCAAAGGCATGAGAAAACTGTGGGTTTTTTCCATGCTTCAAAACTGTTTGAAAACCAATACTAAGTCAAAAATACTCCTCTAAGGAGTATTTACCAGTAATTCTTACTGTACCTGTCAATCATTCACCAAAACACTCTCTCTTTCTCCCTCCACCTTTCTGCAACAAAACATCTGCTTGTGTTAGGTCATTTCAAAGGTGCCCTCTTACCTTAGGTTTACTAATATTTGACTATCGATCACAGATTCTGACATTCTTATATATTGAAGTCTTTCTCTAATTCAATAAAAACAGACAATTCAGACTGAAAATGGACACCAGTTGATTTTTTTTCTTCCCAGCACCCTGCTTGTTTTGGGAATAGTACTCCTCCCATGCTGAATGTTCTGGTGGTACTATCCAATAAGGGGCCTTAACCTAACCCCTCACCTGCAAGCATGGACCCATGATCATGCCAATCTGTGTGGCAATAGTTATAGAAGTGAGCACAAGACCTATGTTAAGCCAGTCAGAATTGCCTGCATTGATAAACAAAAGGTGGGAAAATAAATTATCTGGTTGTTAAGCTGGGAATAAATAAATCTGCTACTGGGTAGCCTTCCTGTTAGGTGGAGAACGCTGGGCTGAAGAAAGAAGCCAACAGGGAAGAAGGCCTGAGAGTGAGAGAGGAACAAAGACCTCACATGTTGATTGAACTCTTGAATCTAACCATGCCTGATACTAGACCCACCCCTGCAATTTCTAGCTGTGTATGCTAATAAATTATGTTTGCTCTAAAACTAGTCAGAATTGGGTTTTAATCATTTGATAATCCAAAGTCATGATTAACATAGAAGTCAGAGATGAAAAGTCAATTTCAAGCATGCAAATCACAAGAGTTGCTCAATAAAATACATAAACAATTCCCAATTACATGTGGATTTCAGACAAATAATAAACAATTTTTAGTACAATAATTTTCAGTATTCGTTAGTGTATGTCCCAAATATTACATGAAACATACATATAATAAAAAAAGTATTTATTTTTCCCTGGTTTTCAAATGTACCTGCACATCCTGTATTTTTATTTATTTGTAACACTGTGTTGAGGATTCTGAGGCCATGTTTGGTCTCATTGGGAAAGAGCATGGTTATTGATTAATGAGGTCTGTTCTGTACAAGGAAGTAGAAAGGTGTCATGAGTGTCATGCATATGCCATTCCTGGTTTATTTCAAGTGTTTGGAATGTTTTTCTTATGCAGCCTTATATAATGAATGCAATGTTTTTTAATAATAATATAAATAATGATAGCTACCATTTACTGAATCCCTTTAACTTAAGAGCCTTACATATGTCATCTAATTGAATCCTTGTGACAATATTTTATTGCTGTATTTTACAACTGAGACTCGGAGAAGTTAAATTCTCACTAACAGTAAATGGCAAAACTGAGATTCAAACTCATATCTTCTGACACCAAAAATCATGCTTTTTCAAATTTATCATTCTACAGGAGGCAAATAGTGTTCTAACAACATATATGTAAAAGTCAACTTAAAATTCTATTTTATAAATTGCTATATATACTATATAAACACTTATAAATCCAGTTTTGGCTTCAAATAAAAAACTGTCCTTTCACAACAAAGAGCAGCAATTCACCAGCAAATTGGAGACTTGTATGAGGCAGTATTTTGGCAAACATATTTCCACAGTTGACACCAAAGAAGTGCCAATTGTGAAACCTTGTTTTAGCCTTTATAAAGGACTATGTAAAATTTGCATTATGAAAAGATGGGAGGGGATCTATTTAACATGTAGCAGGGGAAATGAGGAGGGCTAGATGAGTCCTAGGTGAAATTTAAAGTTGACTGTTTGAGGGGCTAGAAGGTTTATTATCCTAGATTATCTGCATGAGCTGATAGGTATGAGAGTATTCATATTTTGGTAGATGGAGAAAAAAGATGGTGTGTGTGTGTGTGTGTGTGTGTGTGTGTGCAGTTGGATAATTAATAACTTTTCATGTGTTGATATTCAAGAATTTTTAAGCTGGGATATAGGATGGGGAAATGGCAGATGATGGGATAGGAGGCATCTATCCCTTATTTTATTTTTTTAGACAAGGCATGAGAGATAGAAGCTGAAAGAAAATGGTGTGACTTGGGCATACCAATGCCATTTCAGGTCCAGTGAAAAGGGAGGCATACAGCCATGGAAGGCTATGGATTTCTGCTTTGGCATGCTACCCTGTGGAACTCTGGGATTTTGAGGACTTGAGGCTTGGGAATCATTGAAAGATAGCTTACTTGGCCTGACCATTTCTTTCTTAGGAAAAGTCTGATTAGCTTTTGCAATGGCATGCCTTCCCGAAGTTACTGCTTGTGCAGAGACCATTAACAATGGACTGAGCATCACATGGTGTCTGAGGAAGTTGACAGAGAGGATTCATGACATGCTAATGGCAATTCTTAGAAATATGTAAAGAACTTCTCAGGAGGGCTAGAGGCCCACATGAATAGGAAGTCTTAAACTATTAGGGTTAATGGGACTTCTTTTGTACTTACAGACCACTAAGACCTGGGGCATCTAGTAGGAAAACTAACTAAAGAGAAAGGATAGAGTAAATAAAAGAAATTTGGACAAAAATAGAGGCTTAAATAACCTCAACAGAGACAAGAGAATCTAAATGCTGGATGAATGCAATTCCAAGGCAATAAAGTAAAAAAGAAATCTAAGAAGGAAAGCATCATTTCCTGTTTTCTTACTTGATCCAGGGAGACTGGCCACCCTCATCTTCCTCACATCTGTTTTAAGAGCCATGGCCTGATTCTAGTGGTTGCTTCTTACTCCAGTAACAGCTGGGGCTTTGTTATCATGTCCTTTTTCTTTCCCCTTCTCTTAGGATCACTGTCACCTTTACGGGACTCTTTTTAAAAACTACAAAGTATGTTCTAAGATGGGAAGGTACCATTAACATTTCTCCCATATGCAGGCTGTCCCTGGGGGATACATTTATTTTTATTGCTCTGAATTTTATGAATGAGATAGAGATTTCATTCTGCTTGTTGCTCTATGTCCCCAAATATGGCTTGGCCTTGGGATCTCCTGGGCCTGTGTCTTTTTAGACTTATCAGCTAGACACAATAGGCATTTCTGTGAAAGAAAAAAAAGAGAAACTTAATCAAAAGCTTGCTGAATTCAGAGCAAAACTGGGTCTTTGCAAGCTTAAAAGGAGTATTAGCATTTACAATGGCAGGGAAAAATTAAGAAGTGGAACATTTCTCATGATTTAGAGCTACATCATGAGGGGAAAAAAGTTTCTTTAGGATACCTTCTGAGATTATCTTTCTCAAAATGACCCATGGTTTTCTGCAGCTGACAGAATCAGGTGCAAACATTTGGCCTGACATTGGCAGTCCTCTGGGCCCACCATTCAGGTTGTTTTTCTCAGCTTCTTTTTATACCCTGCATAGTAAATAAGCCAATCTGTTCAATGTTCCCTGAACCTTCATGTATCTGAGACTTTCTTTGACCTTTTATTCCACCTAGAAGACCATTTGCCTGCTCATCAAGGCCAAGTTCAGTGCCACTTTCCCCACTGGATCTTTGCAATGTCCTCAGCAAGCAATGCTCCTACTTCAAAATACCTATAATACTGTTTCTCAAGTGGACCTGAACACTTGTTTTCTGCTAATTTCATGAATACCTTGTCTTTCCTACTAGACTGTAATTTCCATAAAAATAAGATGCACAACTAAGTCTTCTTTGTGGCACCCCTACTTCCCACCCCGTAATGCTGATGGCAGAGTGCTGGACATATCATAGGCTACAATGAATGTTTAATGAATGAAAGAACAAAAGAACGATCTCTATATATTTAAGGGCAGTAGTGTTCAAGTCCCTTTTGTCTCTGGAAAAGTCAGATTTGGACCACCTGCTGGTGCTACAATGTGAACTCTCCATCCTTTTTTGCACAGGACATGTGTGGGATGTTGGAGTGTGTGAACCCTGACCTGTGTCCTTCAGTTAGAAGAGGAGGTTGAGGAGGTGCAGTACGTGGGGGCTATTGTGTAGGGTTCTGTCCTAGAGCAGTGAGGACATAGAAGTGACAGAACATCAATAGTTGCATTCCTGATTTGTAGCTCCAGCCTGATTCTCCTTCCACTGACCTCCCTTGCTTTCCACTACCTGGCCTTCCCACTTTATTGCATGACAAGCCATCAGGTCTTCTCAATCCCAGACCAGCTCAAACTCAGGGCAGCAGTGGGCAGAGGCAGTGCTGGCTGGGTACAGAGGGTCTTGTCACGCATTCCAGGTTTTCTTCATTTCTGGATCAACCCAGGCCCTGGAATCTCAGCTCTGTCTTCTCAGTGACCTGTTACAAAAGGGAATGTCCATGTCCTCTGCCTGTCCCAAGTGCCTCTCCTCCTGGCCTACTGGGAACCCCAGCCCTCCTTAATGATTCAAGATTCTCTTTTCTCTCTATCCCAGCCCCACAGTCCTAGTTTGGGCCCTAGCTAGACTATTGAATGGGCCTTCCTGATTGTCATTCCTCTGAGTCCATTCTGCATATAGTAAGACCAGTCTTGTCCCTGTCATAAGCCATTCAACATTCCCTATCACCTACTGAAGAAAGTACCGTGTCTTCACCATGACACCTAAGGTCCTGCATAAACCTTTTACACTTTCAGGCTCAATGCTTGCCATTTCTTGCCTGAACTTTAGATTTCAGTACTCCCTGCCCCTGTAATGTTGTTTCCATGCTTCTCTGATGCTGCCATCTTTGCCTCTGAATACTCATCCACTCTTTATGCTTCTTATTTGCTCAACTATTATTTTTTCCTTTAATTTCACTGAAACATTTCCCAACCACAAGCTCCCAGGCCAGGTTAGAGTAGAAGCCCCTTTTAGTATATCAACACATAGCTATGGCAGGCAAGCACTTAAATTTCATATAGAGAAGGGTTCTTCTGATATCTTGCAGCCAGGGTTATTGCTCAAATCCTACCATGTCCCCCTCAGCCTCCATTATTAACATGCTATGCATCATGGCCAGTATAGCAAGGCAAAAGCTCCAACTCTGACTTTTTTCCATACCCCCAATCACAAAAGGACCTTATAAGTTTCTCTAAGATAAGAGTGTGCAGGATGTCAATGGGTGGAAAATGTCACAAATAAAGACATTCAGGATGTTAGAGATCAACAATAAGAGTATGAAAGGCACTATTCAAGGAAATTGAAGGAAAGGAATCAATGAAGTGGGTGAGCTTGAGATATTTGCTGCACAACTTTTGGGTTGGCCAAAAAGTTCATTTGGTTTTAAAGAAAAAATAAAAGATGAATTTTTCATTTTCACCAATAACTTTATTGAACAGTGCATTCACTGTTTTGTTCCACTACCTTCTGATATCTTTCAGGCAACTTCATAATTCATTCTATCTTCCCAAAACTTTTAATCTTTTTGAGCAAAGAACTGTTGCAGGCACCTTTTGCAGTCTTCCAAGGAGCTGAACTTTTTTCCATTAAGAGAATTTTGAGCTTGAGCACTCCCCAACCCTCCCCGTGGGTAGCGCAGGCAAGCACAGGGAAGTGCCCTCATACACTGGCCCAGGTGCGCATCCAGGTCGCCGGCCACGCGTCCAGGTGCCCCTCAGACGCACCCCAACAGACATATTATCAGTGCCCCAACAGGCGCAGAAAGGGCCCACTGGGCACGCAGAAGACTGTGCACAGAAACCTCTGGCCAGCCCCGGTGGGCACCAGGCAAGAGCACAGCCCACTTGCACTAGCTCTGCTTGTGCCCACCCAGACGGGTGCGGAAATGGCGGGCCGCTGCGGCAGGGAACAGCAGGCAGCGGCTACTCACAGATGCTCACTTCCACCGAGCACAAGTGTCCGGGCCCCACCCCAAGGGGCGAGACACCGACTCCCGGGGCGCAGATTGGCAGGCCTGAGGCTAGCGCGCAGGCCACCTTGTGCATGCATGGGCGCGCGTGCACAAGCACCCTGACCGGCTCCAACAGGCGCCAAACAAAGGCACCGGCCACCGCGGGCACGCGGGAGTAACCCGGACGCGTGACCAAGACTGCACGCAGGCACACACCGCTGCTGCAAGGATCAGGAACCTCTGGTCTGCCTCATTAGACCAGCTGTGGATCCAGAAAAAGAAGACGACACACAAAGGCTGAACTGAGTAAAAACTTTCCTTTTGTATTTCTTTAAGATTTTTATTTCTATTTTAGTTTTTTATTTGTATTTTAGTTTATTTTAATTTTTTAAATTTCTTATTTTTAATTTTAATTTTTACTTTTATTTAAAAAATTTATTTTCAAACTATCTCTTTGTTTCATACAATCTCTCCTCATCGTTCCTCTTTAATTTTTGTTTATTTGTTTGTCTGTTTAGTTTAGCCTCCCTTTCACACTAAATAAATAGAATATAACTACTATATAAATCTAATACTATAGAATTCCACTTTTTAACTATATTCTGCATTCTTCCCTCTTTTTCTTTTATTATTATTAACATACAATGTAAATATTACCTACTGTCTTGCATAGTCTCTATACTATTTGCTACTATTACTAATCTATCATCTCCTCTCTCAAAAATCATATTTTTCCTCTTTAAAAACAACTCTTATCTATTCTTCCTGCAGTATAAAAGCCCTAACCTCTCTACATTTATATTAACACTGGCTCATTTGCTGACAATAGCGGGATAGAGGGTGGAAGATATTTTTGAGGGTGTGGGTTTCCTGCCTGGGCTGTGTGTTTATGTTTTTAACAGCATCTCTACAAAAGAACTCAAGACAAAGTGGACAGAGTGACTCTCAATCAACAAGCCAGAAGGAAGATCCTAACAAAAAAATCTGAAATATAACCAGACAGCAAAAACAAATGACATAAAGGGTAACCCAAGAACATCAGGCTCAGGAAATCAAAGAGACTGCACCACTGAAACCCCCAGATCTCCTATAAAGAATTTCATACCACAAAGGTGGGAAGTCAAAGCAGACAAATCCAAAAAATAAAAACAAACAAGAAGAATCCAACATGGTAAGACACAGAAATAACCTTTCAATTAAAAGAAAGGAGGAATCCCCAGAAAGAGAGGTAGATGGAATAGACATAGCCCAAATATCAGACATGGAATTCAAAACAATGATGGCGAAGAAGCTCAATATACTCGACATCCTTAAAAACAACTATGACAACCTCCAAGGAAGTTACCAGCAGCTCCAAGAAAATGACAGGGAACTTAAGGAGATCTACACCAGCATAAAAAAGGACATAGAAACTATTAACAAGAACCAGGAAGAAATGAAGAATACAATTTCTGAACTGAAAAACACAGTAGAATCAATTAAAAGCAGGCTAAACGAAGCAGAGGATCAGATCAGTGAGTTAGAGGACAATGCAGAAAAAAAATTCCCAGACAATATAACAAAATGAAAAAAAATTGAAAAAATACGAAGAAGATGTAAGGGAATTACAAGATAGCATGAGGAAAATAATATCCGAATCATCGGAATAAAAGGAGAAGAAGAATGAGGAATAGAAAAGCTGATAGGAGAAGTAATGACAGAAAACTTTCCCAACCTTATGAGAAAAGAAGTTATGCAAGTTCAAGAAGCACAGGGAGTCCCAATGAAGAGGAACCCAAAAAACCCCATTCCAAGGCACATCATAATTAAAATAGCAACATTCAAAGACAAAGAGAGAATCCTAAAAACAGCAAGAGAGAAACAGCTAATAACATACAAGGGAGCTCCAATAAGGCTATCGACCAATTTCTCAACAGGACTACAAGCCAGAAAGGAATGGTCAAAAATATTTCAAGCAATGAAAAACAAAGACCTACAACCAAGAATACTCTGCCAAGCAAGGCTCTCATTCAAAATGGAAGGTGATATAAAAAGTTTCCCAGACAAAGAAAGACTAAAAGAATACATCTCCACCAAACCAGCATTGCAAGAGATGGTAAAGGGAATTTTTTGAGAAAAAGAAGAAAAAAAAGGAGAGAATTACAGGTACAAAGGGAAATGAATAAATACATGTCAATAATAACCTTAAATATAAATGGATTAAATGCTCCAATTAAAAAACATAAGGTAACTGAATGGATAAGAAAACAGGACCCACATATTTGCTGTCTACAAGAAACATACCTCAAAACAAAAGATTTACACAGACTGAAAGTAAAGGGATACAAAAAGTATTCCAAGCAAACAGACATGAAAAAAAAGCTGGGGTAGCAGTACTCATGTCAGACAAAACGGATTTCAAAGCAAGGGCAATAAAAAGAGACAAAGAAGGACATTTCATAATACTTAAGGGAACAATCCATCAAGAACATATAACACTGATAAACATATATGCACCCAACATAGAGCACCCAAATACATAAAGAAAATACTAGAAGACCACAAGAAGGATATTAACAGCAACACACTCATAGTAGGGGACTTTAACACTCCATTATCAACAATAGACAGATCTTCAAAGCAAAGAAACACCAAGGATATACAGGCATTGAGCAACACACTAAAATACATGGACTTAACTCATATATATAGAACTTTTCACCCCAAAGAAGCAAAATATACATTCTTTTCAAATGCACATGGAACATTTTCAAAGATAGACCACATGGTAGGACACAAAACAAGCCTCAACAAATTCAAGAAAATTGAAATCATATCAAGCATCTTTTCAGACTACAATGCCTTGAAACTAAAAATCATCCTCAAGGAAAAATCAAAGACATCCAAACTCATGGAGCATGAATAACATGCTATTAAATAATGAATGGGTTAACAATGACATCAAAGAATAAATCAAGAAATTTCTGGAAACTAATGATAATGAACACACAACAGCCCAAAACCTATGGGACACAGCAAAAGCAGTCCTAAGAGGGAAGTTCATAGCAATACAGGCATATCTGAAAAAGATAGAGGAATCTCAAATAAAAAACCTAATTCTAAAGCTACAAGAACTAGAACAACAACAAACAAAGCCTAGGCCAAGAAGAGGGAAGGAAATCATCAAGATCAGAGCAGAATTAAATGACATAAGAGACCAAACAAACAATTCAAAAGATCAATAAAACTAGGAGCTGGTTCTTTGAAAAAGTAAACAAAATTGACAAGCCTCTAGCCAGGCTCATCAAGAAAAAAAGAGAGAAGACCCAAATAAACAAAATCAGAAATGAAAGAAGAGAAATCACGACTGATACCACAGAAATACAAACAATTTTAAGAAATTACTACAAACAACTGTATGGCAAGAAGTTTGACAACCTAGAAGAAATGGACAAATTTCTAGAAACATATAACCTTCCAAAACTGAATCAAGAAGAAGTAGAAAGTCTCAACAGACCAATAACAAAGAAGGAAATTAAAACAGTAATCAAAAATCTCCCTGTACACAAAAGCCCTGGACCGGATGGCTTCATAGGAGAATTTTACAAAACATTTAGGGAAGAACTAATTCCTACCCTCCTCAAACTATTCCAGAAAATCCAAGAAGAGGAAAAATCCCAGACTCTTTCTATGAAGCCAGTATTACCTTTATTCCCAAACCAGGTCAAGACACAACAAAGAAAGAAAACTACAGGTCAATATCACTGATAAACATAGATGCTACAATCCTCAATAAAATATTGGAAAACAGGATCCAGCAATACATCAAAAAGATCATACACCACGATCAAGTGGGACTCATCCCAGAGATGCAAGGATGGTTTAATATTCGCAAATCAATAAATATAATACATCACCTAAACAAAATGAAAGATAAAAATCACATGATCATATCAATAGATGCAGAAAAAAACATTTGATAAAGTACAACACTCATTTATGATGAAAACACTCAGCAAAATGGGAATAGAGGGAGCATACCTTCACATAATTAAGGCTATATATGAGAAATCTGAAGCCAGCATCATACTCAATGGACAAAAACTGAAAGCATTCACCCTGAGATCAGGAACAAGACAAGGCTGTCCACTCTCTCCACTCCTATTCAACATAGTGTTGGAAGTCCAAGCAACAGCAATCAGACAAGGAAAAGAAATAAAAGGCATCCAAATTGGGAAAGAAGAAGTAAAATAATCATTATATACAGATGACATGATAGTATACATAGAAAACCCTATAAACTCCACTGAAAGACTACTCGATATAATCACTGAATTTGGCAAAATAGCAGGGTACAAAATAAATATACAGAAATCTAAGGCATTTCTGTATACCAACAATAAAATATCAGAGACCGAAACAAAAAAGAAAATACCATTTACTATATAGCAACAAGGAAAATAAAGTACCTAGGAATAAACTTAACCAAAGAGATAAAAGACCTGTACACTGAAAATTATGTAACATTGAAGAAAGAAATTAAGGAAGATACAAATAAATGGAAGCAAATACCATGTTCTTGGATGGGAAGAATCAACATCATCAAAATGGCCATACTACCCAAAGCAATTTACAGATTCAATGCAATCCCTATTAAAATACCAATGACATATTTCACTGACCTACAACAAATACTCCAAAAATTCATATGGAACCAAAAAAGACCCCGAATAGCCAAAGCAATCTTGAGACAGAAGAACACAGCAGGAGGAATCACAATACCAGACATCAAACAATACTACAAAGTCACTGTGATCTAAACAGTCCAGTACTGGCATAAGAACAAACATATAGATCAAAGGAACATAACAGAGAGTCCAGAAATAAATCCAGGACTATACAGTCAACTAATATTTGATAAAGAAGGAAGGAACATAAAATGAAGTGAGAAGAGTCTCTTCAACAAATGGTGCTGGGAGAACTAGACCACCAACTTACACCACACATGAGAATAAACTTTAGATGGATCAAAGACTGAAATGTAAGCCATGACACCATAAAAGTCCTAGAGGAAAACATAGGCAGGAAAATTTCAGATATCCCACGTAACAGTATTTTCACCGATACATCTCCTAAAGCAAGAGAAATAAAGGAAAAAATAAACAAATGGGACTACATCAAACTAAAGAGTCTCTGCTCAGTAAAAGAAAACATCAGCAAGATGAAAAGGAAACCAACCATATAGGAAAACTTATTTGCCAAGGACATCACAGACAGGGGACTGATCTCCAAAATATATAAAGAGCTTATATGACTCAACATCAAGAAAACAGACAACCCAATTAAAAAATGGACAAAGGAACTGAACAAACACTTCTCCCAAGAGGACATATAGAAGGTCAATAGACACACGAAAAAATGCTCAACATCACTAGCCATCATAGAGATGCAAATAAAAACCACAGTGAGATATCACCTCAAACCAGTCAGAATGGCCATCATCAACAAATCAACAAACAACAAATGCTGGCGAGGATGTGGAGAAACGGGAAACCTACTGCACTGTTGGTGGGAATGCAGACTGGTGCAACCACTATGAAAAACAGTATGGAATTACCTCAAAAAACTGAAAATGGAACTGCCTTTTGAACCAGCAATTCCACTGATAGGATTATACCCAAAATATCCTGAAACCCTAATTCAAAAGAACTTATGCACCCCTATGTTCATAGCAGCCCTGTTCACAATAGCTAAGTGCTGGAAACAGCCTAAGTGCCCATCTGTAGATGAGTGGATCAAAAAACTGTGGTACATTTACACAATGGAATACTATGCAGCAGAGAGAAAGAAGAAACTCTCTGCCATTTGCCACAACATGAATGGAACTAGATAGAATTATGCTTAGTGAAATAAGTCAGGCAAAGAAAGAAAAATACCATATGATATCACCTAATACAGGAAACTAAAGAACAACATAAACAAATGAACTAAATAGGAAAAGGAGCAGAATAACAGTCAATGGGGGGGGAGAAGGGGGATAAGTAAGGGAAGAGTTTAGTCAAGGAACGTGTATAAATGACTCATAGATATGGACAACAGGGAGGGATATGATTATGGAAAAAGGGGTGGGGTGGGTGGAGGGAGCAATGGGGAAAAAATTGGACAACTGTAATTGAAAAACAAAAAAATTAAATTAAAAAATACCAACTATGGTACACTTACACAATGGAATACTACACAGCAGAAAGAAAGAAGGAACTCCTATCTTTTGCAACAACATGGATGAAACTGGAGAGTATTATGCTAAGTGAAATAAGCCAGGTGGCAAAAGACAAGTACCATATGATCTCATTCATAACAGGAACCTAATGAACAAAACAAATTAGCAAAATAGAACCAGAGGCATGGAAACAAGGAACAGACTGACAGTGACCAGAGGGGAGGAGGGAGGGAGTAGAAGGGGGCAAAGCAGGGGAAGGGTCTAGTCAAGGAACATGTATAAAGGATTCATGTACATGAACAACTCAATGGGGATGGACTATGGGAGAGGGGGGAGGTGGGTGGAGCAGGGGAGAGCAAAGGGAGAAAAAAATGGAACAAATGTAATAGAAAAACAATGCAAAATAAAATAAAATTAAAAATAAATAAAATAAAGATAAATTTTAAAAAAGAGAATTTTGAAATAAATGAAAAACTGAAGATTCAAGATCTTGTAAATATGGTGGATGAATTCAAACTTCCCAGCCCAACTGTAACAGTTTTTGCCTGGTTATCAAAGAAACATGAGGTCTTGTATTATCCTGATGTAAGATTATGTGTTTTTGGTTGACTAATTCCAGACACTTTTTGTCAAGTGCTGCTTTCAGTTGGGCTAACTGGTATCAGTACTTGTTGGATTTAATCGTTTGGTTCTTCAGAAGGAGCTCATAACAGAGGATTCCTTTCCAATTCCGTTATATATACAACATCATTCTCTTTGGATGAAGACTGGCCTCTGGTGTGGTTGTTGGTGGTTCATTTTGCTTGCTCCACAATCTCTTCCATTCCATCGTATTGTAAAGCATCCACTTTCCATCACCCATCACAATTTGTTTTAAACAACAGAACATTTTTGTTACATTTAAGTAGAGAATCGCATGAGGAAATACGGTCAAGGAAGTTTTTTATTTTTATTTTTTTGTTTATCTTATGTGGAACCCAGACATCAAAGCAATTAACCAAACTGGTGCAAATTATTTTCAATGCTTGATTAGGATATTTTGAGTATGTCAGTATATTCCCATGTAGTATAAAGTTGATTGTTCTCTCTTAATGTCTTGATTTGATCTCTATCAACTTCAACTGGTTAACCCAACCGTGGAGCATTGTCCAGTGAGAAATCTCCAGCACAAAACTTCTCAAATCACTTTTGACATGCTTAATCAGTCACAGCACCTTCTCCATACATTGCACAAATCGTTTTTTGTATTTCAGTTGCATTTTTACTTTTCTTGAAATAATAAAGCATAATATGCCAAAAATGTTGTGTATTTTCTTCCATCTTCAATATTAAAATGGCTACACAAAAATTCACCACTTTTGGTACTTTTTTAAAAATGCATATTGATACGACAGTTGTCACAATACAATCTAAAAAGTTATTTCAAATAAAGTTAAAGACAACCAAGTGCTACTAGAGTCCTCTTACAGAAGAAAAACAAAAACAAAAAAAGAATGAACAAACTTCTTGGTCAACCCAATATATACTTTAAGCCCAAACCAGATCACTTCATAATTCAGCCAACTCCACCACAAGTGCACAGTTTGGTTAGAAGGGAAGCCAAATGAAGGAATGGGGCCTTCCTAATACAAACACATCATTATTATTATCTGTAGAGCACCTCAGGGGCATTATTGCTCTGAGGAATAGGAGGGATAGGGGTTTAGTTTGTACTAAATTGAGAATTCAATGCCTGTTCAACCCTTGACTTTTTTTTACAAGCCAACTGAACTTCTCATCCAACTAGGTCTTTTGTAATACTGGCTTCATATGAGAGATGTAAATAAAGTGCTTTTGTAATATCTATCACTACAGAAAACAACACAATCTCAAGATTGCCTCCATTTAAAGAAGTTTGGGAAATCCCATCAACCACTTTCTTTGCCTTTCTCTCTCTGGTGTTTCCCATTCAATCGACTTATTCGCCATCAGTTGGGTACTGGAAATGAAGTTAAATTAGTACTTAATGGTTTCTGAACTGTTCCACTGTGGATTAGGTGATGGTGTTCACTCTTGACTTAAACAGTAAATTGGATCACCATTTGCCGGCACAGTGATTTGTGTTTTGGCAGCCTTTGCAAATCCATAAGTAAACCAGCAGATTCCCTGACACAGTAATCAGCCTTACTGTCTAGAGTCATTATACATTTTTCTTATACATTGAGTTAATATAGATAAGCAGTATGGTTGATAGTTTCATTTGTTGTACCATTAATGAAACATAAAACAGATGTATAAAACACTGTCTTAGTAATAGAAACTGCATTGCAAATTATTTATCTGCAGAAATCATGCCCTGAATGTAAGATGGGAACAAAATGTAGTGTTTCTCTTGACAGTACTAGCTCAAACTACTAAACGTGAAGTCTTAAATACAGGTGTGGGCAAAAGTAAGTTTACCATTGTAAGTACAAGAAACAGTTTGTCTTTATATTATTATTTATTCATATTACAACTGTAAGCCTACTTGTGCCTGCCTCTGTATAACAGAGAGAAACACAGAGAAAGGTGTAGTAAAGAAACTTTCTTTAAAAGGAGGCAATCTTGAGTTGGCTGACGGAGACTGTGTTGTTTTCTGTAGTGATGAATATGTGAGGAGCATTTTATTTACATTTCTCATTTTAGACCAATATTGCAAAAGACCTGGTTGGATTGGAGGTTTGGTTAAATAGAAAACATTTAAATATAAAATACTATTTGTTCTCTCAGTTGAGCACAGCATTAAAATTTTATAAAATCAGCAGTACTTTGGACCTGCTTGTATGTCACTTTCACTTTCTTTTTTCCTGGTCACTTCCCAGGTACTTCACTAGAAGATGTGAGAATGAGAGAAAAATACATACGCTCTTATATTTTCCCCATGAAGACCAGACTGGCAACGAAGTGTTGTAGGAGGAGGCCAAGTCAGCCAGAGAAACTTGGCAGCTGACTCTAGGGAGGGAACATGTGCATCACCTCTATTCTCATCCTTTAATAGGCAAAGGAAGACATGGCATGCTAAACTCAAGAAGGAATATAACACACCTTCTAAAGAAAAGCTTGGCAGGACCACTAGGGACGGATTGTAAGTTGCAATGCTTTTCTTGACTTGGGTTATTAGGAAAACTGGAGAGATTGGGTATACAGGTTAAGATATGTTCTTAGACACCAACACTCATTACTAGTACCTTTTTAAGGAAGGGAGGGTAAAGGAAAGCTGGAAGGAGAATTACAGTGGTTTAAGACATTCTGCAAACCATACTCTTCTGTCACTTTTTCTCAGTATTGCCTAGTGGCCACTCTGAACATTAATGGACATTTTGAGTAAAAAGAGTTGTGCGTGCATTTCCCAGGAGTACTCCCAGCTCAGCTATGCTATCATAACCTCGACTTTTTATCATAGAACTTGTCCTGAAATTGTGTCTCTCTACAATCTGGTCCCATGTATGCTGATTTCTAACAATCTTGACCTTTTCATTTTATAAACAGGTAATCCATGCATTCCAGCCTCAGCCCCCAAGTCAAGCTCTGGCCATCCACAGTCCATTTTGTAGCTCTGCTTGCTTAGTATACAGTTAGTCAGAACCAGCCTCCTTCTCTGTGTAATCCTAGTACCTTATTATGCATTAGAATTCAAAGTATTATAACTTACAAATATTTTAGAAAGATGTTTACCTTAGTAGACTGAATGTTTAAAAATGGAGTATTCCAAGCATGTATTCATAAGCACTTTTCATAGTACTTGGCATATAATAGACAGTAAATAATCACTGAATGTATAAATGAATGGTTATGTTTTGAAGAGGGACTCTTTTCTCTTTATGTATATATTTACCCCCTTACAACACAAATTAGAGGAAAATAAGGTTTGCAAAGAAATCTACCTACAGTAGCCTCAGAACTAGTCTAGTGTCTAGAACCTTGAATCTTGGCCTTCTGTTTACAGTGAAGTGGTCTAAATACTAATAGGAATTGTACACCAGTGCTCTGGCTCATGAGGAGCCAAGAACAGGGGTCTTTCCCTCTGGAAATACTTATACAATTTCCCATCAAAACTGATGATAATATAAAAATATATTTTATGTGACAGCCTCAGTTCCCACACCATCTCCCCTCACCCTGCCAGCTTGCAGCTGCCTGGGAGTTTCCCATGACAGTGGGGTGCATCAATCTGAGCTCTGTTTGGCCTTGATCAGCCCTCAGACTCACAGCTGCTAGATAATGACTGAATTCAATAGTTCCATTTTTCTTCCTCCTATAAAATAACCCCCTCCTTCCCTAGGAGCCTGGAGTTGGGCCATTTGTGGCACAGCTTCCTCCCCGCTTGCTAATTTCCTCAATAAACTTCTTTTCTTCTGCTCTCTGCCTCCTCATGGTTCTCTGAGCAACACTGTTCTTACATTATGTTGGTGAATAATTTGGAATTTAAATAGTTGACTTGGAGAAGGACATTTGTACATGACTCATCCAAAAGAATTATTGAGTGGGCACCCTTTACTTCAGGAACTTATGACTCAATTAGGAAACAGACTTGTAAATGGG
The DNA here is from genome assembly GCF_987537825.1 of Furipterus horrens. Classification (NCBI taxonomy): domain Eukaryota; kingdom Metazoa; phylum Chordata; class Mammalia; order Chiroptera; family Furipteridae; genus Furipterus; species Furipterus horrens. Next base: position 82,764,332 of record NW_028327172.1, on the reverse strand, counting down.
ATGTGCAGGAGACCTAGTTGTGACATGTAAAGAAATTATTATGATATAACATGATACATGCCTGAACAGAGATGAAAATGATACATTGCTACATCAGCCTAGAAGAAGCCCATGGAATTATAGAAAGGTTCACCTAAGAGGGGGCTTGAGCAAACAAGTGGATGGTTAGTGCTTTTCAGCTATATTTTTTTTAAAAAAGGAAAGGAAGAAGGAAAGAAGAAAGAAGGAAAGGAAGAAAGAAAGACACTAATTCTTCTAAGAATGAAGTCTTCCCGATAATGTCAATTGTCTGCTTTCATTACCCTTACTTTATAATTACATCCACTGTTAAGTAATTACACATGAGAGCCTACAACAGATGGTAAATAATTAGTTTTTACCAATTGTCCAAGCCCATGTTTTCCCTATCAATGATAATTAATGATCCAGGCAAAGATACTAGTGCTGTAACACACCACAGCAAAAGTCCTGCTGCCTGAAATTTTCTACACATTCACAAGAACACAGGAAAAGGCAGCTGAAGAAATAACAAAGATATCATCAGCGAGCAGAACTCGATTTAGATTAGGTGTGAAGGCCATTGCCTGTGTGTTCAATTGCTCTGTTTCCTCTTGCCAGCTTTAAGATTGTTAGCTACCACAGTGCATTCAAGGCTATTATCACACCTTGATATGTATGTGTTCTGGCAAGTTAGAGACATTTAAAAATGTTTATGAACCACCTTAGGAAAACAAATGCTGCGACATGAAATCCAAAATCTTTATGTTCACAGAGAAATCAGGCTCACCAAGTGTCATACCCTGCTTGGGACAGCAGTGTGTGGGGGCAGTGAGTCACAGTAGTAGCAGACGGAGGAAACTGGGCCTGGGAGTGAAGGCAGACTGGATGTTTTGATTCAGACATATTTCTGCTAGGGCAAATGACACCTTTCAAAGATGACTGAGGAAAAGTTAGCTGCTTTTCTGAGGGAGGGGGAGTTCACGTCTCTCATTCCTAAAAGTCACTTAATGTTGAACAAGTGGAAAAAGCCAAGGTTTTTCGAAATTGTCATACCTGAGGGGAAAGATTTGCAGTTTATTGAACTGTAAAAATGGTCTCAAATCACACTTTCTCACATACTGCTGGTAACTCAGCCCACTAGGGAAGGAGGCATATTCTCCATGCTTACACAATAGAGGAGGAAATACCCCACTAGTGACTGGAAGCTTTATCCCCGCAACTCTGTGTCTTCTCAGCTAGAAGCAGGCCTGTTGTCAAGGAACATCCTTTCTATAAAAGCTTTGCCCAAAACTTTTCTTATGGTTTCTCTGGCCCTTAATTTTGGAGATGCTTCTCCCCTACCTAGGTTTGACAACCTAAAAATCAGTTGTGAATTCTAGGAGCCACATAGACAGCCAGTCTTGTTCTGAAGAGAGGTCCGATGGATCTAAACTTCAGCACTAAACTGTCAGCTTCTGCACCCCAGCCAAGCAAAATCGATCTCATTCTGCTTTCAGCAGCAGTGATGTGAATACTAGGCAGTTTGTGTTTAATGGGGTTCCTAGAGTTTGTGGGAGGAAGAACTGGTTTTATTTCCATGGGGCTGTGAATCCAACAGGCCTGAAGCCTCAATCTGGGGGGTGCTCTCTTTTCTATGGCAAATTCTGGAAAAGATGAAGATTTACAGCATTTGCTAAGGGGTCCTGACTCTGAAAACCAGTTGGAAGAACTTCCAGATCGAGGTTTGGAATCTTGCTGATGACTTCTGGACTGAAATTGAGACCCTGTTCCTGTCACCAGTGAGGATAAGCATTTCTAATTCTTCTGCCTATGTCCCAAGTCCCAATCCCCCTTAGCATTTTTTACATGCATTGTATTATCAATTCTCCAGCCTCAGCAGGTACCTGGCTTCTCCTGGAGGAACTCAGGGGATGCAAGGAGTGATCACAAATAAGGATGAAGAGGTTGGCAGGAACCAGGTTTGGTTAGCCTCCCAGGTCAACTAAGGAATTGAAACTTTATCTTATAGAAGATGGAAAACCATTAAAGAGTATTTAGTTAGGGAATTACACAGTCAGATTGGTATTTGAGTGGAACATTGTGGCAGCTAAATAAGGGGTGAGCTTGAGAGGGACAAGATGGGGAAAGGAAGATTAGTCAGGGAAGGCCTCAGGGCGCAGGTATATTTAACCACTTGTTGGATATTCTTGTTGGATATACCATTTCAACTTCCCACAAAGTGGATGACCACTTCAAAATCCTGCTCCTCCTGAATTTTTTATCTAGGTGAATAATTGCTCAACTATCCAAGTCAGATACATCTTATTCATCCTTAATATCCTCCATTTCCCTCCTTCCCCATATTCTCTTACCATGTCATGTCCATTTTACCTGCTACCTCCACTCCATTGCTAAAAGCATTGCTCAAGTTCAGGTCTTCAGCACCGCCTCCCTGGATTTCTACAATAGTCTCCTGAATTGGAAAGCAGTGGTCCTTAGAGGGTCTGCTCTTTCAAAAGGGCAAAGAAAATAGAAATGTCTACCCTTAGTTGCAGATACAAGCTCTTAAATATAAATCACCCAGGTGAGATTTTTCACGTATTGTTGACATTACTCACTTGCCTATAAGTGAACACCTCTAGATCACAGATTAACAAGCTATGGCCAGATCTGGCCTGCTACCCATCTTTGTAAAGAAAGTTTTATTGGAAGACAGCCATAGGCAACCATTTACACATTATCTACGGCTGTGTTTTGTTTTGTTTTGCTTTTCTCACTATATGATAGAGTTGAGTAACTGCAATAGAGACTGCATGGCTCACAAAGCCTAAAACATTTCCTACCTGGCCCAATAACAGAGCAAACCAGGGCTCAGCCATGTGGTGCCTGGACACGTGACCCAACAATTAGTTTCGAAGCAAACAGGTTTTTATTAACAGGGTTTCAACCTCCGGGGGTGGGGGGGAGGGGATCTGAGAGCCCTCCTCTCCCACAAGACCCAGTACTTTCCTTGCTCCCCAAAATGCTACAAGCCAAAACCATGCCCAGAAGCTTCCCATATCCTTATCTGTTCTTAAGCTGGCTGCTGAAACAGATCTGCATCCTCCCTGGAATATGCACATACAGTTTTCAGAGTCGCCATCCTTTTGCAGCAGCTGTCTCTTTCAGGATCTGGAGTGCACTGTTCTCAGCCTGCATGCAGTGGTTCAGGAGAACATGTGCGGTGTTACACTGGATCATGGTAGGGTCCAGAGAGGCACACATCCGAAGGCATCCTTCCAAGAAGCAGAAGTCTTCAACTCAACATTCCCAGTCACAGTTCAACTCCAAGCATCTCCCACAAATCCATGCTTAGTTAGGCAGGTCCCTGCAGTTCTTTCAGCTCTGCCACGATATTCACTCGTTTGACATTCTCCCCCTCCAGACCTTGTGGTGCATTCCCATGTCTCTCTTACTCACCTCAGACCTTTTCTCTTCATGGTGAACTTCCCTACACCCTTTCAGCCTGCCCTCATTTAAATGCTCTGCCCAGAACTTCCTATGTGACTTTATATCCAGCCCCTCCTATGGTGTGTTAGTGCCCACCATTTTTGCCAGTTCCCCTGTATCTTTTACCTTCTTTTGGCTGCCATCTTTAGTCAGGGCAAGAGTTCCCAGTAACACAGGAGCATATGGGGGGTGGAGAAGCATCTGTTTCCCCTGACTATGACATGAATCACTATACACTGTTTAAGCCAGTACACCTTTTGTCCTGGGTGGCAGTCCTCTTCCCTTCAGGAAAGACATGGCTATTAACTTGCCATTGTTATGTAAAGTATCTTAACCTACCATCCCTTTTTCCCTTCCCCCAATCAAGAGTCTTGAGGGATATGCTCTGCAATTTTCAGGAGACCCTCTACTCTGTATCCCTTTACAGTATTTTATAGACAAAGTTGGCCAACCCCCATTCTAGATTATAAAGTTGTTAAGGGTGAGGAACTGTGTTTATGGGATTGTTGCATCCCTGCAATCTGGCACAGTGCTTGAGACATAAATACCATGAGTATTGTGTGTGCATTGTGTGTGTCTAATATGAGGCCCATGTTTGTGATTCAGTGGTACTGAGGAAGATAAATTACAACCTGATCCCTATATGTATATGAGCAGTTGTTGAGGCTACTTTTTCCCTTTAGAGGGTGGCCTCCTTTGTAAATTACTACATTGTTATTAACAATGGTTAGCTCCATTTAATAGTGGAGTCCTAAACACCTTGACTCATTATGCCCTAGGGGTGGCACTGCCTGCAAGCCATAGGCTCTAAATATGTAGCCCATTCTTCAGCCCAGGGCACTGCATCCTGGCGACTGTCAGCCCAAATGAGGAGAAAAGATTCGAGACTCTTGTAAAGTGTTGCAACCTGTGTACATTTTTATAGTTAGACTGCTTTCAATAAATTTTGATGGTCGAGTCTAATTTGGGGATATAATAAACTTTTTTGTTACTTTCTAGAAGCAAAGCGCTAACCTGATGGGCGGTGACTGGGCATTGTGCCGGGTACCCGAAACGTGTTGTCTCTTTGTGCCAGTTTGGCTCACTGCTGTAACCTATGCATCAAGAACGGTGCCTGGTGCATAGCTAAGTGCTCAACAAACACCTGTTAATGAAAATTTATTTAAATTGTTTTTTGTCACCTTTTCCACTACTCTGTGAGATATGCCTCACTATCCCCTATTTCATAGTGAGTAAACTGGGCCAGGGAGATTATAACACAGCTATTCAGTATCATGGGCAAGATTTAAATTCATATCTTTTGACTTGGAATCCTATGCTCTATGTCCATAACATCAAGATTTAGACTAACAAGAGCCCTAGTGTGGGCCTAACATCCTCACCTTCCTTTTTACAGGATCAGAAACATATTGGAAGACAAACTTCCCAGGTCACTATTTCCCAGCTTATGATCATCATGTGATTTCAGAAGACAAGTTTTCAAGAGGTTAATTGTTTGCTTAAAAACAGCACAATAAGGCCGCTGGGAATTCTGTATTGCCCATGTAGACATTGGCATCTTCTCTGAAAACTCAGAAGGGAGCCACTCCTCTCGCACCCATGCCAGTGGAGAGAATCCGGTGTTCTCCACAGCTCCCGGCATTCCATCCATGCACAATGGAAATCAGGCAACTGAGCTGTACACAGCCTTTGCAAAAGGCTGCAGCATAATGTAGCAATTGTGTCATCAGCAACAAAAATAAAGAAAAAACTCTCAGCAAAGTTACTTCACATGAATGGACAGAGAAAGTCAGGTTCTAGAACCACTGCTTGCTTCCTTGTGCCACAAATTGAATGAACATTGGAAATTTCCTGCTACCCTGTGTAGCAAGCGAATCTAATTTGTGATTTTCATTCCTGTGGCTGTGAACTTTATTTACAAATGACCTTTGGTGTCATCCATTTCCAAAATATATCATTAAGTAGCAAAACCAGCTCAGCAGGTGAGATTAAAACCAATCATGTGGAAGTTTTTCGTTGTGTTTCTTCCCCGGCTGTAAACCAGACTTTGTGCCTCTCTTCTTCACATTAATGGACTACAAAAGCAGCCTGCCAGCAAAAAAAACAAACATTTATTAGCGCCTCAATAAATAATAATAATATTCTTTCTCCTGAAAGTCTAAACACTTTCAAAAATTTATTTCAGAAACATGTTGCTCAATGATTAAAATAGATTGAGTGCTTAAGTCTTATGTTGCTCATGTTCAACTTAGTTTTCCCTTGAGAATATTAAATCAAGCATGGAGAAAAAAGCCACAGAGATAACTAATGTAAGACCTGGTGCAAACTCTTGAGAGAGGGGAATGAGTTCTGCATGAACCTTCTCTTTTTCCCACTCTCACCCATAATCTTTCCCTTCTTGCTTCCCATTTGTCTCTAGTCTTGCCTTCTCTTGTTTTCAGGACCTTGGAATAAACACCATGTATCCTCTGGATGACTCTCTGAGATCAGGGAAACCTTGGTTTGTAAATGCTAGAAGAGAGACTGACGGGATGAAAATACAAGTTGCAAATTCTGGGTGGCCTGGATAGATGACCTCAGAGCCTGGTGAGTGCTCCAGAGGTGCCACTGGTGCCCAGAGCTCATCAGAATGCCCTGGTTTGGGAAGGGAGAGACAAGCAAGCAGGCAGTAACCACATCAAGTAACTTTTCCAGTTCATACCTCGCGTTGTACTGGGAGTCCCCCATTAGCAGGATATTGTTTCCCTCTGATCTTAAGCAAAGTTAAAAGGAATCTTGAGGATCCTTTTGTCAAACTTCCTCATTGCACACATGCTTAATCTCTTCCACATGAAGTGAAAAGTCTCCTACTTCTTTGTCCTGCAGTCATCTCCTTAGCTTTCACTTTCCCTTCATTGCCAAATATATCGAAAAGCATCTTATATTCCCTCTTCTCCCTCATCTTTATGTAATCCATCTTTTATATATCACTTCTGGAAACCGCTCATTGCAAAGTCACCAATAACCCTTCAGTTGCCAAAAACAATGAAGTATTTTTGTTTTTGCCTCTTGGATGCTGCTCACAGCTCCTTTGGTAAACTTTCCTGCTGGCTTTGGTGCCCCATTTTTCTAGTTCTCCTATTTTTTTGATAGCTCCTGCTCAGTCTCTTCCTGGTTTGTTTCCTAGGTCTCTTACCCTTTGACTTTTTCTTTTCACTTTGTGCATTCTGGCTTCATCAGTCCTGTGACATCAACCATCATTTCTACGGATGACTCTCATGGGTATGTCACTAAGTCAGACTACTCAGTTTCAGAGCGGTGTGTCTTATTGCCATTGCATCTTCACCTGGCTGCCTCTCGGGCACCTCCAACATGTCTGGTCCAACACAAAAATCAGTCTTTCCCTCAGAGTACTTGTAGCTCTATCAGTGTATCCAAATCAGAGTCTTTGGGAGTGACCTGACATCTCCTTCTCCCACACACCCTATATCTAATTAATCATCAAGTTCTTTCGCTTCTTCATTCTATGAATCGTTGACTGCCTCCTGCACTGCTGTTGCCTTCTATGTCTTAGATATGCCCTTAGACCTTGTACCTGCCCTATTGCAACAGCCTGCTCATTGACCTCCTTGCCTCTACTTCCTACCTCTCTAATCCATTCTCCATATGCAAGTCAGACTTATGCTACATACACTGATCTGATCTGGCCACTTTCCTATCTCTAGGATAACATGCAACCTCCTTAGCCTCACCTAAAAGGCTATCATTATTTAGCTCTTCTCTGCTTTCTGAGCTCACTGCTGGCCACTTGTACATTCTTATAGTCATTCCAAGTCATTTTCAGTTTCTGGTATCTCATGCAATTCTCACTCCCTCACCTTCGCATATGTTATCACTTTTACCTTGAAGGCTCTTGACTCCCTTTTAAGTACCAACATATCCCTGAAGATTGTTCAAGCGTCTCCGCTGTACACTTTTCCTAGATCTCACTCAGACAGTTAATTGCTGTTCTCAGTATTTTCATAATAGTTTGACCATGTCTGTCTTTGCACTTATCCTACAATTTTGTAATTGGTTATTTATAAAACTGCTTCCCCAGCTAGAATGAGCTCCTTAACGGCAAGGACCTTGCCTTTTTATTTTTTGAATTTCTGATACATAGTAGATCAATACAATTTAAAAAATGAATGAGAAAACCGGGTTTCAGAAAGGGGAAGTGGATTTCCCCAAACACACAAGTAGTCAATGGCAGTTTCTGGGTTGGAACTGTGATTCACTCTGGACTATTTCCCTATTTACCACACAATGGATGAGGCCTGATTGGGTGGGGTAGGGAGAGTCTGGGTGGGTATAAGGCAGTGGACAGACCCAACCACTGATATCAAAGTGGATATAATTCACCAAACAAAACCTGGCACTTGAAGGGGATCTGCACAGGCAAGCATAATCTATGCTCTAGGTTGTCAGTGTTGAGGACAGGCACTTCAGGAGGATAAGGATTCAATGAGGTAGCATCAGATACACTCATCAGAAGGCATAGATCTCTGTATTAGTCAAGGTTCTCCAGGAAAACAGAACCAATAGCATATCTATATCTGTATTCATGTCTATATCCATAGCTATAAGAGGTTTATTATCAGGTATTGGCTCACTCAGTTATGGAAGCTGAGAAGTCCCACTATGTGCCATCTGAAAGTTGGAGTTCCAGAAAAGCAAGCGCTGTATTTAGAAGGCATGAGAATTGGAAAACCAAACGGTATAGATTCCAACCACAGTTTGTAAGCCTGAGAACCAGGAGCACCAAAGGCAGAAGAGGATTGTTGTCAAGATCAAACAGTCAAGAATGAACTCAATCTTCCTCTGCCCTTTGGTTCTATGTAGGTCCTCAGTGGATTGGATGACACTCATCCACATTGGGAGAGCTATCTGCTTTACTCGTTTCACCAATCAAATGCTAATCTCCTCCAGCAATGCCCTCAAAGACACCCGTAAATAACATTGAAGCAGATATTTGGGCATCCTGTGGCCCATAAAATTATCCATTGTAGGCTCCTATTATAAGCTGGAATTTGAGAGGTAGAAAGTTGATCCCAGAAGAAAGGATAGCAGCCAGATGAAGTCAGAGTCCTGGTCTCTGAAACCAGAAGCACAGGTTGGTTACCAAGAAAAAGACTAGGGCACAGGTAATAGGACAGGGAGCCACTTATCAAAATCAGGTTGCGAAGTGGAGAAAATGGGGAAAGTAGGGAAGGCTATAACGTCTTTGACTCTCAGCTATGTTACACTCTAAAAAGCAGGAGTTTTTAAATAGACATAAAATAGACATTATTAAATATCTCCTTCATTACTATATTTTTCCCCAGCTCCATTTTCTTTTATTTTCAGCTGCACTTTTCATTTTCATTAAAAACAAACTAGTCCTGACTTTGGGTTACCAGCCAGTAACCACTTAATGTAGACAAAGGAGGTTATCTGTCTAAAATGCATTCAAGGTCTGTTTAGAATGTGGAAGGTCAGTAGCTCCTCCCTAAGAGCATTTCTCACAGGTAGTTAGAAGCCTGTTTCTGAGAGTATGCCCCTGTGTTGGGCTTTGGTTCACACAACTGTTCACTTCTGACCTGGCCTCAGAAGAGATATTAAAATATGCTTCAACGCTTTATTTTCCCCAGCCTAATTAACCAAAGTGTTTAATAAGTAACTGGGATGTTTCCAGTAATTCAGTACTTCATTGCTAACTTGTTCCATTATAATATTTATCACCCAAATCAATTCAATTCAGACAACTATTTGCTGCCTCCACAAGAGAAAATAACTTCTAATTCCCATTACTAGAGCATCTTTAAACCTTCCAAGTGGTTTACTACTTTTCATTAAGGTGTATCTCAGGCAAAAAGTAAGGAAAACCATGAAAACCGAACCACAGATAAGCAAATAAAATTGAATGAACACACTAAAGAACCCCCTTAGGGATACTACACCATGACTGTGCAGGGACAAGCTTTGTGTTTTTGCAAAAAACAAAGTCCATTTCTTGTTATGTCAGGGAATTTGACTTTTGCCTTCTCAGATACCTAAGGCAGTTAGAATTTCATCCCTATTTCACAGAGATGAAGGCTCATGAAACTAGAGAATGTTGTGAGAATTCATCTAGATATTCCACAATGCAGTTGAGAAGGATTTTGAAGTCAACAGACTGCTTAGGACACAAATTGTTTCACACGATAGCTTGCCCTATCACTACTAATTGATAGTGAATGTGGCAGAGATTTCACGCTGATTCCTGGATTAATGTTGACTTTGCCTCTTTGTGTTACATATTGTGTCTGCTCTTCAGCACCCAGTGCAGCACTAAACACTAAGTAGTAGGTGGGTTAGTGCTCAGCTGCTTGACTCTAGATTGCTGCTACCTAATGTGAGTTGAGAATATGCCATGTGCCAGTCACTGTACAGGGAAGTCCTGTGTCACCTAATTTATCCAGTGATTGGAGCTTACTCTTTTATGTAGTGAAATTTTGCTATTCTATGTAACCAATCTTGAAAGAAATTATTTTATAATATACTGCATATTTCTTTGTCTTTCTACAAAGAGAAAACAGAATATTACTTAGGTTCTTACATCTAAGAGTCTAGACATAAATAAAGCAGGACTCAAGGTATGAAGTGATAGCAAGATTTATGAAAAGAAGAGCAGGATGAAATGCACAATGGGAGGCAAAATCAGAAGTAGCTTCAGTCATTTGTTCATTCATTCACTCAACAGATATTTGCTGAGCATAACAGACTGAGGATTCAATGATAATCAAAGCAAACATGATCTCTGTCCTTCTGAAGTGTCCAGTATGGTGGGAAAGTGTGAGAATTGAATACACCACTCTAACAGGGTGGATAAATACTGTGATAGCAGGAAAAAATTAGGACATATAAACTAACTAGGTTCACTTAAAGAAGCCTGAGCATATTTGTGAGACACTGCAGAACTGAAATCTCCCATTCCCAAAAGAAATATGTATGTCAAGGGACAGGCAAACATAAAAATTACAGGCAATGAAGACACGGCTTTACTTTTCTTATGAGAGTAGTTATGGTATCTAACTGGATCAACGTGATGTAGAATGCAAGGTACTTCCCTTTAACACTGAGCTATGCTGGGATTTAAGGAAGGTGCAGCAGGTACCTTCACAGAGTCCTTTATCTGACTCTGGCATTTTCAAAAAGAGTGCCTCGGTTAACTACTGTTGCATAACAATCCATTCCAAAACTCAGTTGCTTAAATGAGTATTTATTATCTTCTTCATGAGTATATGTATTAGCTGGAGGTTCTTTGGGTCTCAACTGGACTCACTAATGTTCTGGGAGTCATCTTTGGGTGAGGTTAATATCTTTGTTGATCTTGGCCAGTCTCTCTCACATGTTTGTGGGTTGGCTGACTCATGGCTGATTTGGAATGGCCTTGGCTGAGACTATTGAGCTTTTCTTTATAAGGTCTCTCATCCTCCAGCAGGCTAGCCTGGTTTTGTTCACATAGATGTCACAGTTTCAAGAAAGCAAATGAAAGCATGAAGGGCTTCTTCATACCAACGCTCAGAACTGACATTCTGCTGCATTTAATGGGCAAAACAAGTCAACAAGCCCAGATTCAAGGGCAGGAAACAGACTCCAATTTTTCATGGAAAGAACTACAAAGTCATGTTGCAAAGGGCATAAACTCTGGAAGGGGAATAAATGGAGCCATTTTTACAATTAATCTACTACAGGTAGCAACTCTGACCATGCTGGACAACCCAGAGTTTCCCTAGTAGATTTTGTCACAATTCATGTCTCTTTTGTTCTATGGGCCTTGTCATGAATGTGTATACCCACTCCTGTAAAAAGGACGCAGATGTCAGGTCCCTAAGACTTTCTTCAGCCTCCTTTGTACAGAGTTCTGTCTTCACATTTGCATAGAGTAGAAGTCAGCCAAACCAAGAGTCATTAGGGCAAATGTCTATTAAACAATACTGGTCAGTTTTACTGACCATAATCATATTGATTACTGATGTTGCTAGATCTGCTCTGGTCAAGAGACAGCATCATTGGAAGAGAGTGATTGGCAGGTCTCCACATTCAGTGGGAGTGCCATGTGTGCTGATATTTCTTTAACAAATATTGAATACCATGGTGGGTGCTGGGATGAGCTTAGGGTCACCACCTATAAAAGCCTGGGCCCAAAGATCTCATATATTTAGCACAAATGTGCCACCAGTTATTGAAATACTTCATGAGTTACAGTCTCACTTCAAGAAATGAAAACCAGCTTTTCTCAGGTGAAGAAAGGAATCTCTGTATCTTCTGATTCAACCTTTTGTATCTTCAAACTTTGCCTCCTGGGAAGTCACATTTTCTTGACTGTGCACTAGGAGAAAGATCTTCCTCAGTTTTAGTTATAGAAATCCAAGAAAGGCTGTTGTGAATAATTCTGCAGTGATCCTGATTTCAATTATCTTGAAGTAGGATTGCTGAATTATATAGTCATTATATATTAATATTTTGAGAAACTTTTTATATTAGCATCATGTGTACAAGGGTTTCAATTTCTCCACATCCTTGTCAACATTTATCTTTAAAAAAAAATAGTCATTCTACTGGGTGTGAGGTGATATCTCACTGTGGTTTTGATTTGCATTTTCCTGATGTTTAGTGATGTTGAACATCTTTTCATGTACCTGTAGGCCATTTGTATGTCTTCTTTGGAAAAATGTTTATTCAAGAGCTATTTTTAAATCAGGTTATTATTATTACTTTTGCTACTGAATTGTATGAGGTTTCTTATATATCTTAGATATTATCCCCTTATCAGATTATTCACAATAGTATAGCCAAGATATGGAAACAACTTAAATATTCATCAGCAGATGAATGGATAGAGAAAATGTAGTATATGCATACATTGAATACTATTGTCTTTTTTAAAAAATGTATTTATTGTTTTTTTCTATTACAGGTGTCCCACCTTTTTCCCCATTGCTACCCCCAATTCAATCTTTTAAATGAATGAAATCCTGTCATATATGATAATATCAATGGACCTGGAAGACAATGAAATAAGCCAGTCACAGAAGGATAAATACTGACTGATTCCACTTATATGCAGTATCTAAAACAGTCATACTCATAGAAGCAGAGATTAGAATGGCGGTTGCCAGGAGCTGGGGAGTTGTTCACTGGGTATAAATTTCAATTATGCAAGCTGAGTAAGTTCTAGAGCTCTACCGCTTCACATAGTTCCAATAGGTAACAATACTGTGTAGTGCACTTTTAAAAATGTGTTAACTACTCAAACATAAAAAAGAAGGAAACCTTACACTTTGTGACAGTATGGATAGACCTGGAGAACATTATGCCAAGTGAATAAGCAAGTCAGAGAAATATATACCATATAATCTCACTCATATGTGGAATCTAATGAACAAAATGAACTAACAAGCAAAATGGAGCAGACTCATAAATAGAGAGCAGGCTGAAAAGTGTGGGGAAGGGCTAGGTTTGAGGGTTGGAGGAGTTGAGCAAAAAAGAAAAGAAAAGAGAAAGAACTCAGACACAGACAACAGTGTGATGATCGCCAAGATTGGGGGTGAGGTGGACAATGGTCTAGGGAAGACAAATCGTGATGGACAGAGATTTGACTTGGGGTTGGTGCATACATAATACAGTGTACAGATGATCTGTTATAAAATTGTGCACTGGAAAGCTATATACACCTGTTAACCTGTGTCACCCCAATCAATTCAATTTAAAAAAATAAAATTTAAAAAATGTGTTACGGAGGTAGATCTCATTTTAAGTGTACCACAAACCAAAATTAAACCAAATACTGGAAGGGCACAGAGAAACTTAAGAAGGTGATAAGGATATTTATTACCTTGATTGTGGTGATGATTTCATAGGCATAGGCATATGTCCAAACTCATCAAGTTGTACACATTAAACATGTAAACATGTGCAAGTAAAGATGAATTACTAATTATATTTCAAAATGTGTTTTCCTCAATGATCCCCAATATCAGCCTTCTAACTTGTTGGTTTATGACGTTTTAATAAACTTTGTTAAAATGGTTATTTGAGATTTCCAGTTTGTTGACATATGTATGGACTGATTGGCCTACTGGTAAAAATCTTGATCTCCCAAATTGCATCAGAGGCCTTTGTCATGTGCCGTTCAACTTTACGCCGGCCTTCCCTACACCAAGCCCCACTTGCTCAGCTCCATGCAGTCTCATGAGCTCTCTCACAGTCCTCACATCGCTCATCTGTCCTAAGGGTGGACTCTAAAAATGTGTAACATTATAGCCAAGCTTTATAGAGGAAAACAAGCTAATAGTTATCCCTATGGGTAACTACTGTAATACCCATTCAGTGAATAGTGGTCCAAAGGAAGTGTATGCAAGAAATGAAATGAGAGCAGTAAAAGAACTGCTGGTTACTTAGGGTTTAAAATGCTCTGGCTTCACAAAAGCTTACTGCTAAATGAAAATATCTCTCGTACATGACTCCAAAATGATTCTAGAAAATATGAGAATGTCTCATGTGCCATATTCAGAACTCAACCCTTTCACAGCTGTCATTTTCTTGAGGCCACCAGGTTCCCTAAAGTGTCTCATTCTAATCTCCTTCTCTCAACCACTTGACATCACCAATCCCTCTGAGGATGCCACTGGTTACAGGATTTGGCTCAGCTACTTGACATTACTTGCTGATAGATGGCAAGCAAAGGTTGATGGATTTATGTGCAGCAGAGTGTTCTAAGCAGGGCTGGTGTATACTTTCTTGGTAACTTCAACCAGGAGAGGTTAAGGAGCAAACAAACAAGACAGCCAACACTTGCTCCTTTCTCTGAGTAGGAGCTGAGTCTCTAATCACCAGGCTGTTCTGTAAAATTCTGGCCCCTTAATGTTAATTAAATAAGCATTTTTGAGTCAGATGTTTTTGAGCATCACCAGAGTACAGAATTTTTCTGCTAAAAGGCTGTGTGCTTTTTGGCTTACCTGAGTTGATATTTTCCTTGATTGGCACAGGATTGCTTTTGCTCTCTCTTCATGTGCCTGTTGTTTGTACTGGAAAGGGTATAAATACTGACATGCAAGCTTGTAGTACAGATTGTTGTTATGGTACTATTTCCCCTTTGTCTGGATACCAGGAAGACTCCCCCTCTGCCCCCCCCCCCAGCCTCTGTCCCCCATCCTGTCTCTCTGAGCTCAGGCTCTCACTCTGTACTTGCTCTCTCTCTCTCTCTCTCTCTCTCTCTCTCTCCTCTCTCTGTCTGTGTGTGTTCTTTTCTGCTCAGCTGTGGCTGTCACTCAGTCTGTGCCAACCTCTCTGTCCTCCAGACAATGGGATTTCAGAGAATGTCTATACCATGACAACATTTTCTGTTGGTGGACTCAGGGCACAGGAGGTGGGGAGTGACTGAGGAGGCAAAAGGCAGCAGTTAAGTTATGTCCACTTCAGCAGGCTAGTCCTCTCAGGCAAGCAGGGCTCTGGCTGACCTGGAGGAGTGGCCCCCAGTCAGAACTTTCAACCCATCCCTGATTCTGTTCACTGAGTCAAGTATGTGTAGATGTAGTGGTGTGGGGATGTATGTCCTGTGCTTAATCACCCTGGGATGGGGCAGGGCCTACAGCTATGCAAGGTGGAGGGAAACCCAGTCACCAGGTGGTCAGCCCTCTGTTCTTTCTGGTGCAGTGGAAGCAAAGCTTGGGGCATGCAGGTAGTTATCTGGGGGTGGGCAATGGAAGTCTTGATATGGGTTAAATTATGTCCCCCCAAAAGATATGTAGGAGTCCTAACTCTCAGAACCTCAGAATGTGACCTTATCAAGAAATAGGGATGTGGCAGATAGAATTAGTTAAGATGAAGTTATACTGGAGTAGGGTGGTTCCCAAATTCAATATGACTGGTGTCCTCAGAAGAAAAAGAAAAGAGACTAAGAGAAGATGACCATGCAATAATGGAAGCAGAGACTGGAGTGATGCTGCTGCAAGACAAGGAATGCCTGGGACTAGCAGATGCTGGAAGGAGACCCCCCAAAAGAATTCCAAAGGAACACGATCCTTCCAACTTCTTAATTTTAAAATCTAGCTCCCAAACTGAGAGAGAATAAATTTCTGCTGTTTTAAGCCATGCAGTTTGTGGTGCTTCTTATGGCATCTCTAGAAAACTAATACATGGCCCTCAAGGAACCATCTTGACTCTTTCACCTGTAAAATCTTAGGTTTGGTCTAGGAGTGAAATCTCAAATCAAATTCCTGGAAGCAAATAAGCATGTCTCAGAATGATGACACAAACTATGGTACCATGGGAAGTTCAAAAGCCAGACCCCTGCCTCACCCCCACCTTAGGGCATCTCACTGTCCACTTTGACAGTCAGTAGAGATTTCTTATGTCCTGAGATGGACATTGTGAACTGCAAACAAAAGAGCCCATATCAGGGGCTTGAAGAATAGGGGACAAGTTAAATCTCCTTCTTTCATTGTCTTATTATTATTATTAATATTATTAACAATACCTATCATTTATTGAAATTTATGTACCAGGAATTGTGTCAAACACTTTATAAAGATTTTCTAATGTGTGGCTACCCTTAAATAAGCCCTGCAGCTTCTGGGGGTGGGGGGTGATCCACACAAGAAGATTCTCCCTTTTGCACCAACCCTGCATGGCAAGATTGAGGAAAATGAGTGAGGGATGGTTACTTTCCAAAGCCTGATACAGGACTGTGGGATTGCAACTTACACCATCACCATTTCCCTTCACATTTATCCATTTATTCACCTTAGTTATCCTTTTATACAAAATAGTATTTTTATTATTTTATGTAAGTTGGTGCTACTCTTACAAGATCACAGCAAACAAACAAAAAAGTTACCTAGCATGGGAGAAAGTGCAGAAAGGACTTGAAAAGTATCTGGGACCTGAAGTACAGTTGTGCCAGGTCAGCTGTTCAAATCCTATTTTAGAAAAACAAATGACCTAAGATAAGAACTCCTTTCAAGGGATCCCTGCTCAAATGGAGAGGAATGGAGCAAGAAGCACAGGAAAAGTCCCTGTGAATAAATGCAAACCAAATGTCCACACCTTCCTCTGCTTCTACAAGACCAGTGAGCCGAGAAGAGGAGAGGAAGCAGTAGGAAGACAAGAGAAGCACTTTCTCACCAGTGATTGCCTTTGCCTACCACACACAGAGGTTGTCACCCACCAAAGCCTCCACACACAGAGGAACAATTCAGGGGGTGAGCAGAACTAACATGTTTTGGAAACTGAGCCAGAAAAAGAGGCTAGCTGTTGACTTTCCAGCCCATGGAACTAAACCTCATGGAACGGCCTCTCTCCTCCCACAAATACATTTTCCCTCCACAGTGGTGACACTTCTTCCTCTAATGGGTCTGTAAGCTCAGCTCTGCCCTAGGGCTGTGATTTGGGCCAAGTTACTTAACCTCTCAGCCAAGGTTTTTCTTATCTTCCAAATATAAAATGTGAATCAAGAAAAATGTAAATTGTACCATGATTTTGAGGACAAATGAAATAACCCTATTTATGTAAGATCAAAACCATATAAGGAATTACTCTGAACTGCAAACTGTTAGTGGCTGCAATATGTAAACAATAATAATTATTATCACTGTAGACTCCCAGATATTTCTGGGGCTGCTGAAACAGTAAAATAATTTCTAAGCTGTGAAGGGTGGGAGAGCCACTCTTTCCAACTGCCAGACCTTCCTGATTTAACAGCTCAGCCAGTAACCTACATTTTCAACTTGCAGAAAAAGGAAAATACAGGTCAAACCCCAGGAGGGAAACCAAAGGAAAATAGAAGTGAGGGAAGTGGCTAGAATCGCAGTTAGGTGGTTTGATTGCATTGAGTTAAAGCTGTCAAGTCCAGAGAGCAGATATATCAACAGTTGTTTTGTTTGCCCAACAGAAAGAAATTGTGTTAGACCCTTACTGACCCGTAGCTAATCCCCTTCCCGGCAGGCCTAGAAAACGGCTGTTTGCTCAGGCTGTGAGAAGTTTCCGCACTTTAAGGGACTAGACCAGAACAAGCTGAAGACAGCCAGCCTCCTCTCCCAAACAGAGAGTTAGGGAGGAAACCCCAAAAGAGAAGGAATTCATTAGCCATGCTTGCTGCTTGGGTAGCCAATCATAGTAGCCCATTCAGACAGACGGCCAATTACATCTCTCCACAGGACAAGGACCAATCATCTTCCTTCCCCACGTAGGCTATTTCATTCCTAACCTCCTTCATCTGGCGGCTTGTTTACTGATACTGCTAGTGGCAAGCAAGCTGGAGAGGAGGGTTGCTGAGATCCCAAGCCAGCTCAACTTAAGAGGAGACTCTGGCAGAAGGGCTGTGGCAGAGGCTCTGATGCTAAATACCCAGGGCAGAGCCCTGCTCCAATCCATCAATCCCACAAACATTTGTTTACTGGGAACCACCTCTGTGACAGGCACTAGGAATAAGAAAAACATAAACCCTATCCTCCAAGACCTCAGAGTCTAGTGGGGGAGACGGAAAAGTAAACAAATACAGTCCTTGCATTTGTGTTATGAGAGCCAAGCCAGAAGTACAAGGTGCTGTGAGAGCAGACAGCATCATGGGCCTGGGCATCAGGAAACAATCCAAGTGGCCTCTCATAACCCCCAAAGTACCTGCATATACGTAGCTTGAGACCCTCCCTATACCATACCCATATTGTTACAGAAACAGGGGAGTCCAAAAACAAACCCCAGAGTTTGCGGCTGAGAGATAGGGAAAAGGAAGCAGCTTTCAGGATGCCCTTGCAGGCCTGGAGCTAGTGGCTGAAAACATTGTTGCAAAGATCCGCTTTACTTCCAAGGCTCAGGTCTGGGAGGGGTCTTGGACTGTGGGATGGTACGGAAGGAGCCTACAGAGCCTGCGTAGGGTTCTGTGAATGGTCAGGACTGTTTGCAACACCCACTGCGTGAGAGGACGCAGTGAGGGAGAGAGGAGGCAGGGAGGAAGAGAGGAGCAGCTGCGGACATTTTGGGCTGGCTCTGGCTCTAGGAGGCTCTCTCTCTCAGGCTCTCTCTCTCTGGCCCTCACACCCTCACTCTCTGGTTCTTGTGGGCTCCCTCCATGTGGCTTGGAGAAGGGATCTCCAGGCTGCTTAAAGAAGAAGCTCTCGCCAGGCGGTTTTGAGAAGGAGAGGAGATCCAGGCAGTTTGCAGGAAGAAGGCAGTTTGCAAGGAGGCTGAGAATCCAGGCGATTCTGCATTGAGAGCTGGAGGGCACCACAGAACAGAAGGAACCTCCCCAATCAGAACTGAGTGATTGGCAGCTACTGGTAAAGCTAAACTGTGCCTAGAAAGTAGGGAGACGGTGTTTCTTACTTTCCTAAGACTGGCCAGGTCTGGGAGGGGGAGGCAGGACTATGTGTAAATAAACAATTCTTTTTCTTTTCACTAAAGTCTGGTATTCAGAGTTATAATTCTGGTGGCGGGCAATCGGGCCCCTAACTAAACAGCCCGTGGGTTCTGTTTCAATAGGAGCAGCCCAGGAGTTCTGTTACAATATGTATTCTCTTGTATGAGCTGCCGTAACAAAGTACCACAGACTAGCTGGGTTAAACAACAGGAGCTTATTTTCTGACACGTCTGGAGGCTTGCAGTCTGAGAGCACATGGCAGCAGGGTTAGCCTCTCTCCTTGGCTTTTAGATGGCCACCTTCTCTCTGTGTCGTCACATGGTCTTTCCTCTGTACCTATATCTTTGTTTGGCTTCCCTCTTCCTATAAAGACACCAATCCTATTGGATTAGGGTATACCCTAAGACCTCATTTTACTTCTTTAAATACCCTGTCTCCAAATACAGTCACATTCTGAGGTACTGGGGGTTAGAACCACCACATAAGAATTCTGGGAGGGGCAATTCAGCTCATAACACCATCTTTTCCACAACTATTGTGAATCCCCTATTTAACCACTTTCTCCCCCAAAGCATACAGTCACCAGGGGTTTTTGTCCTCTAAATCTCCAGTTGACTCAGACTTGGATCCTCTCCTGTCAGATGAGAGGGTTGAGAAAGCCTGCATCTGGCTCTTGAAGCAAATGCCTTATCACTTCAACTTTTTCTCAAGAAGCTGCGTGTCCATTAGAATCCTGGATCACTCTGCACTGTTCAACAGCCCTGCTCACTGGCTTCATGCCAATGATATTTGGTTAAGCCACCTTTTCTGCACTAAGGGCTGGGATTTCCTTTAGGCTTGGCAAGGAGAGAGCAGTGAAGTGCCATCCATCAAAGAGACCAGCCTGAATCTCCTGGGGAGGGTGACAGGTGTCCTGAATCTACTTCCATGGGATGAGAAGGAGTATTCTGTGATCACTGAGACCATAAGGCAACACAACAGGATTCTGCACAGCCTGCTTAAAGGTAGGGGAGGCACCTGGTTTTCATTCCACCTTCTAAATGTGGCACAGCTTTATTGAGCATTCAGTAGGTTTCAGGCACTGGCATTATGCTAGGAGCCAAAGAGAGAGATGAATGGATCACAATCTGGTCCTCAAGGGGCTTACAATATCCTGGGGAAGATTGTACACATAATCCAACACAGGACTATGGTCTAGTTATAGCCATGGGGATCGGGGAACAGAGAATTTGTACATCTGGCCCTTCTTGGGAGTTCAGAGGGGCTTCTGGTTGGAGCCAATGCCTGAACAGAGTCTAAAGGGACCTGTAGGACTGGACTGCTGATAGAGGAGCCAGTGAGGGGAGCAGAATGGTTCAATCAGAGGGTCTAATTGGTAAGGGGTGGGGTGAAGCATCAGATATGTGGGATGAAACCCATGCAGGCCAGTATTGCTGGAGCCTAAAATGTGAGGAAGAGAGTGGCCGGAATTGGGATCAAAGAGTTGGCCAGGGACCAGATTATAGAGGGATATGTAAGCTATGCTAAGTGGCTCTGACTTTCTTGTGAGTTTTCAAACTGTGTCTGTGGGAGCACTGGGGTTTTTTTGTGGTGTCTTGGAATAAGGAGCAAGACTGAGCAAGCAAGAAACTCATCAGAGCATCTTGGCTCTTACTTCTTTTATATGTTGGGGTTATTCGAAAAAGAAATTTTCCAAAGCTTAAAAATCCAGCAACTATTTTTCCTTTAACTAATAAACAGCTCTTCTAAATTCTAAGCAGGGGATTGTATGTTGATAGTGCGGGGTCTGAAACTGAAGGGCACAGCCCTGGAGGAAGGAGCGTAGGTTAGGAGACTAATGAAATAATCTAAGAAAGAGAAATAGGAAAAATCAAGAGATTGTAGAAGGGATTAGGAGGTGAAACTTATGAGACTTGCCAGTTGATTTAACATGGAGCATGAGGGAGAGGGAAGTGTCTAGAATGAATCCTGGGTTTATGGCTCAGGTCACTGGTAAAAGGAATGAAGGAGAAGGAACTCGTTTGAGCAGATGCGGCAGTGAGCACGCTGGCCATGTGGACCCCAGTGTGTCACCAGGATATCCAGGTGATGCTGTCCAGGCAGCCATTTGACTGAGTCAATACTTCTATATCCCAGCTTGAACATAGTGCCTTGCATATGGTAGGTAGGTGCCAGTAAATACATATTTTTTATTTTCAGATTTACAGGTAAAGTCTTCAAGGTTCTCTATAACCTCTTCTAGATCTACTTTTTAATCTGATGGGGTTGTACTTTAAAAATTTATGTACTGTTTTTTTATGTTTCAAGCTCTTACATTAAATATGTACTGCATTTACAATGGGAGTCTGTGGAATAAATATTATTGTGAGCAAAGTAAAAAAAAAAAAAAAAAAAGTGTTTGGATGCAGAATAGGCTGATCTGTTCTGTCCATGAAGGCTCTGCTCAGCCAGACTGGTTTCTTCATTATCCCCAAACACACATCTCTTTAAAACCTCTGGAATAGGGAGATGGTGGTGAGATAGAATTGCCATCTTCCACATGGGATTCATATAAAATACAATGAAAAGTATGATATATAACACACTGTCCCTCTATCCGCTAATATCCTTCTCCCACTCTTCCGTCTATTTGATGTGACTTAACCATACCAGGCCCCAGTTCTCATTCTACTTTTTTCAATGAAACCTTCTCCACTCTACTCACCTGAGGAGGGCAGATTACAAGTTTGTTTGGAGAACGTGTCTATGAGTTTTGGTGAAACAAAATCATTCTTTGCAGCATTTTCTTCTCCAGGTTTCACTTGCCTAGACTCACCATCTGCGCAGCCTAGTTCTTGTGGCATAGTGCACAGTTGCCTTGGTCTCAATAGAAGGAGAGTACTGACCCAAGAAACCCACACCCCCATCACAGTGCAGAGTATTCTCAGGGTGCCAGGACACCTTGTTCTGAATCAAAGGCATCTAGTCCACCAAAAAGTCCAGAACCCAGGTAGCCTGTCTGTCTGTACAGCTGTGTTAGGGTCTGTTTTTAACCTGTTTGGTGTTTCTTTGTCACCTCTCAGCATTTTTGGGTTTTCATTGCACACTTGTGCTCAGCTTGCTTTCCTCATGCCTTATTTTTAGTCTCTCTCTTCTCCCGGATGATTTCTAATTCCCCAGCCCTGGGAAAATGCTTAGCAACAGAGCCCAGGAGCCCAGGGCCTCATTCCAACTCTCCCAGCAGCACATCGTCTTATCGTCTTTCATGGAGTACTACCTCTTCAGTGAGTAGTAACAACTCTGTTCCATGAGGACAAATGTTGAGGGTTACTCTTAGTTCCACAATAGTGGCTGGTGGCTCTTCCCCACTCCCACTTTCCCCTCTTAGTTCCTCCACTTTTCAGGGTGTTCAGGGAACCCCAAATGACTCCAGCATAGATGGTTACATCTTCAGGGGCAATCAAGATGGTCAGCTCATTTTTTCCCTATGATGTCTTACATCAGATCAATAGGTATTTTTTCTACCCCTCTCAAACATAAAAATATTTATATAGCCCACATGGTATACTTGTAAAATACACATGAGGCCTGATAAATTACACATTATTTATTATAGTACTAAAATGATTTCCTTTGCTTAATTCAAGTGGCCATATGCTGCAGTGCAAATCATTCTCATTCATTAAAATCCAAAAATGTGTGTGTGAGTGTGTGTGTGTGTGTGTGTGTGTGTATAAAAGAACAGCCAGCATCAGGTAGGATGAACACAATCAGATCACACAGTTTTTAAAACATTATTTTGAGAGAGGGAGAGAGACAGACAGAGAGAAACATCAATCGGTTGCCTCCCGTATGTGCCCTGGCTGGGAATCGAACCCACAACCTTACAACCTTTTTGGTGTACTGGATGCCACTACAACCAAATGAACCACCTGGCCATGGCTTGAGGGCATAATTGCACTAAAATTGGGCTTCATGTCTCACCCTGAAGAACACCAAACATATACATCCCTGCAGACATCCATTTGTCTAAAAAATAAATCTCAAGCTCTGATGTTGTTGATGTTGTCAGACACCTTCCAGGTGCTGGTGACAATACCTGGTCCTTGTCCTTGAGGAGCACACAGGTCTGTATGAGAGATGAGTAAACAAGCAGACAGTGTAATTCAGTGGCTGTGGTAAACCACATTAGAACTGGTCTAACCTAAACTCAGTGCACCAAGAAGGCTAGCTGGGTTGCATCCTAAAGGATAAGTAGGTCTGGGAAGTATTTCAGGCTATTAACTTTTTCATTACCTTGTATAATTTCTCAGTGATCAAGAGATCAAAAATCTGGGAATATTTTTTTCACTCATTTTTATATGAATATTTTCGGTCTCCCCCTTACCCCTACAACTGGAAGGTAAGCTCCAATGTTTTTACCCCAATACATACAGAGTGATGAGCATATAAGGGAACTTAAACATATTTACTGAATGAATAAGTGAATACTGACAAAACAAAGTTGAGAGAGCAAAGGGTATGTTGTGGCAGATTACCTGCTGTTTCACAGCTTCCCTCCTCTCATCACTTCCCTACCCTCCATTGTGCACCCTTCTACACACTCACCCTCCCTTTCCCACAAGAACTGGCATCTCCCACTGGCTAGAGTAAATAAGCACATTTACGTTCTGGAACAACAGCAGCTGTGTTTCTCCATGACCTTGGGGTTAATGGCCAATGGCTCCCGGGTACCATCTGCAGTGAACTGTGAAACACGAGCAAACTCAGCCATAACTACCTCACAGCCTCACTGTCACCCAGAGTGACCCCAGAGGCCTCTACACATGCTTGCTGTTGGGAAGCCCTGTCCAAGGAGGCAAGATTAATAAAAACCTGGGTTCAAGTCCAACCCATCCTGTCTAGGACAACACACTTAATCTCTTTAAGCCCCCTTTCCATCTTCAAGATAGAGATAAAAACTTTTAAAAGTAAAGTTAGTCAATGTATGTGAATGCCTAGCATAAGTGTAATTATTATTATTGGATAATACCAAAGACTCTTACATTCCAACAGCCTCCCATCCCTTGCCACAAACACACATGAGCAATTTTATCTGCATTATTTTATTTAATCCTCATAACTACCCCATGAAACAGGTACTCTTACATTATCTACACTTAACTTATTACATACCTGAGTGTTTTGGGTTTTTTAATCCTCATCCAAGGATATTTTTCATTGACTTTAGAGAGAGAGAAACATTGATTGTTGCCTCCCACATTCACCCTGACCAGGGATTGAACCCACAACCTAGGTATGTGTTCTGAGTGGGGATCAAACCTGCAACCATCTGGTGCATAGGACAATGCTCCAATCAACTGAGCCACCTGGTCAGGGTGACACACTTGAATCTTAAAGAAGTGAGGAATTTTTCTGAAGCCACAGGGCTGGCAGAGCTGGGATTCAAACCCAAGTCCATCAGACTCCAGGATGCTCATTCTTAAATCACCATGTTGTACTGACTCCTTAGGAACTTGTGATGGCTGTCCCCTGTCCTCAGTTTCTCTGTGATCCCCATAGAGATAGAGGCATGGATGGAAATACAGATGTGCACAGCCAGGAGAACTTACTCCAGGGTACAAGATGTACTGCCAAGGGGAGAGGACTGGTATGCAGATAATGTAGCCAGGCCCACTGTATTCTCCATCATCTGCTAGCACTTTCCACAGGTGAGAAAGGATATGTCAAAGGAATGTTCACACTGGCCTACATGTCCAGCTAAATCTCAGCCCATCAAGCTGGACAATACCCAGGTCCTTGTCATGATGGAGGGGATGGAAAAGAGAGCACTTTCTGCCTGTTTATCATAAATATAATACACATATGCATAAGAAGCTCTTGAAATGTCTACAAACTCTATTAAATGGGTTGTGGCATATTTTATTTCCCTCAACTGGCCATGACAATATTATCAATCCTGCATGTTCTTTTAGAACCTTGGCACCCACACACTCCATCCAGAAGTGGAGTGTATACTTCCTCCCCTTAAACTTGGATGGGTCATTGGTTTTATCCAGGTAGAATAATTCCTGTGCCCATGTTTTTATGAGACCCCCTATACATGGAACTATTCATAAGCTTTTTTGACAAAAGAAAGAACCCCTGCTGGGAGGAGGAAAAACTAAGTCTGGAAGGACAGGTCAGGGCCAGATTAGGAGCATCTTGAATGCCATCCTTCAGTTACTTACCTGTCACTTAGTGACACATGCATCCAAGTACCACCTGTACTACTATTTACATAGTTATTTTTTAAATCAAATTTAAAACTATTCTCCTTTTAAAACACTTAGCCTTGTTTTAAGAACTAATACTACATAATCACAGGTTTTATGTCCTGTTTATATTCACCTAATATACATAGAACAAGTACATAACTTTTTTTTAAATTTTGTTCATGAACCCTTTATGTAATCATCTGTACCTCCTGGGCATCTGAACCCCATTGCAGAATTGGTGTGCCTGAAAGTGGAGAGCCACCATACGTTCTGAACAAAGAAAAGACATCTTTAGAAAAACTACCTCGTTTCCATAGTAGATATTAGCAAGCATATCCCCAAAACTTGGTGACAGGCTCTATGGGAGGTGGGGATCCCAAGTACATGTGGGTTCAGAAGCACAGCATTGTGTGCTGGCCTAAGGCACAGGAAAAATAGGTCGCACCTTCCTGGAGTGGAAATTTAATTCAAAGGTATGTAATTTTAAAAATTACAGTTATAATTTTGGCTATGTTATATTTGCTTAGCAAAAATGGCAGGAATGTTTAATAAAAAACAGGCAAAGTCTAAGAAATACCCCCACCCTGGGTGTGAGCAACTTTAGCACATGCTCAGAGCAGCAGAGTTCATGGTCCTCTTCCTTTAGCTCATGTTCTCAACCCTGGCCACACATCAGGATCATCTGAGGAACTCTGAAAAATCACCAAGATCCATGCTCTATCCTAGACCATTTAAGTCCAAACCTCTGAGGATAGGGCTCAGAAATCAGTATGTTTAAAGTCTTCCTTCATGATTCTAATGGGAAGTCAGGATTGAGAACTACTATTTTAGGGGTACTTTGGTGGGAAAGTGCAAAGAACTCTGAAAGAGAGCACCAAGGGACTGGAGATGAGAAGACTAATCGAGACCATTCTCTAGTCTTGGAAAGAGTCCACATATTTTCAACATATACAGTAACATCTCTGCGAAGCTATGCCTAGTGCACCTACAACAGACACATACACGAATAATAGCAAATGCCCATAAACTGTTAAGTGCACACAAACAAGCAACACCCAAGCAGGCCTTATTTGTCAAGCACACAGAACCTACCTACAAAATTGAGTCAATTCACAATGCCTCTAGAGGATGAAGCTGTGAGACCAAGAACTGGAGTCTAATTTGATTTAGGCTTATGTAAGATTAGGTCAATTTCTGACAAACCAGACCTACCAGATTTGGGGTTCTAATTTTATTCATCCATAATGAAGTCACAAAGGAAGGAAATATATATATTTATAAGGTCATCTACATTCACACTCACAGACATACATATTCACACTCACACACCACCAGTCAGGTTAGACCGAATAATCCTCAGAGTCAGACACCTCAAATTACCCTCACAGACCTGTGAGGCTTTGTGACTACTAACTCTGTTCCCATTTTCCCAGAGCCTGTGGGCCAGGGCCACTTCTGACTCCAAGCTGGGAGCAGGCCCTCTGTCCGAGATGAGAGGGGCACTTGGCAGGGAATGAAAAGAAGTTGCAGCCCAGATCCCAGGGCAGTTCTTGCCCTGCTTCACAGCCTGTTCTTCTTGCTCCCTGAGCCCCCAAACAAGAGGCCACTCAGAAATTACAGCTCCAGAACAAGGCAGCATTGTCCCCGTGACTGGGCTTTCCTGAGGCTTGGGTGGGAGAAAGATAGATGAGAGGGTTCCCTGGGCCACAAAGGTCTGGAGAGAAGCTGGCACCTGGGCAAGAACAATTTCCCAAGCAGCTGGCCAAGCTGAAGTCTTCTAACTGATGTGGAGACTTGTCCTGTTGCCCTCCATGCTCTGAGAGAGTCTTCTCTGGAGCCCTAGCTTCACAGAAACCACTTTCCCTGTGGCACTAACCCTAACTTATGTTCCCATTTAGACTACCTGCAGCAAGTTGGATGCTAATAACTGAAGAAGCAGAGAATGGGCATGGGGTAGTAGCTATTGGAATCCTGCCCTTAATACCAGCTTCATGAACCCAAAGATTACTGTTTAGAAGGGAAGAGCCCAGCCTGCCTGGCCTTGGGGACCAAGAGTTGGCCTGAAGTGCAGACAAGGACTTCTCATCTTCAGATCCAGACTCCCACTCTCAGAATCTATAGCAGTGAGTAGTGAGGAATTGCTGTGAGGATCAGTAATTAAGAGGCTTCCCCCTGCTCTTCTGCTTACACGTTCTACTGAACATCAACAAAAGTCCAAATTTCTTCCCTCAAACTTAAGCCTGGCCATAGATATACCCCATGCGACACACTCATTATTCTCATTTTAGTGTACAATTTTTGGCAGTTCAACATTCTTTATGTTTTCTAGAAGTAATCCACACTTACCCCATACCAGTTAGAGGGTTTTTGGCTACAAGTTACAAAAAAAAAAAAAAAGGACCTGAACCTGACTTAAAGAATGAGGAAAATTGTTGTTGACTTAAAGGCCTCAGAAGGGCAGGCTTCAGGGTTGGATGATCCAGAGGCTCCAGTTCTGTGTGTCTGCCATGTCCTTGGATGTGCCCTCTTCTACGGTGGCCTGACTTCCCTTGTGGTTGCAAAATGGCTTGGGCAGCTTCATACCTCACAAGCACATGTTCAATACCAGAAGAGAGAGTTTCTTTAGGTGGCAACTTTGTTAAGAACAAGAATACTTTTCTTCCAGGAAACCATGTTTAGAACCTGCTGGAGGTGAACATGAGACCATACCTCTCTGGCTAGTGATGAACTGAGAAGTGGCTACCTGATTCAAAATGAGCTAATCATAAAACTATCTCACTAGCAACAATGACTGGTCTGTGCATGAGCATACAATCCAAGGCAGACTGATTATAATCCTTCCTTAGGAATTTTCTAACTAAAGATTAGGTCAAAAGCCATCTCTCTGTCATATGGTTACCATATTGTGTGGATCTTAACTTGGGCCTGCCAGCCACCAGCCACTTCCTCTAGAAGAAGCCATCTATCTGAGAGAACGCTGTCAATAATTAAAGAGACTAGTCTAAAGGTAGAGAGACAGAGTCCTGATCGAGTGTGAGTTCCAGTGGTGCCTAAGGCCACTTTCACCTCCTCTCTTGCAGTATTTTGCTTGTGTCAGATGATAATCGCTGCTTAAGACTTCCCCTTACAGCTCACTGCCATTGGCTGTTGGGTGAGCAACATGGTACCCATTCTAGCAACCAGATGATGCCCAGGATTAGTACCTTATCTGGATGCAGATATTTCTCTCTAAGCAATGAAAGGAAGGTTTCTGAGTTAACCCCTCTGGTTGACTGATCCACTAATTTTCAAACACAGCCAAGCTGGTCATGTCCTTGCAAAGTACAAACTCAGGGGGAGTCACATACTACCCAGAGGTCCTCTGGGGTCCAGCACATCTGAATCAATGACATGCCAGCAATCATGAAAAGGATAGAATCAATGAAATACAGGAGGCTCAAGTAGCAGCCACACTGACCAAAATAGCCCTCCTCCCACCTTCTTGAATGATGGGATTTGTCCCACAACTTGGGGCCAACTCTGGAATGCAAACAAGATATCTATCATCAGTGTCATATAGGAGGAAGTGTTTTCAGTAGCCCCATATTTTCTCCTGATTTGTTTTTATTCATTTAGTCGATAAACATTTAGGAGTAGCTATGTACCTTTAATAATATTTTACTTTCATTTTTGTATTTCTCTGTATCATTCTTTCTCCTTCCTTTTTTTTTTTTTTTTTTTTTTTCACTTTCTCCTAGATCATGGTTGACTATGGCTCTCTTTGCCTTTCTCAGTTCCTTGCTTCCCCCTGTGCTTAATGTTGTGGCTTCCCAATTAATTTTACAAAATACTCTGACCAAGAGCCCTAAAACTTACTCTTGAACATGGAAGAAAACAAACAAAACAGAAAAGACAAAGAAACCTGATATTATTCTTGGAAGCAAGCTTCCTGTGAGCTGGAAAACTGTGTAATGACACCTGTGGACAGAGAGTTGTCTCTGCTGACTGGAGTCATCCCACTCACCCTCTCTCTCACCCACTGCACCTGATCAGGTATCGGGCTCTATCATTTTTAAACTCCAAATATGTCTCACACTCATGCCCTCTTCTTCAATTCAATCATTGCCTTTTACGGGTCTAAGCCATTGCTTCCTCCCCATTAATTATAGCAATAGTTCCCTTACTGATTTTCCTTCTTCAGGTCTTGTCTCTACTCAGATTGTCCTTTAAACACTCTGATTATGTCATTATTAAGGTTCTTCAGTTGTTTCTCTCCTCTTTAGGATAAAGTTCAGACTCTTCAGCATTAAATTCTCATTCTCTTATGTGCTGTCTCCTGACTCTCACTCTCCTCTACGCACCCAGACTTCAGCAGTTTCTTGGATACACCTATTCATGCTTCTGTTCATGGTCTTCCATTTCCTGGCATTTTTCCATCCACCAGCTATCACTCTCATGTCCTAGAGCCCAGTCCACATACTTGCTGACGTCCTTATCTGCCTAGTACTTCGAAAATTTAATATTTGTTTAGTGAATGAATAAATGTTTAAAAATACTCCTTCTTTAAGATTTGGCTCTGTCATCACTGTCCCTATAAAGACTTCCCATCTTACCTTGGTAGAGTTAGTGTCACCCCCACTTTGCTTCCAGAGTAACTTATATTCCTTCTTGTAGATGATTTCAAACTCATTTTGATTTACTTCATTTACACCTCTTTCTCTGCCATAGATTTTGAGTTCCTAGAAGACTGGGGTAGTGGTTTGGTTTTCCATGGAACCCAAATGAAGATAAAGAATAGGTCCTAAATAAATGTTTGTTGAAATAAAGTGAGATAAACCAAACTAGTGCATCAAAGCATTCTACAATGGAACTTTCCCCAGACTATTTCATTCAGCTCAAATGCATAGTTTTGGAGTAGAAGTATGAGTGAAATAGCAGGAAGGAGAGCATCTGACATTAGGTGGGGGAGAGCTGAGCTGGCTCTTCTCTCAAAAAGGGAAAAAGTAAAGGGGCTACCACTTTGTTGTTCTTAATAATACGTCAACAGCAATCAGGGTTTAACAGCAGTAATTAGAGCAGATCTTCTTATGTTCTGTGTGCAAACTTGGGAAAATAAGCAAATACCACAGCAGACACCAATGCAGTTCCTCTGTTTCCTATATAACAGAGCCAGCAAGCAGCCCGCTGATATTAACTACATGGGGGACACTCCCTGTGTCACCTGGAAAGCCTCCCAAAGGGAGCCCTGGCTGTGCTTCCCAGAGCCCTCCTCCCAGTCTTCCGGCCCATGTCTGGCCCTGTTCCCCAGCTACTGGCAGTAACTGTGGAGCCAGGAAGGAAGGGACAGAGTGAGCTGTAAGGGCACCATGCCTTCACCCAGAGTTATTTATTACACTCCCAGTTTGTCTCAGAAGGAGATAGTTGTTGGCTTTTAGTTTTTTCCAAAAAGACCTAAATGTCCTTTAATTAACCTATTAATTTTAATTATGCACTCATAGTTATTTATTTGCTAACCTGGAAAAACTAAAATAAAATGAATACCCTGGATTCAAAGAAAAGATTCCTCTCCAACCCCCACCCCCTTTTCCTTTTCTCCTATGAAGTGTTTAAATCACTTGTCAACACAGAGAGAATAATAATAATGAAAAAAGTGACATTCGATCAGAGAGCAGGAGAGTGATGAAGAGAAACAAAGCCTCGCTGCAATCAGGCTGAGTGGGGCTCTTCTATATTCATCAAGGGGGAATCGACAGTGGGTCAGGCTCTGCCAGAAGAAAGGATGATCTGCCTGTTCAGTCCTGAGATGCCTGCCCATGCCTTTAGGACCTCATGGTTCAGGTGTTACACAGGGACCCCTAGACCACATGGGTGCTGCTGGTGTCAGCTTCCATCTGCCTTGACATCCTTGACAGATGAGGCTTGCGCCTGAGACCTGAGACACACACTATAGCGTCACAAAAAACGTGGGGGGAAAGACACATAAACATACATATTTATATTTATTTTGTGGGGAAACAAGGTATTATGATAACTTGGAACCACCACAAATATTATTTGCACATCAGTGATGATAACTTATTTGTAGATGTGACAAAATATAAAATAAGCTGCTACTACATATGATTTTTTCTATGCAGCCTGCAATCCTACCTTTTCTCTCCCCACTGTAGGAACATCTGTCAGAATAAAAGAGAGAGGGGGGACAGTCATTACAAGCAACTTCTTGAATTTGTTTCTGTGTACAATTTCACATATGAAAACAAATACTAATTTTAGTCAACATTTATTGTTAGTTTTTGTATGCCAGACGTTGTGCTAAGCATTTGGCATGCCTTGTCTCACTGAATCCTGACAACAACCTTTAGGACATAGATACTACTATTATTCCACTTCACAGACAGGTAGATGGAGGTTAAAATGATGAAGCAAATTACCTGAAGTCACAAAAACAATCAGTGGTGGAGCCGGAATTCAGAATCTGTTGGACTCCAAAGTGCCAATTGGCAACAACTTTGCTATTCTGCTTCCCAAACTAAACTTATGAGAAAGCAAGCAATTTGCAAATGTTGGCATTTACTTCTGATAACAGATTACTCGTGGTGTCCCTCACTAGTGAGGCTGAGGCCTGCTGGTGCAGGGGACAAAGATCAGGGCTGAACGCCCAAGGTTTGACATGGATTCAGGCACCTGGCTTTATTTGTGAGTGACAGGAAGAGCTGAAGCTGGACAGAGGAGCATCCATCTGCAGAAGGAAACTGGAGAGCTTGCTGTGAGTTAAGGGTCCCGCCAGGAATTCTTGGGACCCTACAGTGTGTGGGGGGCATAGACCAGTGCCCTGAGGATGTCTTATTCCTTGTCAGAAGGGATCCAAGTGTCTGCAGAAGCCCAGTCAAGGAAGTGTGAGGAAAAGATTCCCCGGGATATCACTGTGCAAGATTCCTAATGAGTAGTTCAGAGTTCAGGAACTCTGACCAGGGCTTCCCAGGAAAGAGGCTGGGCTGGAGGGATGTTTAACACAAGCAGGCAAGGAATAAAAGAGCTGGATAAGAATAAAAGCCAAGAACACTTGGAAAGGTTCTGACTCTGGTTTTCTTGACCAGAGAGCTTTAAGAAGAGTGGGGCTCTCCTGTAACTGAATGCAAGTGTATATTCACATCTGTGGGTCTCCCATCTCAGCAACCCTCATTAGCTTTTCACTGCGGTTGGATCCTAAGCAAAGAAGAATCGCTGTTCCAAACTGTACCCAGCAAAGGACAAGTGTTTTGTCTATGTGATGTGACAGCTTTCCTGGAACCCTGGGAGGCCAGAACTACTCCCTCTAAAGTCCAGGAGAAAGCTGTTGGATTTCCACACCTTGAGTTGGGAAGCTCCTTGGCAGTGCTGTGTTCAACTCCTCTCCTCCAGCTCCTTGGGATGTCTAAGAACACATTTTGACCCAAACACCCTCAGCATTTCTTGTAAATTGATCATTGTCCTGAAGCTCTTGCTCAGTAGGGATTTTACACCTGCGGATAAATGATCTGCTCAGCTGCAACCATGTGAAGGGAGTTTTTAAAATAATTAAATGGGTAACTTGACACTTGTTCCTTTTCTCCATCTCTGTTCACTGAAGATACATAAAACCTAATGAATCTGTATCTAACCATCTGCTATTTCAAGCTTGGGTGTCTCTTCTCCCCTCCTTTCCCCTTGCTTTGTTCCAGAGAGTGGTCCCAATTCCTAGGCTTTCCTAGGAAGCTTCCCTGCAGACTGAGATTCATCAATAGTCTCATTCCCATTCACCCCATTACTTAAAATAGACCCACAGTCTAGGAACTGAGTTTAAGTACAGTAATTCCTCATTTATTTAAGCATTGTTAGAATTTACGCAAACTAGCCAGATAACTGAAACCTATCCTTTCAAGAGCCAAACTCATTTCTTAAAAGTATTAATCATTTTTAGTAGACATTTTTCAAAAACACATTATACACTCTCCTTCCTCCTCAAACAGAGGCTACTGATCATAATTTTATGGAGCTGTAATCTATGTCTACACCTGCTTTCTAGTTGCTCTGACTCCTCTTTCAGTGACAAAGGTCAGCTTTCATGCCTCTTGCTATCAGGATATTCATCTCTAATAGCCTCACTGTTTTTCTTCTGCTGGGCTATTTCTACATGTGCTGCTGTTGGCTTTGGGGAGTTACCAGACCCACTTCCTCAGCTGGCTGAATATTGGAGAAGAGTCAGTGAGGCCCTCAACAACACCCTGAAGAGTCAGGCTCTGCACTGAGCTGCGGCAGGGTTTGGTAATGGCTGTTTTGGGCAGTCAAGGGTTTTTTGAATTATTTAATTACATGTTTTTACCTTATTAGAGTGACAATGAGAGATATATTGGAAACAGTTTATTTAGGGGAAGTCGCCACACATTAAAACCCTCAGCCATTTTTGCTGTGTTTAGGTGGCAGGATGTCACGGAGGAGGAGGCAAAGAAGAGAGTGGAGTTTAGTAAACACTTGTTTCACGACAGGCACTCCACTAGGAGCACTCACACACTATTTCACTTCTCACTACAGTCTAGAGATCTGGATACTATCATCTCTATTTTACTGAGGAGAAAGGCTTAAAGGTGGTAATTAGTAAAATTCTTTCATATTCTTTAATTCTTTTTTCATTTCTTTTTAAAAAATTTTTTCTTAATTTTAAATTATGAAATATTATATGAAACCCCAATGTAAGAGATAATTGGGGATGCTTCTATTGAAGGCCTGGGCTTTCTAGGTCCCAAGAGCCCATGGAACCCCAGGGCTTCATAGAACCCAGATTGAAAACCATGGTAACCAGGACCAGAAATGTGCCATGATTTTATCTTATGGATCGGGAGTTTTCAAATAGGGCCTAAATGCAGTTTTCTCTAATTATGCCCAAGAAAGGGAAGAGATCTGAAAATTAGATTTCCATCTCAACCCAAGTCCTCTGCCTTCTTGGGGCTGTCACCTCACTCAGCTTAAAAGATATCTGATTAAATTTGGTTGCTCTGAGGCCACAGACCTGGATAAACTGTTTCAGGTGAAATAAGGCTCAACCCCCCCCCCCCCCTTGGAACCTGGGCTTTCTCCTTCTAAATCCTTCTTGTAATTGCCTTCTACCCTTTTTCTTCAGCATTAATTGCACTTAGTTGGTCAGGAAACAAAATGTACTTTATTAGGCTGTCTGATATCTAGGTCCCTCCAAGACTCTGAGGCACCAGGACATGGCAGGCCTGGCAGAGGCACCAGTGACCACAACCAGCAGCTTTGGCACATAACGGGTTGTGGCTGCAGTGTGGGATAGTAAGAAGGGGCAATGAGTAAGAAGAGTATTTGAAAATTTGGGTTCTAGAGTCAAGAAAAATAGGATTTTAATTCTGCCTCTGCTGTTACCAATCATGTGACCTAGGCAAACACTTTAATCTCTCTAAGCCTGAATGTTCTGAGCTGTAAAATGGGGATAAAAATATCTTTCACACCAGGTTGCTATGAATGTCAAATGGAATGATGCATACAAGGTGTTTGGCACAGTGCCTGGCACAGAGTAAGAAATCAGAAGCTCTTAGTTGCTGTTACTATTATCATTAATCATTATATAATCAGGCAGGAAATGAAAGGAGTGAGAAGTAAGCCAAGGCAGTATAAAGAACAGCAGAAAGCTACTTTGGGCCTGATCGTACTGTTTAAATTATTTTAATGATTAGTACAATGGTCTGGATTGTATTAGAAAACCTCAGGCCAGGGGCGGGCTCTCCAGAGACACCACGTTGCTGTTGCTAGGCATTTGAATTTGGAACACAGAGGAGCAGTCAAGGAGTCCCAGCATCCAGGTGGTATTAAGCCATTGGGCCAAATAATTTCAGAGAGTGGGGATGGAGACAAGCAGGCCCAGCAAGGAGTGGGAGCCAGGAAAAGAGACTGAGGAGAAAACAGTTCAGGAAAGAAGCGGGCAGCTGTGCTGGACGCCGCGGGGTCAGGGAGCAGCACTGCACACAGCAGTGCCAGGTTGCTGGGATCCTTACAGGGGCAGTTTCACAGGGCAAGCAAGCACTGAAGCCCCATTAGGAGGCTGGAGGAGAGAAAAGGAGGTGAGGGAATTGTAGTCATCAGCATAGACAACTTTTTCAAGGTGTTTGCTGAGATTTCTCCCTGAGGCTTGGAGTAGGTGTGAGTTCTGTTGTGGTGAGAAGGGAGAAGGGTGGACCAGTCCTCAGACCCATCAGCTGGTGATGGGCCCCCTGGGAAGCTTGTCACTGACATGCTGTCTTCAGGGAAAGTGGATTTCATTTAGAGGAAAGAAATGAATTCAAGGTCCCAGAGGCTGTGGGGAGCCACTTTCCCTTCAATTGCCTGTGCAGCTGGTTTAAAGGAAAGGGGGCTGTGGAAGGGCCAAGCCTTGCTGGAGCAGAACATTGCTTCCCACCCAGCAGGCCACATGATCCCAGCGCCTGGGGAGTTTGGGGCCACGCCCAGTCTGGTCTTACTGCCAAGTGCCTTGGGACAGGTGGCCTGGGATGAATCAGACAGCTAATTAGCACTCTCTCCTCATCTACAAGGAGCCAGAGACACATAAATTGCTCCCAGGAGGCAGGGAAGGAGGCAGAGAAAGGGAGGTGGGAAAACTGACAGGGGTTACATCAGAAAAACAACATCATCCCAACAGCAGCACACCCCAAATCAGTGTTCTTTCTCCAGTAGGAGTGGCAGAGGCAGGTGGGACCCATGGGAACCCCTGAGGTAAAACACCTGTGTTGGCGCCTCATTATAGGCTCCACGGATGCCTCGCCTCCCTGCCCTAGTGAGGCTTGAGCTGCTACCTACACTGGCTAGTTGGTGTCTAACATCCCTGCTCTTTCCTGTTTTATAGCCCTGGACACTTATTACAGAATGTTAGCCTCCAGCTCTGTCCTTAGTAACTGGAATTTCTCTCTGGTAAGAGTCACCTCAAGGCAGTGTCCAGTCCTGCACTTACCTGGAGGAATAAAGGAATCCATGGACTTTATCAGCATAGTGCTTTAAGGAAGAGGGCAACAGAAAAAATTCTGAAGAGGTAGAATCTAATCATGGCTGCATGACAGGATCAACCTCTTCACTTCTTGGGGCCTTAGAAACATGACAGTTTGGGCTATATAATATCTCTCACATTCAGGAATTCTATCAGTTCAGCATTCTTTTAATCAAATTATTTCTGAATCATTTATGAAAGCATGCTTCTTAATTTTTATATTCTTCCCACCCTAACTTTAATGAGCCTAGCATTTCTGTTGATCTCAGTTCTGTGTGGAGAGAGATGGCAAGAAAGAAAGTAAGTAGAGGTGGGCAGGGGGGCAAAATAATTATTCATGTGAGAGATAGGAAAGTAAGTCTTAAGTCTGTAATCAAAGACAACTGCCCACAATGAGCACATCTAGTGATCAGATCTGGGTTTTTAACACCATTCTCCAACAGAAGGAACCAAATTCCTTGCAGGAATGACTAATTCTGGGACTGGGGCAGAAAACATACAAGATGAGCCTGTAGCACCTTGTAATGCCAAAAATTATAGAAGTGCCACACACAGACACACACACACACACACACACACACACACACTGATAGAGATATGTTAAGGAGACACACAAGCCAACAAAAAGAACTCCCAAGGTATAAAATAAATATTCATGAGTCCATACTGATAGAAATAAATGGTTAAATGAATAGATTAAAAAACAAACAAAGAAGAAGAGACAAATTATTTAGGTAGATATTCTACTTTCAAGGATGTGGAGCATAACTCTCCACTCTTTAATTGTGGGCTGCACTGAGTGACTTCCTTCCAAAGAGTATAGTATGGAAGAGGAGAAATAAACTTTAGAGTGGAGAACCTGATAAACACTACTTAGCCAGGTGATCAATGTCAAGATCAGTAGTGATAAATCAAGTAAATAGTATATATAAGGTGGGGGAGACCAAAAAATGGAATTTATTTATAAAAAAATTGCTTTTTTATTCTTACATATTTAAACCTCAGTCACTTTCAAAGTACTCTCCATTTGATGCAATACACCCACCAAGATATTTTTTTCCACTGCTCAAAACAGTTTTTGAACTTGTCAATTTTGATGCCTTTTAGTGCTTCTGCCATTTTTTGTTTCATCTCTTCCACATCGGCAAAACATTTTCCTTTGAGGACTTTTTCATCCAGGGAAACAAGAAAAATATTTGCTCAGGGTAATATTGGGAGAATATGGAGGGTGGGGCACAGGGGTCATGCCGCTTTTGGTCAAAAACCACTGACACTCAGCGTGGTGTTGGCAGGTGCACTCATAAATCAACCATCATGAAATGAGCAAACATGTTGAAAGAATCTTCAAAAAACTTCACTGAAGCCAAATGCAGCCTCTCACCACAATGCCAACTGGTATACTGATAGAGATGGGTTCCCAGAATACCCACCTAACAGGTGAGGCCTGCTACAAGGGGCCCACCCTCCAGTAGGTAATTTTTGAGGGGTCCTCCCTCACATTCTTGATATGATGTGATAAGAATTTCACTTTACATCAGTGGTGTTTCTCCACCCTAGACTCACAATCCCAGTCTAAGCATGAAACAAACATCCCACAAATTTCATTTGAGAGAGTCTATAAAATATTTGACCAGTACTCTTTAAAACTGTCAAAGTTGTTAAAAACAATAGAAGTCTGAAAAACTGTCACAGCCATGAGGAATATAAGGAGACATGACACCTAAATATAATTTGGTATCTTGGATGGGATCCTGGAACATGAAAAGGACATTAGGTAAAAACCAAGGAAATATGAATAAACTGTAGTCTTCGGTTAATAACAATGTGTCATTATTGGTTCATTAATTTTTAACAAATGTACCATACTAATGAAAAATTTTAATAATAGGGTAGCTAACCTAGGTACTGGAAATAAAGGAAACTCTTGGTATTATCTTTACAATTTTTATGTGAATCCGAAACTATTCTGAAAAAATTAAGTTTATTGAAAGGAAAAAAAAAAACCCTTCCCAAATCATGTGTTTCTAATCACTTGACTGGTTCATGCCTGAGAAGAGTGATTTTATAATTTTAAAACTGTATATGGGTAAAGGATTGTGGCAGATACTGATAATTGCCTACCTAACTTCTATTTTCTTCTTTATGTACAGAACTCCTTTTTTTTTTCTGTTTGGTTTTTTGTTTTTATTTTTGTTTAGGGGGCAATGTATCTAGCTAAAAATACTCTTTTTTTTTCTCATTCTCTTGCTGCACACGGTGGCCGTTGGCAGTTTTGGTCAATGAGATGTAGGAGATAATTCTCTAGGGAAGAGCTCACCTTCTTGTATAAAATGAGAACTTCTTTGTGAGCAAGAAGTCCTGTGCCAGGTTGTCCTTCTCCTTTCTGCCTGTAGTTAATTGAGACATGTGGCCTGGATGTGCAGCAGCCATGTTGTGACCGAAGCAATCAGCGTGAGGCTAAGACTCTGCACATCGTGGGTGGCAGAGCAGAAAGACCGAGACAACCAAGGGCCTTGGTAGCACTGGTGAGTGGCTGCGTAAGCCCCACACTTCTTAATAGGTGAAGCCCCACACTTACTTATAATTATTTTTCTATTTTTCAATTATAGTTGACATACAATATTATACTAGTTTCTGATGTACAACATAGTAATTATACATTTATATAATTTATGAAATGATCACCCTCAGAAGTATAGTAACCATCTGACACCATACATTGTTATTACAATATTATTGACTATATCTCCTACGCTGTAATTTTTTATCCCTGTGACTGTTTCTATAACTGGCAATTTGTACATCTTAATCCATTCCCCTTTTCCACTCATCTCTTCAACCTCTCTTCCCTCTGGCACCTATCAAAATGTTCTCTGTATCTATGAGTCTATTTCTATTTAGTTTGTTTATCTTTTTAATTATCTATTTGTTTGTTTGTTTATTTATTTTTAGAGAGAGGGGAAAGGAGAAAGAGAGGGAGAGAAACATCACTGTGTGGATGCCTCTCACTTGCACCCCCAACTGGGGACCTGAGGTGCAGCCTAGTCATGTGACCTGACTGGGACTCGAACCAGCAACACTTGGCTTGCAGGCCAATGCTCAATCCACTGAGCCACAGGAGCCAGGGCTATTTTGTTTTTTAAAGTCACAAATAAGGGAAATCATATGGTAGTTGTCTTTCTTTGTCTGACTTATTTCAATTAACATAATATCCTCTAGGTCCATCTATGTTGTCTAAAGTGGCAAGATTTCGTTCTAAGGCCAAGTAATATTCCATTGCATATATGTACCACATCTTCTTTATCCATTTGCCCATTGATAGACAATTAGATTGCTTCCATATCATGACTATTATAAATAATGCAGCAATTAATATAGGGTGCATATGTCTTTTCAAATTAATGATTGGTGTTTCATCATATGTACACCCAGAATTGAAATTTGTGGGCCATATGGCAGTTCCATTTTTAATTTTTTTGAGGAAACTCCATACTGTTTTTCATAATGGCTGCACCAATTTACAATCTCACCAACAATGCATGGGGGTTCCCTCTTCTCCATATGCTCAACAACACTTGCTGTTTGATGATTTATTGATGATTGCCATTCTGACAAGTGTGATGTGTTTTCTCATTGTGTAAACTTGATTTTTTAAAAATCCTACAGTTGTTGGGGCTTTTGCTACTTGCAATCAAATACAGTCTTACCAATACAAGGACCAACTCTTAGGTAGGTAAGATGAGAATGAAGACAATAAGAGACAAACAAAATTTGCTAGGCAGATACTATAGCAAGGATGCTACAGAAAAGAAGCTGAGACATTTAGGAAGAGAAAATTGGATTTTAAAACAAATAGGAATTATATTAAACATTAATGGCACTACTGAGGATTAATTTTGCACCTTAGGCTTTCAAAATGAGATAAAGTTATTTAAGCTGCACATCAAACTGGCATAAATATGGACAATTTTTGTTTGAGACCCTGGAACATTCAGGCACAAAGGTCACAAAATAAGTAAGGGACAGAGCCAGGAATGAAATCCAGGTCATTTCATGCCAAAGTAGACAGGTGTTCCTCTGTACCACTTTGGTCTCCA
Source organism: Furipterus horrens (assembly GCF_987537825.1). Classification (NCBI taxonomy): domain Eukaryota; kingdom Metazoa; phylum Chordata; class Mammalia; order Chiroptera; family Furipteridae; genus Furipterus; species Furipterus horrens. Next base: position 82,724,144 of record NW_028327172.1, on the reverse strand, counting down.
TGGAGCTCTAATGCATACTATTGAATAAGGCAAGGAATGGAGATGGGAAGAAACCAGAGATTGAGGAGAGAAGCTGGTTTAGGCCTTAACTCCATCCAGTACTCTAGAGATGACAGAGTTCAGGACATTCAGGTAATGCTACAAGAGAGCAAACAGTAAAATTGGAGTTTAGGTTCTCATAAAGAAAGGGGTATCTAATATGAAACTCAGGTTTTAAGCTAGAAAGAATATGGTAGCCCCTAAAAACCTAGTTAGAAGAATAGGCAACAGTCCTGTGAGTGAAAGCTGTTGGAATAAAAATGTCCATACTTTCTGAGATCTTTATGAAAAAATTGTGCATAAGTACCTGTTGTTAAAAACTCAGCAAGCACTTCTTAAACATATACTGTGGGCAAAGCATCATGTTAGGCAAGATGAAAGCTACAAAAACAACTACAGCATGGTATGACCTTCTCTTCAGGTGGTCCTAGTTAAGTTACAGAAACCAATTACTGCATAAATAATTCTGTATTTGGAACTGCCTTCGGTGATAAACTAGGAGTTTTTGAGCACAGGGCTGGTATGGTGCCTCCAGAATGCCTTCAGGGAACCCATATTCTCACTGTGTTCATTCAGGGAAGGAGAAGCCTGGTGGACACAGGATGGACTTCCAGCATTCCATCTGTACCCAGGCAAGAGAAAGGAGAAAGGCAAAAGGCAAAAGATGCAACAGCTGTGTCTACCTCTCCTCTCTTAGGGAACTTTCCTTGAAGTATCCCACTAGAATTCTCTTATATTATCATTGGCAAGAATTCTGTCACATGGGCTTTCCTATTGTGATGGACTGTGTCTGTGTCTCCTAAAATGTATATATTGAAGCCCTGCCTCCAATGTGATAGAATTTGGAATGGACACAGATGAAGCCAGACCATTAAAAGTGGGCAGAAGAGGGAAAGGGGAACAGGTGCTGGCCAAAGCCAAGGAGGCAGGATCTCAAGGTTCCATTCTGTGATGTTAGCTGACCTGACAGGAGACAAATTCAGGGAGACACCATTTTTAGAGAATCCAGGTTCCTCTTATAACACTTGAGTGGTGATACCCTGGTGCTCTCCCTACAAGACCTGTATCAAAACTCCAGTGAAATGAACCAGAGCTAAAGACTTCAGAATAGAGCAATTGGTCTGGGAACTGCTGCCAACCATGACTTCCTTTTTCCCACACTGGAGCCAGTGGCTGAGGAGTTTGTGCTCAGAATCTGAGAAATAGTCCTCCCCTGGTATTTTTAGGGTCTATGCAAAGGCACTAGATTGAAGCTGTGCTGACTAATGGCATGAAAAGTGGAGAGAACAGCAAGGTAAGGTTTTGTCTTTAGTGGGATGTATTAGATTCGGCGCTGAAGAACATTCTAAAGGGATTTAGAATGCATATGCCCAGATAGGCTGTAAAATCTCCATCCTAGCACATGGAACAGATGAGGAATAAACAACTATTTTGCAGGGCCTCTGACCCCTTTCTGTTCTCCTGCTTTACTGCCCACACTCCGGCTTGCCATTATGCCCCAGTCACCATGGTGGCCTTTTTTCTATTCTCAGTTTCAGAGAGAATATCCCTCCTGAAGGCAGGCTTGCCCCTGCTCTAAGACACTCTTACCCTGTTCTGCAGGTCTTGGTTCTAATACCTTCTCTCAGAGAGGCCTTCCCTGCCTGCCCAAACTAATGTTGTTCTTCATGCACCCCCTAACCCTCACTTACTCTGAATATAGTTCCTTAATTTATTGAATTTGACATGAATTTACTTCTTGTCTATCTCACCCAGGAAAATAAACTCTAAGAGAGTGGGCCACTGGTATCTTATTGGCGACATTTCTGCAGTGACCAGGACTTACCTGGCCCATTGTAGGTGCTCAGTAAATATTTACTGAATGAAGACAAGTTGCCACATGAGGGAGCACCCAATATTTCTCCTCCTCCCACAGCCTATTCTCATTTTGCACCTGTCTTCATGTCCTCTTTCCAAACAGGGCCACAATTAGAATATGCACTCATTTGAGGATAAGAAAATATGAATTACCACCCCCTAGCAACATCACTTCCCTGTGCCTGGAGATCAGACAGGAAGTGTAGGCGACTTTTGGACATCCAAGTATTGCCTTAGAAAAAAAAAGTGTTTGCAGGGGCTCCTCAGCAGACAGGACAATGTCGCCTGGCAGGAAGTAGGTGCTTTACTGAATGAGTGTGAGGAAAGTCTGTTTGTTTCAACATGAATCTGACAGCATGTAATTGTATGGAAATTAAGCATCAATTCATGTCAATCCATGATCAGATCCACAGAGGCCCCAGAGCCTCTGTCTCTATCTGACAAAGGCCCTTCCTCGCTGTCAGCACACAGACTGAGAGCCGGCATGGCAGGTGCATGCCAGGAATCTGATCAGCATTCAGCTTAGGCAGCATAGGGGCCTCATTAGTTTTAATGAATTAGCACTTTGGAAAAGAAAGGGATGATGTTACATCTAGGGAGTGTGCATAAGCTGCCTTCATTTATGTCCAAGTGGAGAGCCATCTTCTTCCTTCATTTTTCTTCCTCCTCCCAGGTGTGGGTGCCTGAAATTTTTTCTAAACACTGGAATCAAAGGCCTCTGCTTTTTCTATAGTAATCCATTCTCCTAGCTGTTTATAGACCAAAATCACAGCAATTTCTGAGGCAATGCAAGATGGAATCATCCTAGCTGGAAAAAGCTGATGTCTGCTGTGAGACTAGGGATGCTAGTGACCACTACACCCAGTGCAACTCTATCTGTTCTCCTGCTGCCCCAAATTTGGTCAACATAAGCAGGACAGCTGCCCCTTGGGTGGGAGTGGCTGGATCACCACACTTACCAGTACTGTGGATGAAAATTCCTCTGTGGCAGAATTGGCTGAGGGGGAGGAAATCAAGCAGTGATAAAAGTAAGGGATTTTTTAATCTGTAAACTCACATCCCTGTCAAAATAGATGGTTCCACTGCAGGTGGGAGGTTGTCACCCATTGTGAATACAATTTGGTGAAGAGAAAAAGGAGAGATGGAAACAGACAGAGTTGGTCAAAGAGAGGGTTAGGCGGAGTCAGACTCACAACAGAGAGAAAGGAACAAAGAGGTAGAAAAATACTCACGGACAGGCAGTCAGGTGGCTGGAAGACATTCATCAAGACAGTGCATATTTCTACCCCTGAAATGTCCTAAGGATCTGCTGATTTGCCTGAGGGGATATTCTTCCCTGTTTCCTGGAGAAGTACTGCAGATTGTTTGATGGAAACAGAGCCTGGGTAGAATTTGATTGCTGAAACCATGAAAATGTGATCCGATGGCTGTGAATTATCAGAGCTGCAAAATAAAGAGGGTTAGACCCAGATCACTGACTAAGGAGATTATTCCTCATACTTCCATGCCCTGTAGATTGACTGCCTGGTCACACTGCCTCATCAAAATACTGGTCCTGTAACTTAATAGCTGGGTGAACATGGAAAAGTTACTTAAGTTTTCTGTACTGATTTCCTCATCTGTAAAACGGATAATAACAGTAACTACCTCGTGGGCTCTTGTGAAGATTTAAATGAGCTATCACATGTCAAGTGCCTGGAACAGTGCCTGGCACATGTTAGCTTTCTTATTATCATCAATGTTATCATTGCTATTATTGCTATTGCTATCCTTATCCTATCCTTTTCTTATTGCTACCCTTTTCCCAGTCTGGGGGTTTCATGTGGAGCAAGACTGCATGTATGTATTCACCACTTCTGAGACTCTGTAAAATGTTCTCTTGCCAATGACCACATTCCTCCAGTCATTGGAGTGAGAAGGGCAGGGGCCGATTCTTTTCAACTGGGGAGGAACCTCTTAATATTTCTTGGAATATTTCTATGTTCTGGTGAATTGGGATTGCAACAAAAGGAGTTTGGATAAGAAGCAAATCAGTAAGTGAACTGGGAACTAGGTAGTCCCAATCATAACAATGTTTAAATTAAACTTTACACAAATTCTAGACTCAAAAAGGGAGGAGATTAACAACCACTGAGAATCAATTATGAACCAGATACTAAGTTAGGTTATTTTACATATGAGATTGGATTTAGTGTTCACATTAAAGTTTTGAGGTAGTTAGGGCTTGAGCTGCTTGCCAAGATCACAAAGCATGGTGAAATGCATGTGGTACTGTATATGAATGTGGCTCCTGTTTTTGTTATCCAATGAGATGGTGTATTATAAGTATAGTAATGTTATGGTTTTAGAACCCAAGAGGTGAATATGGATTATGTTTTTGAACTTCTTTAATGATGCCTCTGTAAGTTCAAGTTTCAGCACATTCCCTTTGCCTTAAAAACAAAAATAAATAAAATATGAAAAGAGGCAGCTAAAGAGAAATTAGCTGGCTCAAAAATAAGAAAAACATTTTTGTGAACCAGAACCAGAAGAAACACAAGCCAGTTGCTGATTCCAGGGCAAAAAAGCAGTGATGAGATGGGGAAGAGTATCAGGCTCATTGTGTGAAGTATGGAGCTGACTTGGATGAACAACCCCCTTTATAAGGAGGCTAAAAAAGTAATCAAAGGCTAATTGCCTGGGGGCTGATTGAAGTAAGTGTGCATCAGAACAACCAGGAGGACTTGTTCAAACACAGCTTGCCGAGCTCTATCCCCAGAGTGTCTGATTCAGTAGCTCTGCAGTAAGAATTTGCATAATTTGCATTTTTCACTGGTTTCCATAGATGCTTAACACACTTTGAGAACCAGTGTTTAACCTTGAGCTGTGGGCTCAGGGAGTGGGAAGAAAATGGACATAACCTTGTGAATAGGTACTGTGTCAATCCACCCACTGACTTTATGTCTGGATCGACAATATGCTCAGTATCACTACCAAACAAGCAATACTATTATACAACTCTGGTTCTGTACCTGGGGCCCCTGAGATCAAGTGGAGGCAACCACTTAAACTACTAGACAGAAAAGGAGGGAAGAAACATATAATGATAAAAAAAATCCTATCCATAATGATTTGTGCAAGCCAAAATTCTAAAACACATGAAAAAAGCTGATAGTAATAAAAATATAACCAACAAAATAAGCAATGAGAACATGAATTTACTCCAAATGAAATTAATTATGTAGATCTGTCTAACAAAGTTTTAAAGCTATGCTTAGAACCCTTGGACAAAAACAATATCTGTTAAAATGGACAAAAATATAAAATAAAACAGGAAGAATCGAAAAGAAGGCTGTGAAAGAGAACTAGTTAGAAAACTCATAAATAAAGAATGAAGATAATGGCAGAGAAGCTATATTTGAAGAATTAAATAGCTGAGACTTTTTCTAGAATTGAAGAAAGACATGAATCCTCCAATTGAAAATGCATCTGGAGTACATAGTAGAATAAAGATAAACACACACTTAGGCATGTAGTGAAGCTATAGTACATAAAAAATAAAGAGAAATTTTAAAGATCCCAGAGAGATAACATACTGTTTTACAAGAACAACAATAAACTGACAGCAGTTATCCTATTAGCAATAACAGAGGAAGGAAAACAATGGAATAATATATTCCAAGTACAAGGAAAATTCATCATCAATCTCAAATTTAATATCCAGCTAAACTATCATTTTCTAAGCAAACACTAAGAGACTGTATCAACCATATATAGAAATTATTAAAGAAGTAGAAGAATCCAGAGAAAAGATCTGGAATACTAAAAATGATGGTAAGCACAGAAATTAGTAAAACAGTAATAAGTTTAATTAACCATCAGCTGTTTTAAAATAGGTCATTCTATTTTGTATTAAAAAGGGACTAAATTAAAACTCTAGAACAGAGGTCTGCAAGCATTTTCTGTGAAGGCCAGATGGTAAATATGTGGGACTTTACAGATCACACAGCTTCTGTCAACAATCACTCACCTCTGCCTTCATAGAGTGAAAGCATCCACAGACTACATAAATGAGTGGATGTGGCTATGTTCCAAACAAAGCTTTATTTACAAAAAAACAGTGGTCAGCCAGATTTGGCCTGGGAAGGGTACTTTGCCTGCAGAGAAGGGTGCTGTTGAGTAGGTAGTTAGACGTTTTTACTGTCCTTGACATGTTTAGGAAGAGAATATGTATTTAATAATTTAGTTATGTTTAAATATCATGTACAATTAAACATGCCTGCGTAAAAATTAAGGGGAACCACTAAAAATAAAAGTATATGGCTCCAGTGCTGGCTGGGTGGTTCAGTTAGTTGAACATCACCCCGTACATAAAAAGGTTGCGGGTTCATTCCATCCCCAGTCAGTGTACATACCTAGGTTGTGGGCTCCTTCCCCTGCTGGGGCACATACAGGAGGCCACCAGTTGATGTTTCTGTCTCACATTGATGTTTCTCTCTCTAAAATCAATAAACATGTCCTCCAGTGAGGATTTAAAAAAAGAGAGAAAAACAGTAGACAGCTCCAAATAGCTCCCAAGTTACCAGAAAAAGGGAATATAAATAAAATAAATACTGGTGAAAATAAAACGAAAATGAGGCCATATTTATATCTTAACTGCCCTAGGTGATCTGAGTGGGTAAAGTAAGTGACAAAGAAAAGTTACTGTTCAGCACCCACCTGTAACTTGCCAGGCAGTCTGGTTAGACTGGCAGAAGCAAGCATTAACCGGTGAAGAGTCCTCCGGGAGTGGCTTTTGTTTGTTTTGTTTTGTTTTGTTTTACTAGAATCCTGTAGGAACCAGAAGTTCAGGTGGTCACTTGATACTTATTTATTAGGTGCCTATATAATGTAATATTAGGTACTTATGATAAGTACTGAGGATAAAAAATAAAAATTATTGTCTCTTCTCTCATAAGTTTATAGTATAGAGGTCAGGGCTTAAGGGAGTTAATTGCTGTTAATACCCAGCATATAGTTTACCTAGCAAGAAAGGGTCTTACAGCTATAGGGAACATTTCTCAAAGAACAAAATTCAGTTAGCTGCTGGACACTGTCTGCCCTCACAGAATCCCTCCTCCTCCCCACCCCCAGTGTCCAACACTCCTCCCAAAGAGAATCTCTTTTTATTCTCCTTCCTGGCTTCTCTTCTTCTCTGCAGTAGCAAGCTACTCACCATTACTTGGCTGTGAAGCAGAGCTAGGAGAAGGCCAAAGATCTGAATGTATCAGGAGAGATCAGAAGAAAAAGAAAAATATTGGTAATTATTACATCCCCTGAAGCTCACAGAGTCTCTAGGATGTTGAATGTGCAGTTCCTTTAGCCTGAAATGTGCTCTCTTATCTTTTTGCTGGTTGAACTCTACTCAATCATAGACTTTTCAGCTGAACTGTTATTTCCTGCGGAACCTTCCCTAACCTTTCACCCACCGCCCACATACTAGGTTAGGTGCCTGTCCAGGCTGCCTGTTTCACACTGCCTGTGTTCTGGTCTATCCCATCTCTCAGACCAGACTGCGAGCTCCTTTGTCTTGTCTAATCACTCTCTTTGTCTTTCACTTGTACAGAACTACATGCACTTTCCAGAATGGGCCAACCTAAGGAGCTTTGAACATTAAAAACTCTTCTTCCCATAGAAGCCCCACCACCCACACCACCACCACAAATATTAACTTACCCAATTCCCATTCTACTTCATTGACTCAGCCTGGACTTACACAATTCCCATTTCACTTCAAGGACTCAGCCTGGACACACATATAAAGTGCCCCCAACCTACCTCACCATCTGCTACAGAACAAACTAGGACTAGGTTGGATGCCACTCCTCAATGCTTCCAGAGCACCTGATACTTCGCTGTCTAGGTACCTAATACAGTCTATTTAAAAAGGTCTGTTTCCTTGCCTGTCCCTCACATTAGGTTCCCTAAGGGCAGAATTTTCTGGTTGACTGTTGCATTCCCAATACCCAGAATAGCTGGTGCTCAAAAACCTTGAATGAATAAGTGACACAGAGAAGCATTAAGTCAATCTTTGGAGGAAAATAAAAAGATTTTTTTTTTTTGTTTGCCTTTCAGAAGTTTAAATTGATTAGGAGGTTTAGATAATAAGTATAGACATGTTATAGCATGTTGGGAGATAGAGCTGATATAAGCTAGACTTGAGTAATCAGCTTCATGGAGAAGGTGGGTTCTAAAAGAAAGACAGGATTTAGACAGAAAGGGTAGAAGGAATAGCTTGTAAATTATTTGGAGATGCCAGAGATGACAGAGCTGGGGCTAAGATTCAGGCAGCCCTCCAGAATTAGCATGGAAACTCTCAATCCTCAATAGGCATTCTGATTATAAACTGTCATGGTAATTAAATTTCAGTTCTAACAAATCTGCATGTATTTTTGCATGTGCTGTTATATCTGATTGGCTCTTGTGTGAGGTAATTGTGGAAACTTCTGGGTAACAAGAAAAGCCAATGACAGAGGTAGTTTGTGTGGTAAGAGCACTTGGAAGCCAGGCACAGGGAGCTTCCAGAGAGGGCTGGCATGGGGCTCAGCCTTCAGTGTAACCACCCTGTGGGTTGCACTCACTGATTCATTTTTGGCAGACTCTCCGCCTGCTATGGGTATTTCCTTATTATTAGCTGATTCATTCACTTCATATAATGTGTCTTCTAGTGTTTTATTTTTTTAAAGGATATTTTATTGATTATGTTGTTACAGTAGTTCCAATACTTTCCCCTTTGCTCCCCTCTGCCCAGTACTCCCCTCATCTCCAGCAATCCCAACCCCCTTAGTTCATGTTCATGGGTCGTGCATATAAGTTCTTTGGCTTCACCCTTTTCTATAGGATTCTTAAATTTCCTATTTAGTACCAACCAATTATGCTTCTTAATCCCTGCACCATTTCCCCATTTCTCCCCCTTCCCACACCCAACTGATAACCCTCCAGATGATCCCCATACCTATGATTCTGATTCTATTCCTATTCTGGTTTGCTTAGTTGGATTTTGTTCTTATTTTTAAGATTCAGTTGTTGATAGTTATACGTTTGTTGTCATTTTAATGTTCATAATTTTGATATTCTTGTTCTTAAGTAAGTCCCTTCAACATTTTGTATAATAAAGGCTTGGTGATGATAAACTCCTTTAGCTTGACCTTGCCTGGGAAGCACTTCATCTGCCCTTCCATTCTAAATGATAGCTTTGCTGGATAGAGTAATCTTGGTTGTAGGTCCTTGCTTCTCATCACATTGAATACTGTTTGCCAGTCCCTTCTTGCCTGCAAAGTATCTTCTGAGAAATCAGCTCATAGTCTTATAGGCATCCCCTTTGTAGGTAACTCTGTACTTCACTCCTGCTGCTTTTGGGATTTTCTCTTTCACCTTTGGCATTTTAATCATGATGTGTCTTGGTGTGGTTCCCCTCTGGGTCCAGCTTACCCGGGACTCTCCGTGCTTCCTTGACTTGTATGTCTATTTCCTTCGCCAAATTTGGGAAGTTTTCCTCCATTATTTTTTCACATAAGTTTTCAATTTCTTGCTCTTCCTCTTCTCCTTCTGGCACCTCCATGATTCTGATGTTGGCATGCTTAAAGTTGTCCCAGAGGTTCGTTCCCAAGCCTCTCCTCATTTTTTTCAATTCTTGTTTCCTCATTCTGCTCTGGTTGACTGTTTATTTCTTCCTTATGCTCCAAATCATTGATTTGAACCCTGGTTTCCTTCTCTTCATCATTAGTTTTGTGTGGATTTTTCTTCGTTTTCCTTAGCATAGCCTTCACTTCTTCTCTTATGCATTTGCCATACTCAGGCATATCTGTCAAGCCTGTGAGCAACTTTATCACCAGTGTTTTGAATTCTGCATCTGTTAGGTTGGCTATCTACTCGTCACTTAGTTCTCCCACTGGAACCTTGATCCATTTCCTCTTTTGGGCCATACTTCTCTGTCTCCTCATCTTGACAGGCTCCTATGTTTGTTTGCCTCTGTGTCTTAGGTAGAACTGTCATGCTTGTTACATTGTAAGGGGCAGGGCCTTAGGTATTTGTCAGTACAGGGCAACCTGTTTCACCACCTTGTGGCACTGTGGGGAGGGGAGGGGTCTGAGAGAAAACAATGCCACTTGCCCAGTACTCACCCCTTTTCCAGGCACTTCTCCCACTTCCTTATGGGACTGGCACCCCTCTAGCCACTGCCCTGGCCATTGTTCCCATAGTGAGTGGGTCTGCAGCCATTCTAGGACTGTGGGGGCCCTTTAAACAAGCGGACTCTGCTGAGAGACAGGCAGTTTCTTCCTCCACCCCAGTCTCCACTGGTTTGCACAGTCAGAAGCAATGAGGCTTGATTTTCCCTGGTGCTGGGATCGTGAGCTGAGCAGTCTGGTGAGGAGTTGGGAACGTTCCCCAGGTGTTCCTCCTGACTTTTTAAAACATATAACTGCTTTCTGCTGGCTTGCTGCTGCCACCATTACATTGTGTCCTCTCTGCCCCAGCTCTGCCCCTCCTACCTGTCTGGATGAGTATTTCTTCTTTATATCTTTGTTTGCCAGACTTCCATGCAGCTCGATATTCTGGAACTTTTGGTTGTTTCTAGTATTGAAATAGTTGTATTCCTTCTTAGTTGTGGAGGGAGACGCAGCATGTCTTTCTACACCTCCATCTTGGCTGGAGAACTCCTGGTGTTTTAATCAGCCAGTAATAATGACAGACCACTATTATATAGGTTTACCCTATAAGGCAGATCTCAGGGGACTAGAAGCCCCTTCCAAGCTCCAGATTCTGTCCTGGGAAGGTTTAGTGTTTATTGGCTGGCTGTAGGCATGACTAAAAATGGGCCTTGGGGACTCCTCTTGGAAGAAGCTGAGCACTAGTCCTTGAGCAAAACTATGAAGCTAAGGAGAATGTCTCTTGGCTTTGTTATCCACCCCATCCCTAAGAGCACATAGCCTGGTGCTGACATCTTGAAGGCACTCAATAATGTTTGACGAATTCAACTGGCAGGTTGGTGGCAGTGGGAGTTAAAACTGTTTACTTAATCATTTTTAGCTTTGAGACTAGAAGAGGCTGCCAAAACCTCCATTGTTTGATGGGCAGAAGCCTTGACTCCATTTATCCCCATAATCCTGTCTCCAAATGGCCTAAAATTGCAATCAGTAGAGCTCATTTTGGGGTGAGGAAGGAGGGTCAATTACCTCTGGAGGTTTTACAGTCTTTATGTTATCCTAAAGGCTTCTTTGACACTTTTTCTTTTTGCTGTGTCTCCAATCTTGGGTAGGAATTTTGATCTATCTCTCTTAATCATTAAGTCTTACTTTCTTATTTCAGTTGACTTATCTATGGCTTTGATTTCATTTCTAACATCAGTTTAATTTTAAGCCAGTTTCCCTCTGGCTTAGTAGATACTTCTACTCATTCCTTCATGACTCCCTAATGTACCCGTCCCCCCAGCATTACTGCCAACTTCAAATCTCTCCAAGCTCACACACCTTTACTAAGAAGACTAAGGCCACCACATCCAGGTTTTTTTCTTCCATTCCTGTACATGCTTATTCTTATTTTCACACTCTCACTTATTTAAAAAACTGTTCTTCCAACTTCTCAGGCTAAACCTCCTGAGCAATGCTCACAATTTATTTTCCTCCTGTCTTCTTTTAGCTCTTATTTCATCAGTTACCACTCTCTCCACAACACTTCCTCTTCCCACTTTCTCTTTCCAAAATGTCTGTCAAGGATGTTCAGGTTATGCCCACTGGAAAGCAAAGCAAAACTCACATAAGCAAACAGAAGACTTTTGCTTAACCCTACTTCCCCTTTTGTCTTTTATTCTATCTTTCTCATTTCTATCTCAAATTACCAGTCAGCTTACTAAACCTCTACATTCTCACCACCAGCAAACTTTTCCCCCTTGCAATCTGATTTCTATTTCCACTATTCTAGAAAAAGTGACCTCTGAAAAGCCACTAGTGCTGTTATATCTACCATTCTAGCTATCCACTTTCCAGTTGGCTTCCCCTTTAATGCTTGGACATCATGGCCATGAATGTTAATATGGAGGATCATGGTCTTCTCTTCCTTTCACTCTAAAGTCCTCCACTGTCTCCTTAATCCATTAAAACCTGCCTCCCCTTCACTAATTCATGACCACCAATGACTTTCTAATTGCCAGATTCAAAGAGTAAACTTTACTTCTGATCTCACTGGATCGTTCTACTGCATTTGACTCTTGGTATCTCCTGCCTTTGCAAAACACCTGCCTCAACCCCTTTGCTTGTTAGTCACTTATTCTTAGGTTGTTCTGCCATTGTTTCCTTTAACTTCCTCTTGAAAAGCTGATCTTCTCTGGAGCTCAGCTCTTGGCCATTTTCCTTCTCAATTTATATACCCAATGGTGATCTCTCCTGCTCAAGTTCTAACAGGCAACTCCCAAATCCATATCTTCAACCACCCCGTCTACCTTGACCATCCTTCTAAACATTCTCTCCCACCAGTCTCATAAACCTCTCAATATATAAAGTATAGACTCAGAATTTTCTCCCCTACACATACCTCTCCTCTCTTCCCTGTGTTAGTGATTGACTTCCCCCCCTTTCTACACATGCTCCAAGTCAGAACATTCAGAATCCTGTTGTTACCTCCTTTCCTTTGCCTCTATTTCCTATCAATGACCAGTCTTGACAATTTAACCTACTAAGTATTTCTCAAACACTTCCCTTCATTCTCTCCAGAACTACTGCCCCAGTTCAAACCCTCATCATTTCTTGTCTGCATTCCAAGTAGGTCTCTGTACCCTTAGGCTTTTCCTTCTCAAATCAGTGCTCCTCAGAACAGGAAGATCTATTTTTAAAACATAAATCTGACCCTATTATTTTCCTGTTTTAATCACTTGGATAAAGTCCAAGCTGCTCAACATGGTGTAAAACATTCTTCATGATCTGCCCCTGCCAATTCCTCCATACTCACCTCCCACCACAGTCTCCTCTAATTTTCATTCTCAATAACATTGAACTGCTTATGTCCACCTTTCTCCCAACTTACACACAGCCTCTGCTGTTGCTCATGCTGTCCTTCCCTCCTATAATATGAAGCCGCATGTCACCATCATTGACTGAATGAGTCCTACTGGGTTAAGTACCCTCAGGGTCCTTAATCCCTGGGGTATACCTCAATTACTACATTTCCACAGTGTTTGATGATTCTGATGATTGTCCCTTGTTTTTCTGTTTCCCAGCTCCACTTTGAGTTTCCCCTTAAATGGAAACTTCAGAGTCCCAGATTGATTTTTCCCAGCCTAGAAATCTTATTTACAGGTAACAGATACCTTAAAGAATATTATTGTTAGAAGGCATAGTTATCCTTCCTAATACTTGTCTTTCTTTCCCTCTCAAACATTTTTATTATATGCTTATTATGTGCTTTGCTAGAAAATAAAAATCAATGATGAAATGATAAACTGAATCTTTGATCTTGTGTTTACAGATATGTGGGCCCCTTGGCAATCCTAAACTATTGGCTATTCTGTAATTCAAAAGTCATCCTAGTACACATATATTTTCTGTATATCATCTTTTGAGATAACAAATTCTGCAATTATTACTCATTATGTGACATAAAGTCAGACTAGCATGGAAGTTAAGAGTTTTAGATTTGGAAATGTTAAGAGTTCCAACCTGGCTCTCCCACACACTACATGTTTGACCTTGGTCTAATTAACTTCAGTGAGCATCAGTTTCCTTATAAGTAAAGAGGAGAGAATAAGAATATCTAACTCCTAAAATATATGAGAGTATTACATATGATAAACACTTGTTTAAAAAAAAATACTTAGCTCAGTGCTTGGCACATAATAAGTACTCAATAAGCTGTGGTAACTATTGTTATTATTGCTTAAATATCATAGGATGTGGTATAAGAAAAGTCATAGCAATTAAGGTTACAAGCAAATCACTGAAACTCCCTTGGCTTTTATAATGTAAGGAGGTGATCATCACCTTCTTAGAGAACAACCCATTCCCAATACCTGGAACAGACATTTGTGATGTGCCTCTACCCAGCTTTACCCTGACCACAGCTGATGGAATTAGGGGTGGACACTTGACTACAGCTGGGCCAATCAGATTCTCTTCCCAGGAATTGGAGATTTGTATACTGAGAAACTGACTCAAATGATGAGGGAAGATGAAGAGAAAGGCATGTAGTCGGGATGGGAGTCAGAAAGCTGAAGCCATGAGTATAGCCTGGATTATAGGAAAGCCATGAAGTATGGTCTGCTGCATTTTACACCATTTTATATAAGAAACTTGAGCACCCACGCATTGGGTTTTCTGCAGGGATCCTGGAACCAATCCCCTATGATACTGAAGAATGACTGCTGTTAAATTTTAAGGAAATCAAAAGTTATACTTGAATGTTTAACTGCATGGGAAGGTCAGCGTCCCTAATGCCCACGTTGTACCTAATAAAAGCAGAGAACAGAACAGAGAGAAGGGAAGATGGGACAAAGGTCATTCTGCCCTGAGGGCTATAGATAAATTTCAACACCTGAGATTCCAGTTTGGGGTTCCTTTCGTTCTGTCAAAGCCTTGTTTCCTATTTTTGTATGTCAGTGAAATTGACTCTGTGTCTTCATGTGAAGCCTCTTTCCTTAAACTAATTTGGATGGGTCTTTGTTTCCAGCAATTAAGTGATTCTTAAACTATATGGTGCTTTACATCTCAGAAACCACATGCTATGGTTTTGTACTCTCCTTTTAGTCTCCTCTCTCAGGATTTGGATAAAAGACATTGTGGCAACTTTGTTTAGGTTGTTCTTTATTATATGAATTTTGATCATGCCTTCTCCATACCTATAAAATGAGGAATCTTGAATTTTTTAAGTTTTTCCTCAAATGAAAGCTTCTTTCTCCTCTTTCTGGGCCTCCTTTCAGTAGATCTCCCCTCCATATGTTTTTACCCAAAGGAGAAAAATATTTTAATTCTCACAGAATTTTAGGTTTAAGGGAAGTTACATTTAAGAAAAATTTAAATTTAAAAGAACTTTAAGCTTAAAGGAAGACTAATGCTTGGTATGATTTCAGATATCCAATTTTTGCCAATCTTCTGAGCTGTAATAAACAGACATTGAGCTCAGAAATAATCTTTGATGAATCCAAGTTTCCCTGGATTTGGCTCCAAATCCTTCAATTTATTTAAGTGTCCTAGAATTTTTATCACTAAACATTGCCCATATTAAAACAGACCTGTCACTTTTTTTTTTAACATTCTTTCATGAGTTGGTTGAACTGGGAGCATTAGCAATAGCAAGTCAGAGCACACACAAGGAAAGTACACCCAGCGCTGGGGTGGGCAGTTCTCTGGGGATTCTTTTTCTGTCCTATCCAGATAGCAGCTACACGTGGCTCTTCAAATTTACATTAATTAAAAATAAATTAAATTGAAAATTTATATTTTCCATTTTTACTAGCTGCTTTTCAAGTCCTCAACAACCACATGTAGCTAGTGGCTGCTATATTGGATAGGGCAGAATAGATTTTCTCCATCATCAAAAAAAGTTCTATTGACAGTGGTACCCAGAGTGACCTAGTATCCAGTTCAAGGGAACCTGCAGTAGGGGATAAGTCCAACAGATGTAGAGAAGGAATCTAAGTGGGAGAGAGACAAGATAGTAGATCTTGGAGCAGGTGATATTTGAAGACAACGTCTTCAGGTAGCAGTGGTTCAATCAAGCAGCTGATGTTTAAAGACAGGACTCCATATCCTGGGAAGGAATAGTGCATTAGTTGGTAGACTGAACTTGGTTGTGGAACAGAGAAACCACCCAAACTCAGTAACACGTTGAAGTTTATTACTTTATCATGAAGTCCAATGAAGGTTGGTTAATCCTTTTCCAAGTTTGCAAGGCAATTGAGAGATGGAGGATATGCCTAACAATCTTGAATCAGAAGTGAAAAACCTTTACTTCTGCTCAGTCTATTAGCTAAAGCTAATCACTTGGCTCCAAATGATCTTTAAGAGTGGCTTAGAAAGTAGGAATTTACATGTATACGTATTTGGTTAGCATTAACTAGTTCTGCAACTAGAAAGAGCATGGTGGGTTCCTAGCCACATAAGTAATGGTGTTCTATAATGTAATAAGGGCAGGGACTCTCAACTGAGAGCTCCTTGGGGATTAAGGCCATGCTGGCATTCCTATGGCACCTAACACACCGCAGGTACTTAATAAATAAATGCTAGATTATGTTGACTCAGTTCCCAGAGTTGGGACCCAGGGTGCCTACTGTGTCCTAGAAAGGTGGCAGACCTGATGCTGAGACCCAGGAGGTTGGGATAGACTTTTTAAAGACCTTGTGATGACAGATGGATTGGCCCCAAAGGCAGAACTGAGTTGTAGTTCAGGTCTCAGTTACAGGGAGAGGGAGACTGAAGGGATTGAGTAGCCAGCAGAGTTGTTGTGTTGTTTTTTTAATATGTTTTATTGATTATACTGTTACAGTTGTCCCAATTTCCCTTCCCTCTGTTCCCCTCCACCCGGTGGCCCCCCTCCCTCCAATTGTCCCTCTCCCTCCAGTTGTCCCCCCCCTTTTAGTCCATGTCCATTGGTTGTGCATATAGTTCTTCTCAGCCTCTTCCTGTCTACTCTATTCCCTCCTACTATGCTTCTTAATTCCTGTACCATCTCCCTCCCTTACCACCTTACCCCTCCCTGCTGACCTCCCCCCAATATGTTCCCCATACCTATAGTTCCTTTTTTTTAAGAATATTTTATTGATTATATTGTTACAATAGTTCCAAGTTTTTCCCCTTTGCTCCCCTCTGCCCAGCACCCCCTCCCCCAACAATCCCCTCCCAAGTCCATGCCCATGGGTCGTACATACAAGCTCTCCTGCCTCACCCTTCCATATATTCCTCTTCTTTTTAAAAAAATAATTAATTAATTAATTATTTTAACAATAAAAAATAACAATTCCTCCCTCTCAGACTTAAGACCCTTTATAATCTTATTAAGGACAATGGGCGAAGGTCTCAAGTTCCTCTAGCTGCTTCAAGCTGGACATGGGTCCAGAAATCCCTAATAAGAGTGGGAGTGTGGAGGTGAGGGTGGCCTTCCCACATGGGGAAGGATCGTGCAGACTCCAGGTCGGTTGGCTGTCCCCGGACAATGGTGTGCTTGATATAACAGGCTGGCATTCTTGTTGTATTCTGGAGGCAACAGACTTGGCAACAGGGTTAAAGGACATTATTCAATCCATAACCACTAGATGACAAAAGACAGGTATTAATTTTTCAATGTCCCACATTAGGGAAAAAAAGGGCTTCTTTGGAAGAAGGTGTGCTAGGTACATCTCACCTGTCCAAAACTCTTTTGCTCATTATACTTAGTTTGGGCTAAGAGAAATATTTTAGGTTTCCCCCCTCTCAGGCCTCTGGGCTCTTTCTGTCCAAGCCATTAGGATAGAAAAGAGAAACCAGTTTTAAAGTGAAGCCCACAGACCACCCCATTCTTCACCAACCCAGCCACTTAGTTCAGCCAAACCATTGAGTCTCAGGAGGCAACACTGCAGACAGGATTAAGTGAGGCCTATACGTACAGACAATCACTCAGGTAATGAGATCATAGGCTTATGCCCTTTGAAAACAGAAAACACATATTAATTTATGTAACATAACCCACAAACAAGTCTCTAAATCTGTAGGACTGTCTTATCAGAAAGACATCCAGTTGCAAGGCATTTGACATTCTTCTTGCCTGTAAATTAAACATCTTCGATAATGCCACAGACATAGTTTAACTTTCAAATGAAAACACATTTTATTTTTATTTTTACTTTATTTTTTGGTTATTCAATTACAGTTGTCCCATTTCCCCCCCCCCATTGCTCCCCCTCCCATCCCATCCCTTCTCCCACAATTATATTTCTCCCCGTTGTCCATGTCCATGAGTCATTCATATACATTCCTTGACTAGACCCTTTCCTTACTTATCCCCCTTCTCTCCCTCCCCCCTCCCCCCTACTGACTACTATTCTAGTCTTTGCCTATTTAGTTCGTTTGTTTGTGTTGCTCTTTAGTTTCCTGTATTGGGTGATATCATATGGTATTTTGCTTTCTTTGCCTGGCTTATTTCACTAAGCATAATTCTCTCTAGTTCCATCCATGTGAAAACAAATTTTAAATGAAAAGAAACTTTAAAGACGGTTAGCTGCACTACTTTATAGTCTACCCGTGACCATTGTGATTTTCCTTGAATCGCGATTTTTCTCCTTAGGATTACCCTCCTTGTCATTAAAAGGACTGCATTAAATCCATTTTTAATTTATCCTGTTCATTTGCATAAACACAACAAGAGCAGAAAATGACCACTTATGATCTTTAGTTCTGCTTTGCTGGAACTTACTCAAGAAACATTTAGGGTGACCTTCGGTCTGCCCTTCAAGGCACAGAAGCAGAACCACATACCTGGCATTCAGCCTTGCCTGTAAACACCTGTCTTTTCGAAGTCCTTCTGGTTTTCCATTGTGCCTTAAGGTCCCATCTAGCTATGTTTCAGAAAAACAACCTTCATTCCTTCCCTGGAAAGATTGCCATGGACCGCGCATCCATCCAAGGTACCAGGCCTTTTATCTCGTGGACTTTTATTACCTTTAAAAGTCAATCCCAGTTCCTCAGGGCTTTTTGGTAACAACCAAAAAGTCAAAGTCTTAGTTTAAAAAAAAAAAAAAAAAAAAAAACCTCTATTAACAACTGGTCTTATTAGTTTTATGCAAAGAAACTTATGTCATCATTTACTTCTTTAGAATGCCAAACTCCGGAGGGATCAGATAGGGAGAAAAATATACAGTGTGAAGGAAAATCCTTGTCCTTCTTTGTCCTAATATTCACTGAACTTGCATTTCTATTCTTTATATTTTTACTTTTCCCCCACTAAAAATTTTTTTTCCATTACAGTTGTTCTACTTTTCCCCCCCGTCTTGCTTCCCTGCACCCTGCCCCCCCTTCTCCCACATTCAGTCCCCACCCAGTTAGTTGTCCATGTCCATGGGTCATTTATACATGTTCCTTGACTAGACCCTTCCCCTTCTTACCCCTTCTCTCCCTTCCACCTCCCCCTTTGTTACTGTTAGTTTATTCCTTGTTTACATATCTCTGTTCAATTTTGCTCATTTGTTTGTGTTGTTCATTAGTTTCCTGTAACAAGTGATAGCATAAGGTAATTTTCTTTTGTTGCCTGGCTTATTTCGCTAAGTATAATTCTCTCTAGTCCCAGCCATGTTTTTGCAAATGGTAGAAGTTCCTTCTTTCTTTTAGTACTTATTCATTGTCATTTCTTCCTTTGTACTTGTGTTCCTCTCTGTCTCTCTCTGTTTCTTCATCTTCTTAAAGCAGACCCTTTAGCATCTCTTGCAATGCTGGTTTGGTGGAGATGTATTCTTTTAGCCATCTTTTGTCTTGGAAACTCCTTATTTCACCTTCCATTTTGAATGAGAGTCTTGCTGGGTAGAGTATTCTTGGTTGTAGGCCTTTGTTTTTCATTGGTTGGAATATTTTTTGCCATTCCCTTCTGGCTTGTAGTGTTTCTGCTGAGAAATCTGATGATAGCCTTATTGGAGCTCCCTTGTATGTTATGAGTTGTTTCTCTCTTGCCGATTTTAGAATTCTTTCTTTGTCTTTGAATGTTGCCATTTTAATTATGATGTGTCTTGAAGTGGGCCTGTTGGGGTTCATCTTCATTGGGACCCTCTGTGCTTCCTGGACTTGTGTGACTCTTTCTCTCCTCGTGTTAGGGAAGTTTTCTGTCATTAGTTTTTCAAAGAGGTCTTCTATCCCTTGCTCTTCTTCTTCTCCTTCTGGAATTCCTATGATACAGGTATTATTATGTTTTATGTTGTCCTGCAGCTGTCTTAGAGCCTCTTCAGTCTTGTTCAGTCTTTTTTCAATTTGTTGCACTGTCTGGGAGTTTTTGTCTACATTGTTCTCCAGCTCGCTGATCTGATCTTCTGCTTCCTCTAGCTTGCTTTTAATTCCTTCTACTGTGTTCTTCAATTCAGAGATCATATTCTTCATTTCCTCCTGGCTCTTATTGATAGCTTCTATGTCCTTTTTCATGCTGGCATAATTCTCAGTAAGTTCCTTGTAGTTTTTCTGGAGTTCCTTGTAGTTTCCGCTGAGCTCATTCAGCTTCTCCATAATCCATGTTTTGAATTCCATATCTGATAGTTTGCTCCCCTCTATTTCATTTAGCACTCTTTCTGGGGATTCTACCTTTCCTTTCGATGAGGGGTTGTTTCTCTGTCTCCCCATTTTTGTGACTCCTATTGTTTGTTGGTGCTTCTTAGAATAATCTGCACTTCCTGGATCTGCCCCTGGTGGTGTCAGATCCTGTACCAGTCTGGGCCTAGGCAGCCTGTTGGAGACTTCCAGGGATCCACTGCTTTTGTCTGTCTTCTTTAGTTGTTAATCTATTCAATCTGTGATTAGCCATCAGGCTTAAGGACCATGGGTGTGGCAGCTTAATTCCTGTAGGCAGGGCTTTTGCTTCCCCTCAGGCTGATGCCACTTGGCTGGGAATGGTCTGCCTGCAGTGTGGGGATGAGTCAGCACTGGGACCCGGCTGGCCGCTTCCCCAGTTTTCCCCTCAAAGCCACCACACCAAACTCTCCCCAAGTGTCTCCAGTCCTCTCTGCCTTCCCTCTGCTTGAGCCCAGGGTAAGTGGGGGCAAAATATTTTCATATGTGATCCACTTAAGAGCTCTTTTTCTCCAGCTGTTCTCTAGCAAGAAACTCTGTAGCTTTTCACTTTTCTCAGCTGGATACTATTTTACTTTCTACTCTGTTGCTATAGGCTGGGAAGCTCAGCTGGGGGTTTAGACCCTGCCCTTCTGAGGGGGAATTCCCGGCTGCTGAGCTGTTTCTCAGTTCCTTCAGCAGCCACCCGTGGGAGCCCAGCCAGCCCTTCTGCATCTCCTCACTCCCTACCGGTCACGTTGTGATGTAGTGGCCTTTTCTGTCTCTCCGTGGTTATAAGACTTCTCTCCAGCTGGTGTTTGGTTGGTTATTCCAGATGATTTCTCCAAAATTAAGTAGCAAATTCAGACTAGTTCTGGGAGGAAGTTAGTGTAGCTTCCACTTACTCCTCCGCCATCTTGTTTTTCTTTTCCCTATAGTTCTTTTTCCACTCTCATTGTCTATTTAATTTGCCTTTGTTTCAATTTTTTAGCTTCTGTTGTTGGTTCTTGTGTTGCAGTTTTCATTTTAGTGTTCATAGTTTTGATCCTCCTTTTTCTAAACCAGTCCCTTTAATATCTCATATAATAGTGGTTTGGATCTAATGAACTCCTTCAGTTTTATTTTGTCCTGGAAGCACTTTCTCTGCCCTTCTATTCTGAATGACAGTTTTGCTGGATAGAGTATTCATGGCTGTAGTTTTTTGATTTTCATTACTTTGAATATTTCTTGCCAGTCCCTTCTTACCTACCGGATCTCCCTTGTGAAGTCAGCTGATAGTCTAATTGGGACCCCTTTGTACATGATTCTTTTCTTCTCTCTTGCTGCTTTTATGATTCTCTCTTTATCTTTAACTTTTGACATTTTGATTATAATGTGTCTTGGAGTGGTTCTCCCTGGGTCCAGTTTTTCTGGAACCCTCTGTGCTTCCTGGACCTTTAAGTCTATTTCCTTCCCCAAGTTTGGGAAGTTCTGCTTTATTATATTTTCACTTAATTTTTCAATTTCTAGTTCTTCTTCTTCACCCTCTGGCAATCTTATTATTCTTATATTTGGTCTCTTATAGCTGTCCCAGAGGTTTCTGATCCTCTCTTTATTTTCCTTGCTTCCTGTTTCCTCTCTCCGCACTGGTTGAGTGTTTGTTCCTTCTCTATGTTCTGGTTTGTTGATTTGAACTCTGGATTTTATTTTCTCACCACCCGTCTCGTATGTGGTTTTCTTTTCAGTATGAGTGTTTTTCAATCCTTTCTCGTCTTTTTCCAAATCTTTTGTTAATTCTGTAAGCCACCTGATAACAATGGCCCTGAACTGAGCTTCTGACAGGTTTCTTATTTGTTCATCTGTCAGATTCTTCATCTATTGCCTGGTGAGCTGCGCCACCGGGATTTCTATAGTTGTCTGCCTCATTTTGACAGATGCGTTTTGCTTTCTTGGGCCAGCTATAGGGGGCAGTGCCTGTGTACTCGTCACAACCTAGCGACCAGCGGCCATCCACAACTTTTTTTGCCGCGCTGTGGCCCTTTTTCATCTCTACCCAGCGACCGGTGGCGATCTGCAACCTATTTTGCGGCACTGTGGCGCTTTGTGGTCACTACCCAGCAACCAGCGCCAGTCTAGCAACCTTTTTCGCCATGCTGTGGCACTTTGTCGTCACTGCCCAGCAACCAATGGCCATCCGCAACCTATTTTGCAGCGCTGTGGTGCTTTGTGTGGGGGCGGGGGTCCAAGATGGATTATTCCTGCCATTATTCTCTGCTGCGAGACTCGGGTCCATCCTCCCGCCCTCTGGGCCTCACTGTTGGAGACAATGAGGTGGCTGCTTTTCCCAACATTGGAGTTGGGAGCTGCTGGGGCTCGACTGCAGCCAGGACTGCTATCCCTCCCACTGTCCCTGGTGCCACCACAAACAGCACCGCCCACTTTCGCTCTAACCTACCCAAAGAGCGCGGCTGGTATATAACTTCGTACATTGGGCTTCTGTGTAGTTATATTTTCTGGAATTTCTAGTTATCTTTTGTTTTGAGGTAGTTGTATTCCTCTCTAGTTGTAGAGGGAGACCGAGCGTGTCCGTCTAAGCCTCCATCTTGGCCGGAAGTCTGAATTGTTATGTTTTGCCCATCCAGGCAGGCTCCTAAGGTCTCCCTCTAGTCTAACCTCTTCAGCTTGGTACTTTACTTCTGGAAGTAATTAAAAGTCAGTCACAAACATGAAGATTTTACTGGAAATATTCTTGATCTTTGGTAAATACCTTGCACTGATCTTTTATATTTATCTCCCTGAAGGAGTGAACATTCATTTATCCTAATCCTTTATTCTCTGTTTCTGACCCCATTTCTTGCTCTAACAAAATCACTTTCTCATATACCTTTCACGCCCTCATTTCTTATAGTCTTTGAAATGGAATCCTGCCAAAGGCTTATTGAAAGTCTGAGTAGATTACATCCACCAGTCCCCTTATCTACACGTCTATGTATTCACTTCTAGAACATCCAAAAATAAACATTGGCTTTGACCCAAGGTTCAATCCTTGGGGCTCTGTTTCTGTTTCTTCATTCTCTTACTTACGTATCACACCTACTGTTAAAGCTTTAACCGCCTCCTTCCCAGGCATGACCTCTACAACTCTATGTTCTTTCCAAGAGTCAGTTCTGCATCTACAACTGATGACTCTTTATATGTTTAAAACTGAGTAAAACCTGCCCTCCAAAACTCCCTCACCCTCTTGGCTCCTTTATTTCTGTCTATTATGCCATTTACATTTATAGTCACTCAGGCTTAACAGCATGACTCAGCTCTGACTTCTCACTCTCCCTCCCTACCCTGCCAACCCATCTTCAATTCGTCATCAAGTCTTGTGCTTCCTTCATCATGCCTTTCAGATCTCTTCCTTTCTTTTCCTTTGGCACAGTCACCACTTAAATTTAGGTTCCTGTGGCTTTATTCTTGGAGTATTGCCACTTTGTTATGTTTTCCCTTCTACCTCTCATCTTACATTCATTCATTTTAAGTCACAGGATTTGGTGATATGTATTCAAATCTTAGCGCTATCATTTATAAGCTAAGTGACGTTGGGCAAGTTACCTCTTTGAATTACAATGTTCTTGTCTCTAAAATACAATTAATAGTAATTAAGAAATCTGTAAGAGTTAGCTATTATTACTATGTTCTAGGCATTGTCCCAGATATGATGGACATTATTTAATTTAATCTCCCACAATAACCTTATTAGATAAATATTATCTTTTTTTAATAAATGAGGAAGTTCAGAAAAATTAAATAATTTGTCCAAGATCACATAGCGAGTAAGTATCAAAGCTCATGTTTAAACCTAAGCAGTTTTATTCTGCCTAACTACTCTGCTATTCTGTCTCCTAAAATAGTAGTTACTCAGTAAATGTCAACATTCTAAACTATAGATTTGATTTTCCTCCTAAAAATTCTCCAGTGGTCATACTTCATAAAATAAAGCCTAATAAATTTAAAATTGTGTACTAGCACCAATGACCTAAAACATTTCAGTGTCTTCAAATTTTGATGATTATCTTTAAAATCCATAACATACTGTTTTCTGGTTATGATGGAATATTATGTATTAGATTAACACTCCCAGTAAGAAGTATAAAATCTAGGCAAAATTACAAAATGGTTACTTAGAAATATAAGAGAACATCCAAGGTAGCTAGAATATCAAGATTAAAACTATAAAGAGAGCCCTAGCCTATATGACACAGTTTGTTGGAGCATTGTTCCTGAAGACCAAAGGAATCAAATGGGTTCCATTCCTGATCACGGCACATCCCTAGGTGGCAGGTGCAGTCCCCAGTCAAGGTGTGTGTACAAGAGGCAACAAATCAGTGTTTCTCTCCCCCTCTCTTTCACTTTCCCTCTCTCTAAATAAGCATGATTTTGGGTGAGATTGGAAAAAAAAAAAATCTCTAAGGAGATAAATTTATAGCTTTAAATGCACTTATTAACAAAGAAAGGCTTAATATCAATTATTTAAGTGTCCCTCCCAAAAATCTCAAAGAAGAAAAATAATTAATTCCAGAAAGTTTAAAGGCAAGAAAAATCTAAAGACTAGAAATCAATAAATAGGAAATAAATGTACAATAAATAAAATTAACAAAGCCAAGCTTTGGTTCTTTGAAAATCTAATAAAATTGATAACATTTTAGTACGACTGATCAGGAAACTAGGAAGAAAAAAAAAAAAGACAACCTATATCAGAAATAAAAAAGGAGTCATTACTATAAAACCTACAGATATTACAAAGATAATATGATGTTATAAGTGACTTTAGCCAACAAATTTAAAATTTATATAAAATGGATAAATACCTAGAGAAAAAAAACAAATTTACCAAAACCTACATAAAAAGAAATAGAAAATCTGAACAGTTTCAATTATTAAAGAAATTAATCCTTATTTTAAACCTCTCACAAAGAAAACTCTAGGCCCAAATAACTTTATTGGCAACTTTAAAAAAAAAATGTTTTGAAAAAGTGTAAATTGTAAGTTCTTCCAGAAAATAGAATAAAAAGAAGCACTTCTCTACACATTTGTATGAAACCAGCATATACCCTTCACACCAGATCTTGACAAGGACATTGTAAGAAAGGAAAATTATAAACTAATTTCCCTCATGAAAATGGAGGCAATTTAACATAGCAATATATTAAAAAATAATATCATGGCCATGTGAGATTTTTCCAGGAATTGAAGAATGGTTTAACATTAGAAAATCAATCAATGTAATTCATCGTATTTATTTAATAAAAGAAACAAATCACATAATCATCTCAGTAAGTACAGATAAAGTACTATTTGACAAATTCCATAACTGTTCATGGTAAAGATACTCTCATGAAATTAGTAATAGAAGAAAACTTCCTTTCTTGATAAAAGTTATCTTCTAATCCTACCCAATGGTGAAATACCGAAAGCTTCCTCCCTTAGATAAGTACGGACACAAGAATCACTATCATTGTTTCTTTTTAGCTTTGTATTGAATATGCTAGCTAGTGAAATAATACCATTAAAGAAATGAAAGTGTATAGATTAGAAAAAAAGATAACAGTCATTATTTGCAAAAAACATGATGGCTATGTTTTCAAAATATTCAAAAGTATATGCAAATAAATTGTTAGAATTGATAAGTAATTTTAGCACTTCTATATACTAGGATAAAACAATTAGAAAATAAAATTAAAGAAATATGCTATTGCAATAATATTAAAACTATCAAATAACTAGAAGTAAGTCGAATCCAATAAATCTTTTGAAAACTACAAAACATTACTGATAGTAAAAGAAAACCAAATGGATAAATGTTCTCATATTGAAAGACTCAATATTATAACTTTGTCCATTTTTTTAAATTGACCGGTAAGATTAATGTAATTCCAACCAAAATTCCAGTAATATTTTTATGTGAAAATTGACAGGTCAATTTAAATGAAAATGCAAAGACAAGAATAGCTAAGACAATCTTGAACAAGATCACAGTTAAAGGAGAATAAGGTTGGATATCAAGGCTTATTATTAGAGTATTAAGGGTCTATGTTGCTGATGCAAGTATAACTAAATAGATCTATGAAATAGAATATAGAGTCTAGAAACAGACGCACACAAATATTGTTCCCTGGTTTATGGCAAAAGTGTTTAGCTGTGCAGAGCATAAAAAAATGGTCTTTTTAATGAACAGTGTTAGATCAATTGGACATATATTTGGAAACATGAATCTTGACTTCCTTCTCGAGACAGAAACCAATACAAAAGGGACAAAAGACCTAAATACAAAATGTATAGCAACAAAGCTTTCAGGAGATAACATAGAAAACTATCTTCATGATCCTTAGGTTGGAAAATATTTCTTAAGACACACAAAAAGAACTAATCATAAAAAAACATCAATAGTACATTATTAAGTACTTCTTTACACATATGACAAAAATTATTTTACAGAATATTTAAAGAATATCAAGAAAGGGAAAAGGGTAAAAAAAGAAACAGAATGGAAGGAAGGAAGGAAAGAGAAGAGAAGAAAAGAAAAGAAAGAGGAGGGAGGTAAGGAAGGTAGAGAGTGAGGAGGGAAGGGAAAGAAAGGAAAGAAAGGAAAGAAGGGAAGGAAGAAAGGAAGGTAGGAAGGGACACCCTTCTTATTCAGTGGGCAAAAGCTTGAATGTGTGCTTCACAAAAGAGAATATCCAAATGGCCAATATGAAGAAGTGTTCAGACAATTGGTCACAAGGAATAGACAAATTAAAACAACAATAAAATACCACTCTATATACAAGATTAGCTAAAATAAAACATAAGTAATATCAAGTGTTGTCTTGGCATAGATGTGCAGTAAGCTCATGTACTGCTGGTGAGAGTATAAATTCGTACAGCCACTTTGGAAAACTTTTGAGCAGAATTTACTGTAGATAAATAGATGCCTATGACCCAGGAACTTCAATTTTAGATGTCTAACCAAAAAATAAAAGAAAATATATGAAATGAGTGCATATATACAATGAAAGACTACAGATTGTTCCTAGCACCTATTTCCAAAATTCAACATTTTTATTATCCCAAACAGAAACTCTATACCCATTAAGCAATAACTCCCCTTCCCTCCTTTGCTCACCTCTCTAGTTTGGTTTCTGCCAAGGACACGGAGTTCTTTCTCTATCTATAAATTTGTCTATTCTAGGTATTTCTTTTTTTAATTTTTATTAAATTTATTGGAGTGACATTAGTTAATAAAATTATGTAGGTTTCAAGTGTACAATTCTATAATACATCATCTATATATTGTGTGTTCACCACCCAAAGTCTCCCATTTATGCTCCCTCCACTCCCTTCTACTACCCCCATTCCCTTTCCTTCTGGCAATTACCATACTGTTGTCTGTGACTATGAATTTTATTTATTTATTTACTTGCTTACTTACTTACTTAATCCCTTCATCTTCTCACCCAGCCCCCCAACTCCCCTCCCCTCTTGGCAGTTGTCAGCCTGTTCTCTGTATCTATGAATCTGTTTCTATGTTGTCTGTTAGTTTTTGTTCATTAGATTCCATATATAAGTGAAATCATATGGTATTTGTCTTCTCTGACTGACTTAAATACTTCTTATAAGTGGAATCATGCAATATTTGTCCTTTTGTGTCTGGCTTATTTCACTTAGAATGATGTTTACAAGGTTCATTCTGGTTGTTACATGGAGCTGTGGTTCACTCATTTTTAATTGCTGATAGTACTCCATCATGCAAATATACTATATTTTATTTAGTTATTCTATTCTTGATGGATAGTTGTTCTCCCAGTTTGGGCCTATTACAAATAACGTTGCCATGAACATTCTTGCAGTATGCTAACTTTGTAAAAAATAATTGAACACTTAGTATTTGTGTCCTTTCCTGTAAGTTATGCTTCAATAAACCAGCTTATTGCAAAAGAGTGAGGTATAGGGGGAGAAGAAGAGAATAAGAGAAAAAAGATAAAGAAAAGTTATGGCATGGTCTATAAAGCCCTGTGAAGTCTGACCTTGAACAAGCACCCTTGCCAACTTGGCTCAACAAGGTCATTTTGGTATCCTGTTTCTTGGGCCAGGAGACCATCAAGGAGACACATAGTACCTTCCTCAGGCCCCTCCTGAGCAGAGATGAATGATGGAAATGGGAGCTGACATTAACAGTCTAGCTTGGCCCTCTACATTATGAGCCAGCCAATGGTGTGGACTTACTTTTCTTTCTGCAACCCCTAGGAGAGTATGGGGAAACAAGACCAGCATAGCACATTTCAATGGGACCCTCCAAAGCTCCTGAAGATGTTTGTCTAGGATTCTCGGTGTCTCTGAGGAACCCAGTAAGGTAGGAAGGATTTCCCTCTTCCCAGTCAATAGTTAGCAGGACTGCACTAGCCTCAACTTAGCATACAGTAAGCAGATGGCCCTGGGAGGGCCCTGCTTGCTTCTGTCTTCCGTAGACTTCCCTGAGCCAAGAATGAGGCCAGCCTCATCATCCTCTTCTTCTTTCTATTTCAGTTACGCTGACCTTCATTTGTATCTCACATATTTCTTGTCCCTTTCCACCTCAGTCTTTGCACGTATTATTCCTGCTGCATAGGATATATGTGTTTCTTCTTTTAACCTAATTCCTCCTCAATTCTCAAGTCTTCAGGAAAGCTTGTCTGGCCTGCATCTGTTAAAAACTCCCATATCATTATCCTACTCTTATTATAGCACTTAACAGAGTTTCAGTGTGCAAATACTTGATCATATCTGATTCCTCCTGACAACCACAAGATTCATGAGGTCAGGATTGTATGGCTTTTGTTCACTATTCATATCTGATGGCTAGCACAGCACAAAGAGTGGGTGCTTATATATACAATGAATGAATGAATGATGAATGAACGAATGAGTGGATCCAGGTTCTCCGAAAGTAGCCTATAGTCACACCTCCAACTGACTCACACCTTGTTTCTTTTTTTTTAATGTTTTTTATTGATTATATTGTTACAACAGTTCCAATTTTCTCCCCCTTGCTCCCCTCCACCCAGCACCCCCCTCCCCCAGCAATCCCCCCCAAGTCCATACCCCTGACTCACATCTTGTTTCTGACTATTCCTTTAACTTACCTGAGTGTGGGCCACCCACTCCTCCAGAACACACACACACACACACACACACACACACACACACACACATGCCTAACTGAAAGCTATGTCATTGTGCTTTCTTCCTCCTGGTCATTTCCTTCAGCCCTTATTTTATGGAGTGCTTATTGGCATGAGTTAATATCATGATGCTATAAGTGGGATCACATGAAATTGCCAGGTGGGTCTCCCTGCATACCCATCAGGATGAGCAGGGATGGGGCCAGGGAGATCTGAGTGTATTTTTCTAAGCCTTGCTGCCTGATTTATTGCTTTTGTACTCACTGGCCTGGGTGGTTCTTCCTATCACTCTGAACCATGCAGCATGAACAGAGAACTTTTTCAAGCAGCCACTAGCGCAGCTTCAGTGAACTTCAAAGCAGTAGTGAGTGATTGGTGCTACCCTCAGCTTCCCTGTTATAGAGCTCCGGTCTTTCCAAGGAATGAGTTTGCTCTTTTGGGTCATGGTTTCAGTATTCCAGTCAATTCCCACTCAACATATGGCCCCATGGGCCAGGACTCCTAGTCCAGGATCCCAGTCCCTAACCACAGCCCTCCCAACACCACCCCCCCCCCAAAAAAAACTGATGGGGTGAAAGCAGAAACTAGAACATGAGGGATCAAAGAAACTAAACAAAGAGGCAATTTATTAACTGCTGTGCAAGACAGGATAGTAGGGTGGGTCGATACCAGAGTCCTGTCTTCAATGGGCAGCTGGAATCTGCCAGAGACTGTCTGACCATCCTCCTAATGTGAGGTAGACCTTCTCCTTCCCCACCCTGATGACAAATGTGTACGTTGTCACACTTTTTGTTCATCTCCTCCTGAGTAAGCTTACCCCTTGTAGCTAAATTAAATTTCTTTTGCTTTATTTAAATGTTCACTCTAGTTCTTCATTCTAGGGACAGAGAACAGTTGCTTCAACTGCCCTCCCTCATTCATTCAACATGTGTTTACTGCTAGGTCCTGTGCTAAATAAGTGGTGGTAAAGCGATGAACGTGGTTCCTGCCCTCACAGAGTTTCAGATAAATTGATGATAAACCAGCAAATAATTACAAATTGTAGCCAATGCGATAAGGAAGAAAAATTAACTTTTGTCAGAGAGAGCAAGTGTGGGAGAGGGAGGAAGCAGAGGGAGGGGCTGCTTTAGATTTGGAGACCAAAATAGAACTCTCTGCAAAGGTGTCATTTAAGCTGAGAGGGAGGCAAGTGTGACAGCATAGGGAAGAGCAGCTCCAGTAAGAGGAACAGCATGTGTGAAGACTCTGGGCCACAGAGGTGGTGCCCAAAGTGGGGCCTGGTGCTTCTGCAGAAGCCATGGTGTACCCTTGGCCCTGGCTCTTTGACTTCTCACCATTGTGGAGCAGGAATTTTTTGGTCACACAAATTCCTCTTTCTGCTCCAGAAGAAGCCCAACTAGCCTGCTGGCAGTGTCAGCTGATCACTGGGCAGTTACAATCAACAAAAAGGTAGAGAATTAGGAACAGGGACATTTCCCACTGAAGCCACAGAAGTCATCTGACTGGGGAAACAAATTGAGGGGGGGGCATTCTTTCTGCTTCCATTTCTCCCTACATTCCACAGGACTAAGAGAGATAGTCATTGCTGCTATCACCACCACAGCTGCTTGCATCCCTGTGACAATTCACTGTTTATGAAATACTTTTACATGCATTGGCATATGCCATCTTCCCAACACCCTATGAGTAAGACATACAAGTCTGATCCCTCCCTTATTCTCATGAGCACATTCATGGTTATTGGTGCTGCATCTTTTCTTCATTCCCCTTCTGCCCCCTAAAGCACCCTTTATTTTTACTTCTGTAAGTTTTGCCAACTTCTTCTTCATTCTCTCCCCAACAAGAAGGGCAAAGGGGGTTAGAGGCCTGCAGGGGGTGATGGGATGGGATGGTTTGTACTACTTGTGATGCTGCTGTAGACTGCCTGCTTTTTAGCCATTCCATTCCCTTTCTTTCTAAGAGTTCTGGATTTTTTTTTAAGTGGAAATGTCCCCAGCCCCTGGGGATGAATCATAACTAGTTTAGGTCAATCATGGAACTCTTAACCCTGTTGATAGTAATTGGTCCAGGGATGAGCATAGGACCCAGTTCTGGCCAATGAGGTATAAGTAAATATCTAGGGAATTCTGAAAAGATTTCATTGCCTGATAACAGGAGAGCTAAAGGAAAATATATAATTAATAATGACGGCTCTCATTTTGGGGGTACTTTTGGGGGACTAGACACAGCAAACATCCTTTCTGCTTCCAATCCTCCCCACATTCCATAGGGCTAGGAGTGATACTGATTTGCAAGGATGTGATGCTAAGAACTTTGGCAGCCATCTTGTCATAATGAGGGTGGCACAGTCAAGAATGGACAAAGCCTAGTGACTGTATCAGTGATCAGAGTCAACCCTGGAGCCACCTCTCTTTTGGCTTCCTATAAATAAGTAACACAGGTCCTTGAGGTTTAAATTTTTAAATCCTTGTTACTCAAAGTGTGAGTTCTGGACCAGGAGACTAGCCTCACCTGAGAACTTGCTAGAAATGCAGAATCTCAGATGCTCCAGACCTACTGAATCAGAAATTGCATTTCAAAAAGGTCCCATGTGACTTGTATGCATATTAAAGTTTGAAAAGCACTGCTTTGAGCCAGTGTAAGTTTGCCATATTTTTCTGAAACTTGCAGTCCAAAGTATGCTGATAGCACACCCAAGGCTCAGGTTTTCTTAGGGCTCCAAGAGTGCTCATCGGATTCCCAGATTCTAGATGGCACATGTCTTCCCTCATGGCTTCATGTGGGTCTGAGCTCCAGGATGGGCAAATGAGAAAGACCATTACAACCCTTGGCACTGCCCTGGAGGCAAGACAGTGGTGCCCTAGGGAAGGGAGAGTAACCACAGCTGAGAAGTAACACCCAGGCCTAGGGGGAAAGTTCTGGGCAGCGTCACAGTCAGGATGCAATGACTTCCCTTTTGCTGAACAGAGTGGGCTACACAAAGGGCCATGGCAGTTGGTCCAAGAGGTCTGTGAGAAACCTGATGGAATGTACTTACCTCACAGAAATTCAGGGATTGTGGGAGAAGCCAGGGTTGAAAGGAGGGGCTCTTGGGGAGCAGGGCACTGCTCCCCTACCCGCAGGATGGGATGTTTTGTCCTGACCCAATGAAGAGGTCTGGTTTCCCTTTTGGAGGTGGTTGCAGATCCAGTTTTAGGACCTGGTAGCCTTTCCAACCTTCAGGGATGCATCTAGTTTTTCAGTTCTGTTCTTTACCCTAATTGTTTTGCCTGTCTTTGCAGGTCTCAGTAGAAGAATGTCCATTTACTTTCTCATGCACAGCTGGCTCTGCCTTAGGAGAAGGAGTATTAGTCCAGCTCCCAAGGGCATGGGAGGCAGTATCTATAGTGCCTTTATGACAATGTCTCTGTGTGGGACCCAGGGCACATGTAGTCATGCAGATTATACCATCTATTTGCCCTCTGCCTAATGGATTGTGGGTCAGGTTCCCCTACTCCTTCCAAACTACTTCATGTGGCACATGATTTGTTTATTCTGGGAATCAATACAGCAAAGTAGTTTAGAATATGAAATTTGCAGTCAGACACAGCTGGTCAGAACCCTGACTCTATTGCTTATTAGCCGTGAAGTGTTGGACTAATTAACCTTTCTGACTCCCAGTTTCTTCATCTGTGAAATGGGAATTCTAGTACCCACCTTCCAAGATCAGTATTAAGACTAAATTAGACAGCCCCCAGGAAGCACCCTAAAAATAGCAGCTGTCATCATTAATATTATATGTGTCTTTGAAAGTAACCACGTTGGTGAGCCTGTGTACTAGGACTGGAGGTGTGGGCTGGGAATCCGAGTGCACCTGAGGAGCTGCAGGCACTGCACAGTGAGGGGTCTGCAACATGGGCACTGGGGCCTGGATCCCAGGATGGACTCATCCTGACTACCTGACTTGATGAACTAGAGAGAGAGAGAGAAGCTGAAGCTTCTTTGCTGTCCCAGAAACTAACTCCCTTGACATGGTCCCAACCCACTCAGTTGTGAAATTGAGATCATTACCTGCTTCTTCACAGCTCCCTTGACTGGCTCTCTCATCATACTTGAAGCAGGTGCGTGGGGGGGGGGTTGGTGGGGTGGGCTGAGGACTCCCCTTGAGCCCTAAGTCCTGCCTGGGGCCCCTCTGGAGTTGCCCTCTGTCTCTTGCAGTGAGCCGTCTGCTTCAGTCCGCTCCCTTTCCTGTGGTTTTTCTTCTCTAGGAAACAACTTACACACACCCCTCAGCCCACCTCCCAAGGCCCCTGCCTGTGCACACGCTACTCACTGTCGGGCCATTCTCCCATGCTCAGTCCCCTGTTATAAACCCTGTGCCTGGGAGGGGGGCAGGCACCATGCTCTGTGCTGGGGACACGACAGTAAACAAGATGTGGCTCCTTGAATTATTCAGCCATCTGACAGACCCTGGAAGGGGTTCAGGGTGTGGTGGGGTCCAGTGAGCTGCTGGGTCAGCAGTCAGCCGCCCCCCTGGTGGGAGCAATGCATGGAGAAGGGAAAAGGGTCACTCTCTCAATTCCTGTGGACCCAGTCTGGCATGGGAGTGTGGAGTGGATCTTCTGGTGCTGCACCTTTGTGAGCATGGGGTCCTGGCAAAGAGGCACAGGTGACCCTGGAAGGAAGGGGCTTCCCCCTGGTGTGTTTCAGGGGCTGTGAGAAGCAGAATGTGAAGAGATTGTGAGCACATTTGAGGTCCCCTAGGCTCTCCCCAAAATAACCAGGGAAGGTGTTGCTGTGGGTGAAAGGGGCTGTGATCTTGCCATCCCAGAAATCAATATACCTTCAGGCACCCATGGTAATGTATCCTCCCATGCACTGTAGGCTACAGAAGCTTGGGTGTCTTAGGTTGCTCCAGTTGCTATAACAAAATACCACAGACTGGGTGAGTTAACCAATGGGCGTTTATTTCCCATGGTTCTGGAGGCTGAGAGGCCCATGATCAATGTACCAGCAGATTCTGTTCCCGGTGAGACCTTTTTTCCTGGTTTGCAGTTGGCCACCTTCTCAGTGTGCCCTCAAGAGAGACAGCGACAGAGACAGACAGAGAGAGTGCAAGTGCTCTGGTTTATTTTCTTCATTTTATCCCATGACTCAGTCTCATGACCTCATTTAAACCTAAATACATCACAAAAAGAGTTACATCACTGAGTACCTCCATCACTTTGGGAGTTAGGACTCCAATATAAGAATTCTGAGGGGATGCAAACCTT
Organism: Furipterus horrens; assembly: GCF_987537825.1. Lineage (NCBI taxonomy): Eukaryota > Metazoa > Chordata > Mammalia > Chiroptera > Furipteridae > Furipterus > Furipterus horrens. The sequence continues at coordinate 82,689,611 of NW_028327172.1, read as the reverse complement.
CGGTCTATAACACCTGGGACAGCATGGTTTGCCCTGGAACAGAGTCATGTTTCACTTAGAGCAGACATTCACCTTCTCGCGCCCATTTTTCCCATTTCTGCTTTCCTGAAAAGAGAAGTCTGAATGCAATAGAACCCTGACTTTCTCTAGGATGTGGCTGCACCAGCATAACTTGCACCCTCACATATGTTCAGAAGGCAACTGTCTCCCTTCTCCCCCAGGGGTGTTTCCCCAAGTCCCTTCTGCCTCAAATCCCCATCCTTTACTGGGGTGACTGTCTGGCAGTCATATCCCCAAAAGCCTTGAGCCTTTGGAACAGGACTCCTCCAGATGACTCTCCCAGGTTTCCATCACCCCCTCCCCATCCCTCCTCCAGTCTGAGGTACCTTTTCCTTAGCTGCTCTCTTTCAGTCCCATGATGCTAAATAACATCCCTTCACCAATGACTCTCAAATCCAACCATTTATGCTTGATATCTTCATTTGAATGCCTAATACAAGTCTTTATTCAGCTTCAAAGAGCTCTTAATCATACCTCTCCACTCTAAACTGTTCCTCCAGGTCTTCCATAGAGCAATAATTAGTATCTCATTTACCTGATGGAAACTTTGGAGAAATCTTTGGTTTCTATCTTTCTGTCACCCCCACATCTAATTCAATAGCAAGTACTCTTGTTGTTTTCTCTGAAGTATCTCCTGTACCTTAGTACCTACTTTTTATACTTACTTCTACCTCCCTAGACAAAATCACCATCATCCTCCCCTAAACTCTGTAATAAGGGCCTTCTTGCTTATTTTTCTTCTACTCTTGCCCTGCTTTAATTTATTCTCCAAATAGCATTCAAAAAGAGCTTTCTAAAATGCATTATTAGATAGTGTTGCTTCCAGTGGCTTCCCATTGCATCTAAAGACCAATGTCTTGGTGTGGTCTCCTCTGTCCTGCCTAATCTGCCCCTCCACCCACCACCTCTCTGTGCCCTTCCCCCTTCAGTCTTCAACATTCTCACTGTCTGAAATGTCTTCCTTCCAGATCACCACATGGCTGACTCCTTTATACCATTTGGGATCCAATTCAAATGTTCTCTACTCCTAGAGCCCATCCTTGAATCAAATTTAAATAGCCCCCATGCCAACTCAGCCATTCTTTAGTTCATTCCCTTGTTCTCTTTGGACCATTTATTATTATTTGTGATTATTTTATTTATTGGAGTTTGAGTCCCCTCCCCATGTGTACACTATCTCTCTAGCATTTAGAACAATCGATGATCAATAAATATCATAGGTGTTGAGTAAATACCTGAATGAAGGAATGAATCCTGTGAACAGCTTTTAGAAGTTGTCTGTGGTAGGAAGATGAGAATAGAAGAAAAAGCTCAGTGACAAAAGTGACGTTTGTCTAACAAGAACTTCTACCTCTTGAGCACTGCCTGTATGCCAGTTCTTCACATGTGAAGTCTCACTGAATCTTCCACAATCCTAAGAGGTAGACGCTAAATGGTTTCCACTCTATGTATGGGAAAAGTGAGATGTGCAGAAGTTTAAGAACTGGCTCAAGTTCACAGAGCTAGTGGACGGCAAAGGTGGGACCCCGCTCTCTTCATCTGGCTCTTGAGAAATTTTGTCCAGTCCCACTTATATGCCATCTTTGAGTCTGGGGGAGTGAGGGTTGCCCTAATGCCAGCTTGGGGGATGCTAATGTCTGACTCAGAAACAAAGAGGATGGTGATACTTGCCTTCTGTATGTTTTGTGGGAGGTCCTGAGGTGGGGAAACTCTGAAGAGGCTGCTCTGCTTTTCCTGAGCTTTGTATAGCAGAGAACTGCTAAGCTTCTATTATTTCTGTGAGGCAGCCACACAAATTTGAGGACAGCAGGAGAGTTAAGTGACAGTGATTTCTCAAGTGGACGAATAATGAAATGACTTCTGCCAGCCCATGCCAGTCAGCTAAATGTTGATCCTGTGAAAAGTATCTATATATCTTCACTGAGGCTCCAGCAACTTCTCCAGCCTGGCTGTAGGCTGAACACCCACCCTTAGGCTGTCTTAGTTCTGGCTGTTGCTAAAGGCTAGGCTGGTGCCAGTGACCTTGGGAGGAGTCCCCAGGGCACATTCAGGAAACAGCTCTTTGAGTAATGGAAGCCCCATCAGAGGCCTGGATAGATCTGTTTTCAGCTGTTCCCTGCTGGGGTGTGATTGATTCCCAGGAGCCTGTATCCCTTTTCTTACTTATTGAGTGTGGGTGATGGATTTTTGACAAGATTGATTTTGACCTCAATACTGCTGAGCTAAATGAATCAACATTGTCAATTTCTCTGCCTGGTCCTGAAGAAGAGTTACGTGGTTAAGGACATTTTTCTTTAAGTTGAAGTACTTTAAGCTACCTTGGATGCCCAGCAAAAGCCTCCCTCTGCCAGCACCCACTGGCTGCCCTTACAGAAGCCACTTCTTGGAGGCACAGATGGGCAGGTCAGTTTCCCCCTCCCTCTGTGTCCCAGCAAGGAGGTTTTTCTTGCTGTCTGTGCCTGCTGGGTCCCACTTCTCTCATGGAGCTCCAGCCAGAAACGTAAGCCATAATTGGGCTTGACTGTGTGGTGAGGAGAGAGATATCCATCTCATCTCTTCTCTGATAGCTGTGATTCCTGAATTGGCACATTACTTTCTTTTCCCCAAACCTACAGTAAGTAGCCAATCGTTAAGGTGTTGCTGATGTACTAGCTTCTCAGGATAGGGTTTTTACATTCACCTTTTTGCCCTCACTCTCAGCAGATACTCATAGGATGTCCTAAGGCACCTCAGGGCTCCCACCAGATTCTCACAGCTGCATCCACTTCTGGACTCACCTGCAGGCTTGGGCTTCCTGGGTCCTGACTGAGAGAGGAAGGGCTGAGGTCCCTGGGCAGAGAGCTGCAAGGGCTTGGGGGTGGGGCATTTGGAGTTGGGATTTAGCATTGCTCTAAGCCTCCTCTGCATCTGAAGGATGATTACCCTGAGAAGTGGGCGTTCTTCTCATTGTGATAATTTAGTAAGGCTACCCTTTGATGCTAAGAACGATTTGAAGGACTCAGAACAACCCTGCAAAGTACCATTAGAGACATTTTGCAGATGAGACAACTGGGGCTTATGAAGCTTCAACAGCCTGCCCAGGAGCATCCAGTTATCTAGGGACCACTGTGCTGTTTAGATGACACCCCACTGCTCTGACCCCCAGTGGAGATTAGAGCTGAATCACATACTTGGGTAGGACAGCTCAGGCAGGCAGACAGCCAGACTTCACTGGATGCTGAGGGGACAAGGCCCAAGCTCCCTGGGAAGCGCCTGCACCTGATGGGCTCCCTGGTCCCTGTGCTTGCTCTGGCCCATCACCCCCCAAATTCTCTTCCAAGACCTTCCGTCCTGCTGGCCTCGGGGTGAGGGGTGCTGGGGGAACCCCTGGAGCCTCTTGGGACTCCCGAGCCTGGGAAACTGCGGAGTGTTTCTCAGGCTTGGTTCAAGCTCCCAGGCCCCAGATTGCATTGTGGCTTCCTTATTGCTCAACTTGCTTCCTAAACCCATTACATATTCTTCAGTAATTACTTTAACAATGCTTCCAGCTTCCAAGGAAGCTCTTCACCTCATCCTTCACGAGACCCTCAGCAGCCAGTGGTGAAACCTAGGCTTCACTGAGCTCTAAAGAAGCACAGCCCTGGGTCTGGGGGGTCCATACCTGGTTAATGGCCCAAGGGCCAGGACCCAGTTTTTCTGAGTCCAAGGCTGAAGCTTTTTTCATGACACCACATTTATACCTCCAGTATTGTCTCTTTCCACACAAACAACATCTTGACATTGCAATGACTTTATTATTAGACTTTGCTCCACTTTTTCCTGCATCAGATACACTTGCTGAATTGATCTGGGGATGTGGGGCTTCCTGAATGCAAGCTTAACCTAAGGATTATTATAGGACCAAACATTCTAGAAAGACAGGGCCCCCTACATAACTGTGGGCTGTAATGAAATGGACACCGCCATGTTTCTCTCATAGACGGGACCTTCTGAGCTACCAGCAGGTCACAAGCAGGGCCGCAGAAGAGTAGTGCTCCTGCCTGAAGAAGGAGTGACCCTGTTAGGCTGGGTTTCCCTTCCCTAGAAGCCACCCCCCCACACACACACCCTGCCCCTGTCAGACTCCCCTGGGCATGGCTGGGAGAGAGGACTCAGGAGGGTGGTTAAGGGGCTGGAGGGGAAGAAATGGCAGGGCAGAGGTGTAGAGGGTGACAGCTGCAGCTGAGGCTTATAAATCTGCAGGCCTTTCAAGACCACAAAGCCTCAGCAGCTGAGCCTGTCGGGTGCTGGTGAGGCCTGAGGCACTGCTCTCTGACCCAGCAAGAGCCAGGCACAGGAGAGGGTGGAAAAGGAGACAGCCAAGGCCAGCCAAGTGGGTCCTTCCAGGGAGTGGAGAGCTGGGAGGTCTCTGGTTCCTGTCAGACTCCAGGGGGTTCTGCTTTTTCTGATTCTCTTTCAAATCTGATTACCTTCCCTTCCTTCTGGTTAACTCATCTCTGCCCAGATGACTGAGATAACTGTGATGGGGTCCTCATCACCTTGCCAGGCTAGGGAAAGCCAAGTTACAACTTTTCTGAAGAGTTAACAAATCCTGAGGAGGCCGGGGGAGGCCTGCAGAGATTCTAGTGGGGGGAGTGCAGAGGTTCTAGACCACTGGGGCAAGGGGGTCGGAGCACTCACACTTCCATAACAATCCCTGGGTTCAGGCCCCAGGGATGCAAAGGTCTGCCAGGCCTGTGAAGGGGCGAAAGCCTTCTCTGCAGGCTCTCTTGCCAGCCTCACCCTCCCTCCATGTGATTTGATTTGTGCTGAGAAGAGTACAAATACCCCCAGGATCAGAGTGGGCAATTCTGGACTTCTTCCTTTGGGGTCATCTGACTGACTAACCATCTGGGTCCAGTGGGAGAAGGGAGGGTAGGGGGAGTGCCTAGCTGTTCATTAACTCCTTCATTGCTGGCCTGTTGTCTGTCTGGTCCATGTAGTTCCCAGGTCAGTTCTGAGACCACTGTTTCCCAGAGAGAATTACAGTGGTCCCATAGAGGATTTGGCATTTCTGGGGGTTTATGTGTCTGGACTCTCTAGTTGGCCATATAGGCTGTGGGTGGGTCTTTGCTCTGTCCTCCAGTCTGAAATGTCCAAGCAGCTCTTGGACAGGCCTCAGATCCTTCAGTGTCTTGCATTCATCTGACAAAGAATAGGTAGGTTATAAAAAGGACATTATTTGCAGAGAAAATTTTCCCTATACCAGAAAAAGCAGAGAGAGATAAATGCAGGGAGCTACTTTCCATGATCCTTAGTAACTTCCTTTCCTCTCCAGGTGGGTGAGAATGAGATGGTGGGAGGAACCTACAGGCAAAGAAGGATGTGAGAAAAATATAGGAGGGGGTGCCCAGCTCCCGCTGGACTGAGGGAAGAGCAGGACTTTGCCCATAGAGTACTGGCTCTCAGATATGAAAGAAAAGAACAGGGAGCAGGGTAATGGTCCCCAAGCCTCTGACCCTGACCCCAAGCACCCCTTAGCCCACCTCCCAGTGATCCCACAGCAGCCAAGACCCTAACTTCCGCAGAGAGCAGTTTACACTGAAATAACTTGTTCTGAGGGTAGCTGGTAACCAGTGACTCAAATTAAGATTCTTTTTCTCTCTAACACTTTATAGGTGTCCAAGTTTTTCTTCTCCCTGGGTGACTATATATACCAGATGATGGCCACCTTAACACACTAGAAGAAGGTGAACTCATAGAAGATTAAAAGGGTGAGTGAGCTTCTGGATGGACTGAGGGTTTTTATGTCCTAGCACCTAAGCCACAGCCACCCTTTCTAGACAACCATCCAACACCTCTCCACCCCAAAGTCCTTACTCTTGTTTACTGCTTCTGCCTTCCTGGGTTAATAAGAACTATCCCTGCACCCTAGCCTCCCTCCCCAGCTCAGCCGGTTTCAGCTTCTAAATCAGGTTATCTCTTCAGTCTGCATTCCTGGTAACTGAATTATCTTTGCATGAGCACACTGAGGTCTGGACAGGGTGGGAAGGGCTGTCTGGGCTGGGGCCTGTCATCCTGGCTGCTCCCCAAGCTTGATCTTAGCAGCTTCCTAAATGATGCCTTGGTCCCCTCCACAGCCTCCTGAGCACAGCCTCTCAGTCCTAGGGGAGAGAGGGTGAAGAAGTCTTCAAGGATGCCGTCTATGGCTCAGCTGGGCAGAGAGCCAGTGGATCAGGAGGTCGGCTCTGTTCTTGGCAGGCAATGAAGGGCCAGCATGGAAATGCCACCCAGGCTGGGATCAAGACCTGTGAAGTGGCAGCCCTGAGTGGGTGAGGGAGGGGGGAGCAAAGGGTGGTCTCGCTGTCTCCCCGGCAGTCTCAGTCCTCGGGCCGGACGTGCAGCTGTCAGCCTCCCGACATTCTGAGCTGGGCCAGGCCAGGGAGACCTGCTCTTTGTTAGCGACACTCAAACTTCTGGTGAATCTTTGAGTTGGCTTGGGAGAGGGCAGTGTTGAAAGGCTGTTTCTAAAAGCTTAAGGTTTGGGAGCGGCCAGTTGGGGTTGGGGAGGGGGTGCGTGGGGAACCTGAGGCTGAGTCTTGTAACAAGTCATCCAGGGAGAAGATCAAACATTGAAAAATATGGCTCTAGGGATTCAGGTAAGAAGGCTAACAGGGTCATTGAAGCCCTTTTACAGACCACAGTGGGGTCAACACACACTTCTCCAACCTTGGAAACAGAGTTTCTCCAAATATGGTCCTTGGACGATTCCACCCACCCCAGGCACCCACTAAAATCACTAGGAGTGTTCGCCGAATGCAGATTACTGGTTGCCAATATGGGTGCATTGAATCAGATTCTTTATAGGTGGGGCCTGGAATATGCATTGATAATGATCAGCAGCAGCAGAAGCAGCATCCTAACCTAGGTTCATACAGCACTTCCTCCGTACCAGGTTCTTCAATCTACGTTAACACATTGAATCTGCACAACAATTTGTGAGATATATTGTATTGTTTTCCATCCAGCAGATTGTGAAACTGAGGCCAGAGAGGTTCAATAACTTGCTGTGGTCATACATTTCTGAGTGATCAAATTGGGATTTATACCTGGTTGGAAGCTGCTAGAACTGAGATCCTAACCATCATACTGTACAGCCCCACTACTTCACATGGAAACTAAGGTTTGAAAGCCCTCATGAGTGTCAGCTTCTGACCAGCTCTGTCACTGGTCAGAGGGGAGGGAGGGACTTGAATAGGACCTAGTGCCTGGCTCACTGAAGGTACAGACCAGGACTTGACTTGACAGTCTAGGAAGATCACTGTCCTGGGAGTCAGGAGACCAGGGTGTTAACATGCCAGGCAACTTTAGGCAATTCTTCTCTTAAGGCCTTGGTTCCAGCCATCTGTCAAAAGGATACTAAGCTGGATGACTTCTAGCTTTATTCCTGGCTCTGAAAAAATACGTGCATTTTCTTTCTCTGAGCAACTGAGGCAGTTTCCTGGGAGAGACAGAGAGAGAGAGACAGAGAGAGAGAGAGAGTGTGTGTGTGTGTGTGTGTGTGTGTGTGTGTGTGTGTGTGTAGGTAGGTAGGTAGGTGTAGGGGCAATTATATGTAAGGAACTGTCTTCAGCCCAAGACTAGTTGGGAGTTAGTGTTTGGCTGTCAAGAGTCTCGGTACATCCCAGGACAGGCCAGTGGGGATGGGTTGGAGTGAATTTGGGCAGAATCTGCACTGACACCAGGGCTATTTCCATTTTGACTGTTTGTTCAGTTTTGTCCTGAAACAATACTCTGGGGCTCCTGGGCAGAGAGGGAGAGTGGGAAGGCTGTTGGACAATATGGAAACTGCTTGAGGGAAACAGAAGCCCAGAAGTAAATACCTTTGTAGTCTAACTCCAGTCCATGCGCAAGCCTAGCTGTTGAGAATTCCATAAGAATGCTCCAGTGGGATAAGCCAGCCAGCCCCTCACTTAACCTGCTTCAGTCTTGTGCAGATTCAGCTATACCTCAGCACATGAGAGAGTGACTAATGTTGGGTCCTAATTTGATGCTGCAGCTTGCTCTGCAATCTTTTAGCTCAAAAGACAATGGCTGGCAGGGAGTCCATCCACAAGGCCTTCTGGGAAACTCCCTGCATGCAGCTCTCAGTGGTGCTCTGGTGAGCAGAAGCTGTAAGAAGAGGTTGTGGTGTGTGCATTTGTGTGTGTCATAGGTAGGTGGGAAGCTCCTGGGGTTTGATCAGCAGCCACTGGTACTGTGGTCACCTCTGCAGCAAGAGATTATCCTCTCATCTCAGGTCCTGCCTTAAAGCATAAACCAGTCAACCCTCCTGAGCTCCATTGGGGTAGCCAGTGGGTTCACGCTCGCTCTCTCCTGGTGTTCTGCATGGTCCCACGACAGTTCAGTTTGAACTCAGAGCTGTGAAACATGTTCACTGAATTCTAAGTCTGTTGCTTCAGAGGAGGGGAAGGGAGTCTAAGGGAGACAGACTTCTCCAAGGAAGGAGAATCTGCTGTTTAGGATTCCTGGTACAGGAACAGTTCAGTGATTCCTTCTCTCCAAAGCCCTTTTGACTCCCCTGGCCTGGCCTGAGTGTTCTTTTTCTCACCCTCAGCTGTGTCCCTTTATTATTATAATCTACTATGATGGCGGTGGGCCAGTCTTCCTGTGAGCTCCCTAGGGCACCAACCCTCCTGTCATTCATCCTGTGTTCCCCAGCCTTGGCACAGAGTATGACTCAGCTTAGGAGTTCTATTAAAGATTGTTGAGTGGATGGTAGGCAGGTCACCAGGAGCTCTCTGCCTAGGCAATCCTCTAAGAAGGCCCTTTCTTGTTGGTTCACCCCTTCCCCCAGGTCCTGTGGTAAGGAGGGGGCCTTCCCTGAGCTCAGAGAACCAACTGCTCCTTCCAAAGGAAGAAGAAAACTACATGGTAATTCTGGAGAGGGCATTTGGGACTGACAGCTGCTTGGCTGAATCATGAAAATGGCACCCGTTTTGGGTGAGAACCCTAGCTGCCCAACACCCCACCCAGAATTGGAATGAGAATCACGAGGTGGAGCTTCCTCTCTGCCTCCCTCCCAGGCTGGTGGATTGCAGCCCCCTCAGCCCCCTCAGCTCTCCTCCAGTCAGCCCATCTAGGCAGAGATGAAGCTGTTGTCTGGCATCAGAGGTTTTCCTTGCCATGAGTCAGGTAGAGAAACAGCTTGCTCCCAAGGAAAAAGTGGAACTTTGTAGGTACACAAGGGTAAATATTGAGTGTGATATGCTGCTAATTAACTGCACGAAGGCCATTAGCATTAATGAGATCTGTCTCTGTAGCCATTCTGTCTTCAGTGAGCAGGCAGCACCATTTCTCTGGTCCAAGTTTACTGGCTCAGTGATGGAACTGCTGCTATGAGTCTTTGTGACACTTTCTTCTTGGGGGTAAAAAAAGACAGCTAGAACTGGAAAGAAGCTTTTTTTTTTTTTTCTCCCTACATTTCCTTGAAATGAAAGCAGAAACTTCAACTTAAAGATGTACTAAAAAATATTGAACTTGTTTCCCATCCCCAGTCTTAAACATATTCCCTCCTCTAACTTTGGAATACATAGACTAGAAGAGAAGAAAGGAGTAGGGAGGAGCAATGATTATAAACCAAGGTTTTTTGTTGGTTTGTTTGGTTGTTGTTGTTATTGTTTGAGTATTTACTGTGTACCAAGCACAGAACCATACCTTATTTGAGCCTCACAATAACCACATAAGGCAGATTATATTATGAACCTCATTATATAGATAAGGGAGAGTGAGGCTCAGAGCGGTTAAGTAACTTGCCCAATTTCCCACAGTTAATAAAAGAAGCTACAGAATGCCCAAATCCAGAGCCCATGATCTTGATCAAACACTGAACTTCCTTGAAAGGGAGCATGGCAAGGACTATACTGAACAGTGCTGCCTCTTCAAAAGTCTGGGAGGAGAATCAAATCAACCCAAAGAAGTGGTCATCACTTGTAATACAGTTATTTATGTACAGTTTATTTAATGTCTACTATGGGATGGTTTTAGGGATGTAATGTATCATCCTTGTTCCCATGGAGATTGTCAGTAATTGGTAAGACAACAGAAACAGATGACTATAATAAAAGGCAGCATAATCAATCTTGTGCATTACAAGAGCACAAGCAGGGGCACCAAACTGTATGTGTGGGGGAGCATGGAAAAATGGAGTAATATTTTCATCTTTTTTCCAGTTTTATTGAAATATAATTGATATCTAACATTGTGTAAGTTTAAGATATACCACATGTTGATTTGATACATGTACATATTGCAGGATAATTACCACCATAGCATTAACTAACACCTCCTTCACATCACCTAGTTACCATTTTTTTGTTGTGGGAATATTTAAGATCTATCTTTGTAACTTTCAACTCTATAATTCAGTATTATTAGCTATACATCAGGCTGTATATTATATTCTCAGAACTTACTAATTTTATAACTGAAAGGCTGTAGCCTTTGGCCAATATTTCCCCATTTCCCTCAACCCCAGACCCTAGTAGCTACCAATCTACTCTGTTTCTACAAGTTCAGCTTTTTTAAGGTTCTACATTTAAGTCCTATCACACAGTATTTGTCTTTTTCTGTTTGACATTTTCTTTAGCAAAATACCCTCAAGATTCATCCAAGTTGTCACGAATGGCAGGATTTCCTTTTTTCTCATGGCTGAATAATATATATCAGAAGAAATATATATTGCACTTTCTTTATCCGATCATCCATTGATGGACACTTAGGATGCTTTCAGTTCTTGGGTATTGTGAATAATAAATGCTGCAATGAACATGGAAGTACAGATATCTTTTTGAGATTCCATTTTTATTTCCTTTGTATATATACCCAGAAGTAGGATTGCTGGATTATATGGTAGTTCTATTTTTAATTTCTTGAAAACCCTCCATACTGCTTTCTACAGTGGCTGTCCAAGTTTACATCCCTACCAACAGTGCATAAGGGTTCCCTTTTCCCCAAATCCTCACCAGCACTTGTTATTTCTGGTCCTTTTTATGATAACCATTCCATCTTGTGTGAGGTGATATCTCACTGTGGTTTTGATTTGCAGTTCCTTGATAACTAGTGATGTCAAACACCTCATGTCCATTTTCATTGGACATTTGTATGTCTCCTTTGGAAAAATATCTATTCAAATTTTTTGCTCATATTTAAATTAGGTTATTTGTTTTTTGTTCTTGTTGTTTTTGGTTTTGGTTTTTACTAATGGGTTGATTGAGTTCTTTATATATTTTTGATATTAATCCCTTAGCAGATTTACAAATATTTTGTTCCATTCTATAGGTTGTCTTTTTATTTTGTTAATTGTTTCCTTTGCTGTGAAGTATTCTTTTTTTAAATTATATTTTATTGGTTATATTGTTACAATAATTCCAATTTTTTCCCCTTTACTCCCCTCCACCCAGCATCCCACCTCCCCCAGCAATCCCCCACCAAATCCATGCCCATGGTTCATACATACAAGCTCTCTCGCTTCACCCTTTCATATATTCTTTTTTTAAAAATAAATAAATGATTAATTAATTATTTTAAAAGTAAAAAACAACAATCCCTCCCTTTCAGATATTAAGACCCTTTATAATCTTATAAAGGACAATGGGCGAAGGTCTCAAGTTCCTCTAACTGCTTCAAGCTGGACATGGACGTCGTCCTACCTACCCTGGGTCCAGAAATCCCTAATAAGAGTGGAGGTGTGGAGGGGAGGGTGGCCTTCCCACATGGGGAAGGATCGTGCAGACTCCAGGTCAATTGGCTGTCCCCGGACAACGGTTTGCTTGGTTTAACAGGCTGGCATCCTTGTTGTATTCTGGGGGGAACAGATTTGGCAAAAGGGTTAAAAGACATCATTCAATTCTTAACCACTAGATAACAAAAGGCAGGGATTAATTTTTCAATGTCCCACATTAGGGAAAAAAGGGCTTCTTTGGAGGAAGGTGTGCCAGGCACATCTTACCTGTCCCAAACCCTTTTGCCCACTATACTTAGTTTGGGCTGAGGGAAATATTTTAGGTTTCCCCCTTTCAGACCTCTGGGCCCTTTCTGTCCAACCCATTAGGATAGAGAAGAGAAACCAGTTTTAAAGTGAAGCCCACAGACCACCCCATTCTTCACCAACCCAGCCACGTAGTTCAGCCAAACCGTTGAGTCTCAGGAGGCAGCGAGACAGGATTAAGTGAGGCCTATACGTACAGACAATCACTCAGGTAATGAGATCATAGGCTTATGCCCTTTGAAAACAGAAAACACATGTTAATTTATGTAACATAACCCACAAAAAAGTCTCTAAATCTGTAAGACTGTCTTATTGGAAAGACATCCAGTTGCAAGGCATTTGACATTCTTCTTGCCTGTAAATTAAATATCTTTGACAATATCACAGACATAGTTTAACTTTCAAGTGAAAACATATTTTAAATGAAAAGAAACTTTAAAGACGGTTAGCTGCACTACTTTATAGTCTACCAGTGACCATTGTGATTTTCCTTGAATAATGATTTTTCTCCCTAAGGTTACCCTCCTTGTCATTAAAGGGACTGCAGTAAGTCCATTTTTAATTTATCCTGTTCATTTGCATAAACACGACAAGAGCAGCATATGATCACTTATGATCTTTACTTCTGCTTTGCTGGAACTTACGCAAGGAACATTTAGGGTGACCTTCAGTCTGCCCTTCAGGGCACAGAAGCTGAGCCACATACCTGGCATTCAGCCTTGCCTGCACACACCTGTCTTTTCCAAATTCTTCTGGTTTTCCATTGTGCCTTAAGGTTTCTTCCAGCCATCTTTCAGGAAAACAACCTTCATTCCTTCCCTGGAAAGATTGCTGTGGACCGCACAACCAACCACGGTACCAGGCCTTTTATCTCGTGGTCTTTAATTACCTTCGAAAGTCATTCCCAGTTCCTCAGGGCTTTTTGGTAACAACCAGAGCCCAATCATGTGTCCTTTAGGCATGACATTCCAGTCAAAGTCTTGTTCAAATAAAAAGCCTCTATTAACAACCGGTCTTATTAGTTTTATGCAAAGAAACTTATGTCATTATTTACTTCTTTAGAATGCCAAACTCTGGAGGGATCAGATAGGGAGAAAAATATACAGTGTTAAGGAAAATTCTTGTCCTTCTAATATTCACTGAACTGGCATTTCCATTCTTCATATTTTCATTTTTCACCCACTAAAAATTTTTTGTTTGTTTTTCCATTACAGTTGTCCCACTTTTTTCCCCCTCTTGCTTCCTTGCACCATGTTCCCTCCTTCTCCAACACTTAGTCCCCGTTCAGTTGTCCATGTTCATGCTTCATTTATACATGTTCTTTGACTAGACCTTTCCTCTTCTTACCTCCTTCTCTCCGTCCTGCCTCCCCACTTGTTCCTGTTAGTCTACTCCTTGTTTACATACCTCTGGTTCAATTTTGCTCATTTGTTTGTGTTGTTCATTAGTTTCCTGTAATAGGTGACAGCATAAGGTATTTTTCTTTTGTTGCCTGGCTTATTTCGCTAAGCGTAATTCTCTCTAGTTCCATCCATGTTGTTGCAAATGGTAGGAGTTCCTTCTTTCTTTCTGCTACGTAGTACTCCATTGTGTAAATGTGCCACAGTTTTTTGATTCACTCATCTACGGATGGGCACTTAGGTTGTTTCCAGCACTTGGCTATTGAAATAGTGCTGCTGTGAACATAAGCATGCATAAGTTCTTTTAATTTGGTGTTTCTGGATTTTTCGGATATAATCCTAGCAATGGAACTGATGGTTCAAACGGCAGTTTCATTTTTAGTTTTTTGAGGAAATTCCAAACTGATTTCCATAGTGGCTGCACCAGTCTGCATTCCCACCAGCAGTGCACCAGGGTTCCCCTTTCTCCGCATCCTCTCTAGCACAAGTTGTTTGTTGTTTTGTTGAAGATGGCCACTCTGATTGGTGTGAGGTGGTATCTCATTGTGATTTTTATTTGCATCTCTCTGATGGCTAGTGATGTTGAGCATTCTTTCATATGTCTATGGACCCTCTGTGTGTCCTCTTTGGAGAAGTGTTTGTTCAGGTCCTTTGCCCATTTTTTAATTGGGTTGTCTGTCTTCTTGGTGTTGAGTCATATGAGTTCTTTATATATTTTGGAGATCAATCCCTTGTCTGAGATGTCATTGGCAAATATATTTTCCCATATGGTTGGTTTCCTTTTCATCTTGCTGATGTTTTCTTTAGCTGAGCAGAAACTTTTTAGTTTGATGTAGTCCCATTTGTTTATTCTTTCCTTTATTTTCCTTGCCTTAGGAGATATATCAGTGAAAATGTTGCTACATGGGATACCTAAAATTTTCCTGCCTATGTTTCCTCTAGGACTTTTATGGTGTCACGGCTTACATTTAAGTCTTTGATCCATTTTGAGTTTATTCTAGTGTATGGTGTAAGTTGGTGGTTTAGTTTCATTTTTTTTGCATGTCCCTGTCCAGTTCTCCCAACACCATTTGTCGAAGAGGCTCTTTTCACTCCATTTGATGTTCCTTCCCCCTTTGTCAAATATTAGTTGACCATATAGACCTGGGTTTATTTCTGGGCTCTCTATTCTGTTCCATTGATCTATATGTCTGTTCTCATGCCAGTACCAGACTGTTTTGATTACCATGGCTTTGTAGTATAGCTTGATATTAGGTATTGTGATTCCTCCTACTGTGTTCTTCCTCACAATTGCTGTGGCTATTCGGGCTCTTTTTTGGTTCCATATAAATTTTTGAAGTATTTGTTCTAGGTCTGTGAAATATGTCATTGGCATTTTAATAGGGCTTGCATTGAATCTATAAATTGCTTTGGGTAGTATCGACATTTTAATGATGTTGATTCTTCCCATCCATGAGCATGGTATATGGTTCTATTTATTTGTATCTTTCTTAATTTCTTTTTTCAGTGTTATGTAGTTTTCTGAGTACAGGTCTTTTACCTCCTTGGTTAAGTTTATTCCTAGGTACGTTATCTTTCTTGTTGCTATGGTAATTGGGATTTTTCTTTCAGTTTCTATCTCTGAGATTTTATTGTTGGTGTACAGAAATGCATTCGATTTCTGAATATTGACTTTGTACCCTACTATTTTGCCGAATTCACTTATAAGTTCGAGTAGTTTTTTAGTGGAGTCTATAGGGTTTTCTATATACACTATCATGTCTTCTGCATATAATGATAGTTTTACTTCTTCTTTTCCAATTTGGATGCCTTTTATTTCTCTTTCTTGTCTGATTGCTGTGGCTAGAACTTCTAAGACTATGTTGAATAGGAGTGGAGAGAGTGAACATCCTAGTCTTGTTCCTGACCTCAGGGGGAATGCTCTCAGTTTTTGCCCATTGAGTATGATGTTGGCTTCAGGTTTCTTGTATATGGCCTTTATTATGTTGAGGAATGCTCCCTCTATTCCCATTTTGCTGAGAGTTTTCATCATAAATGGGTGTTGTACTTTATCAAATGCTTTTTCTGCCTCTATTGATATGATCATGTGGTTTTTGTATTTCATTTTGTTTATGTGGTGTATTACATTTATTGATTTGTGATAATTAAACCATCCTTGCATCCCTGGGATGAATCCCACTTGATCGTGGTCTATGATCTTTCTAATGTGTTGCTGGATCCGGTTTGCCAATATTTTGTTGAGGATTTTAGCATCTATCTTCATCAGTGATATTGGCCTGTAGTTTTCTTTTTTTGTTGTGTCTTGACCTGGTTTTGGAATTAAGGTAATACTGGCTTCATAGAACGAGTTTGGGAGTCTTCCCTCTTCTTGGTTCTTTTGGAATAGTCTGAGGAGGATAGGAGTTAGTTCTTTCCTAAATGTTTTGTAGAATTCACCGGTGAAGCCATCCGGTCCAGGGCTTTTGTGTGCCGGGAGTTTTTTGATTACTGCTTCAATTTCACTAGTTGTTATTGGTCTATTCAGGCTTTCTGCTTCTTCTTGATTCAGTTTTGGAAGACTATATGTTTCCAGGAATTTGTCCATTTCCTCTAGGTTGTCAAATTTCTTGCCATACAGTTGTTCATAATAATTTCTTACAATTCTTTGTATTTCTGTGGTATCGGTTGTGATTTCCCCTCATTCATTTCTGATTTTACTTATTTGAGCCCTCTCTCTTTTTTTCTTGATGAGCCTGGTTAAAGGCTTGTCGATTTTGTTTATCTTTTCAAAGAACCAGCTCCTACTTATGTTGATCTTTTGAATTGCTAGTTTAGTCTCTATGTCATTTAATTCTGCTCTGATCTTGATGATTTCCTTCCTTCTACTTGATCTGGTCTTTGCTTGTTGTTCTTCCTCTAGTCCTTGTAGCTGCAGGGTTAAATTTTTATTCGAGATTCTTCTAGGTTTTGTAGGTAGGCCTATATTGCTATGAACTTTCCTCTCAGAACTTCTTTTGCTGTATCCCATAGGTTTTAGGTTGTTGTGTGTTCATTATCATTAGTTTCCAGAAACTTTTTGATTTCTTCCTTGATGTCATTGTTAACCCATTCATTATTTAATAGCATGTTATTCATTCTCCATGAGTTTGAATGTTTTTACTTTTTTCCTTGAGGTTGATTTCCAATTTTAAGCTATTATGTATGATCTTAGAAGATGCTTGATATAATTTCAATTTTCTTAAATTTGTTGAGGCTTGTTTTGTGTCCTACCATGTGGTCTATCTTTGAAAATGTTCCATGTGCACTTGAGAAGAATGAATATTTTGCTTCTTTGGGGTGAAAAGTTCTATATATATTGACTAAGTCCATTTGTTTTAGAGTGTTGTTCAGTTCCTCAATATATTTGGTGTTTCTTTGCTTCGAAGATCTGTCCATTGTTGACAATGGGGTGTTAACGTCCCCTACTATGAGTCTCTTGCTGTCTGTATCTTTCTTGAAGTCTTTCAAAATTTTCCTTATATATTTGGGTGTTCCTATGTTGGGTGCATATATATTTATAAGGGTTATATCTTCCTGATGGATTTTTCCCTTAAGTATTATGAAATTTCCTTCTTTGTCTTTTTTTATGGCCTTCGCTGCGAAATCTGTTTTGTCTGATATAAGTATTGCTACCCCAGCTTTTTTTTCATGTCCATTTGCTTGAAATACTTTTTTCCATTTCTTTACTTTCAGTCTGTGTAGATCTTTTGTTCTAAGGTGGGTCTCTTGTAGACAGCATATATGTGGGTCATGCTTTCTAATCCATTCAGCTACCCTATGTCTTTTGATTGGAGCATTTAATCCATTTACATTTAAGGTTATTTTCCCCCTTTGTACTCATGTTCCTCTCTGTCTCTCTCTGTTTCTTCATCTTCTTGAAGCAGACCCTTTATCATCTCTTACAATGCTGGTTTGGTGGAGATGTATTCTTTTAGCCTTCTTTTGTCTTGGAAACTCCTTATTTCACCTTCCATTTTGAATGAGAGCCTTGCTTGGTAGAGTAGTCTTGGTTGTAGGCCTTTGTTTTTCATTGGTTGAAATATTTTTTGCCATTCCCTTCTGGCTTGTAGTGTTTCTGCTGAGAAATCTGATGATAGCCTTATTGGAGCTCCCTTGTATGTTATGAGTTGTTTCTCTTTTGCTGCTTTTACGCTTCTCTCTTTGTCTTTGAATGTTGCCATTTTAATTATGATGTGTCTTGAAGTGGACCTGTTGGGGTTCCTCTTCATTGGGACACTTTGTGCTTTCTGGACTTGCGTGACTCTTTCTCTCCTCATGTTAGGGAAGTTTTCTGTCATTAGTTTTTCAAAGAGGTTTTCTATCCCTTGCTCTTCTTCTTCTCCTTCTGGAATTCCTATGATACAGATATTATTATATTTCATGTTGTCCTGCAGCTGTCTTAGAACCTCTTCAGTCTTGTTCAGTCTTTTTTTACTTTGTTGCACTGTCTGGGAGTTTTTATCTAAGTTGTCCTCCAGCTTGCTGATCCGATCTTCTGCTTCCTCTAGCCTGCTTTTAATTCCTTCTACTGTGTTCTTCAATTCAGAGATCATATTCTTCATTTCCTCCTGGCTCTTATTGATAGCTTCTATGTCCTTTTTCATACTGGTATAATTCGCAGTAAGTTCCTTGTAGTTTTTCTGGAGTTCCTTGTAGTTTTCCTGGAGTTCTATGTAGTTTTCACTGAGCTCATTCAGCTTCCCCATAATCCATGTTTTGAATTCCATATCTAATCGTTTGCTCCCCTCTATTTCATTTAGCACGCTTTCTGGGGATTCTACCTATCCTTTCGATGAGGGGTTGTTTCTCTGTCTCCCCATTTTTGTGACTCCTATTGTTTGTTGGTGCTTCTTAGAATGATCTGCACTTCCTGGATCTGCCTCTGGTGGTGTCAGATCCTGTACCAGTCTGGGCCTAGGCAGCCTGTTGGAGACTTCCAGGGATCTACTGCTTTTGTCTGTCTTCTTTAATTGTTAATCTATTCAATCTGTGATTAGCTGTCAGGTTTAAGGACCATGGGTGTGGCAGCTTAATTCCTGTAGGCAGGGCTTTTGCTTCCCTTCAGGCTGACACCACTTGGAGGGGAATGGTCTGCCTGCCGTACTGGGGATGAGTCAGCACTGGGACCCAGTCGGCTGCTTCCCCAGTTTTCCCCTCAAAGCCACCACACCAAACTCTCCCCAAGTGTCTCCAGTCCTCTCTGCCTTCCCTCTGCTTGAGCCCAGGGTAAGTGGGGTCCAAAATATTTTCATATGTGATCCACTTAAGAGCTCTTTTTCTCCCACTGTTTCTCTCCAGCTAGCAAGAAACTCTGTGGCTTTTCACTTTTCACAGCTGATACTATTTTACTTTCCACTCTGTTGCTGTGGGCTGGGAAGCCCAGCTGGGGGTTTAGAACCTGCCCTTTTCAGGGGGAACCCCCAGCTGCTGAGCTGTTTCTCAGTCCCTTCAGCTGCCACCCATGGGAGCCCAGCCAGCCCTGCCGCATCTCCGCACTCCCTACAGGTCACGTTGTGATGTAGCGGTCTTTTCTGTCTCTCCGTGGTTATAAGACTTCTCTCCAGCTAGTGTTTGGTTGGTTATTCCAGATGATTTCTCCAAAATTAAGTTGTAAATTCAGACTGGTCCTGAGAGGACGTTAGTGTAGCTTCCACTTACTCCTCCGCCATCTTGGATCCTCTGAAATGCTTTTAATTAATTTTGCCAGAGATGTTCATGATCTCTCAGCTGCTGCACTTTCCAGAAGTTAAGTGTCCCTACCATGAATGTCACATGGCCTGCTCTCCAAAACTGAGAGAGGAGGGGTCCTGTGACTGCGGCTCTGGGTCAGTATGTGGTTATCTCATCTTTGGTTCTTAGGATGGAGAAGACTGTCTTCTTTAGTAATCAACGACCTGGCAGCTTCCCGGTCTGCTGTGAAGTTTTTTAGTTTGATGTAGTTCCTTTTATAATTTTTAAATTGATTTGAGAGAGAGAGACACACACACATCAATTTGTTTTTCCACTTATTTATGCATTCATTGGTTGCTTCCTTGATTCACATATGTTCCCTGGCTGGGGATCGAACCTACAACTTTGGTGTATTGGTACAATGCTCTAATCAGAGGGCTACCCATCCTTTTTATTTTTTTAATGGTTGTCTTTAGTTGCTTTTTTAAATTCCTTTTTTAAATCTTTTTAAAAAGCATTTCAAATCTGTGGGTAAACTGTAGTGGATAAGGAAGGCTTCCTGGAAGAGATACTAGAGCTAAACCTCAAAGTAGGAGTGTGTTTTAGTTAGATAAAAATAACAGGGGAGGGGCATTTCAGGTCAATAGGTCACTTGTAACAATGACATGTAGGTGAGATACAACAAAGTGTGTGAAGGGAGAACTGCAAGTATTTTTGTGTTTGTAGACCATGAAATTTGAAGCAGGTCATAGTAGGGAATGAAGCTAGAAGACTGGCTAAAGGTACATCCCAGAGGGTCATATAGACAAGGCAACTGAGCTTGAAGTTCATCCTAAGTAAGTGAGGACCACTGTAGGAATTTTAACACAGGAATGGTATGGATGATGAGACCAACAAGGCCAAGAGTGGTAGCTGATGGGTCAGTGGTATCTAGAGGCTGTTGCAGTGACTTAGGCAAGACTGGTGGTGGGTTGAAAGTGTACTATAGTAGAAGGGATAAATATAAGTATAAAGTTGATAGTTTTTTAGGAAGTAGAATTGGCAAGTCTCATTGGTTGACTAAACACAAGGGGCTTGAGGAAGTGTGAGGAGTCAGGGATAACACTGAAGTTCCTGCCTTGGAAAACTCTGTATGGATAATGACACGCCACTCTCCAAAACAGGGAACACAGAAAGTTGGGGGATGTGTCATGGTTCAGTGTGGGCCATGTTAAGTGTGGTGTAACTGTGGAATACCCATGCAGAGGTATCTAAGAAACAACTGGATGTGAAGTCTAGAGCCTAAAAGAACCACTTGGGACATCCTGAACTTGAGAACAACTGAGATTCTTGATTCACCCAAGACAGATCTTGGTGAAACAAGAGCTGGTGTGCAGCACATGACCAACACCACTACCACCACCACCCTCATCTTCTCCCCATTCTTGTCCAACTCTGTTTTCCAGGAATTGAGTCCCTGCCCATTATTCTGATTCTTCCTGACTCATATTTTTCTAGTTCTTTCACTCCACAAGTCTAGACCTTTTGAGCTTGCACTGAGATGATCCTCTGGCAGCAGTATAACTCTAGAATTCCTTCTCTGTGTCTGTTGGCTTGGAGATGACAAGGAATTGCTGGATCTGGGAATGATACTGGTAGGCTGTTTCCTGTCCTCTCTGTCCCTATCCTTTCCAAGTATTGCAGCTCTTTTTTATTCTGCCCAGTTCTACACTTGTTGGATCCATGTTGCAGTGGAGGTTGAATCCTGGATTTGTTTCTATTGCACAAGGAGTCCTACTGGTTAGAGAAGGTTAGGTATAGATTGTTCAATGCATTGAAATTGACTTTGATGGTTCTTTTCTGCTTAAAGCACTAGCCCTTTTCTTCCACTTCACCTAATACCATCAATCTGTTCAAGGTTGACCAGGGTCCCAATTTTGGCTCTCTCTGAGCAAGACATATTTTGATGAAATTATATTTCACCAAAATTTACCTGTCTTTGTTTCATTTTCTTATATTACTTTTCCTTTTCCAGACAGCTCCTTAATATGACAGAATTCTCATGATTTTATCTGGGTCCAGCAGCAGCAGGTCAGGAGGGAAACAAAAAAAGCAAATGAGTTGTTGAGAGGTACCAGGAAAGTAGGTACAAAAGCAGTGCCATAAATTAAGTCTAAAGGTCAGGCTAAGGGCAGAAACAGAGGAATAAATAGCAAAGTTAATAGCTGGGAGAATCAACAGCATGGTGGACCACAATTACATAGAAAACGTGTGGTGATGAACTGAGACCAACCCTGCCTGCTTCTATCAGGAGAAAAATGTGAGACTCAAAAGAAATCAAATAGGATCTGGTATCTTCCATCTCAGATGGCTCAGGCACAACCACTCACAGCTAATGTGATGGCTCTTATAATGTAAACCAGGCTCAGGAAGAGTTCAAAGCTGCTTAGTACAGTAATCCAAGGGTAATTATTCTGCTAGGAGCAAGGTCAAAGACACATTAAAGGGCAGACTCTACTTTTCTTAGGTGAGGTCAGACTGAGGGGAAAATAGCACTCACTTTAGTGTTTTTGCTTCTAAGATAACTAGTAAGGAAACTAGTCCAGAATACGGCACTGAAATTAGAGCACTCACCATTTCCATTTGTACAACTATAGAAAAACTCTGATGATTATTGTATTAAACTAATAGCTTGCAAGGCACAAGAAAAAAAGGAGAAGAATCATAGAGCAGGAGCAGTTTTCAGGGAGAGAAAGTGAAGGGATGCAATACAAATTGGAAGGCTTGAAAGAGGGGGACAAAAGTGGGACAGACTTCTTCTGAAGACCTAAACTTCCTTTCCTTGGGTAATAAAAAAGAACAAGGAGGATGGGAAGAGTCATAAGCTGAGGTCCTTCTATGTCACACCAGGATGAGGGATCTACATGACGTCCAGCTAAAGAACTGAGAATATTATCTACTGTAGCCCAGGTGTTTCTGGAAAGACTGGTAAGGCAGGAAGTATGTAGGGAAACAGAGAAGTCTTCTGCATTGCACAACTCCAGATGGTGCCATACACATGACTCTTTGTAGGGTTTGGTAACATGGCAGCATTGCTTCCTGATCAGCTTGAGGGGTGAGGTGGACACCTGTTGGCTTTGTCTTCCCAGCAGTGTTTCCTTTTCTTCTGATAAGGAATGTTGGTTTTCCTTTTATGTCTTTCCCTCTTCCCACTCCATCACTCTGACTCTTGATTCCGTGAAGTCTTCATGGGACTGTCTGTCAGGTGCTCAAGCTAACCAATCTCTCTTTAGAGTCTGAACTGTGAGTAGAATTATACAAGGTCAGGAATCGTTGGATAGTAGCAACCTGAGAGGATTGTTTATTACTTCCAGGGTCACAGCTAGCTCTTTGTGATACTAAGAAAAGACACACAGCTAAGAGAATTGAGGTATCTTTGAGCAAACAAAAAGTCACCTTTTCTCCAGGCAAACAAAACTGTACAGAGAAGTAAGACTTAGTAAGCAGAGAACAGATTAAATCTACTCTAATTTACTGTGCATCTGGGTGCCCCAATTCCTTTTAAGCTCTTATATCCCTGGAGTGGTCCTGCTTTCTGTCCTTCCTGAAGCCTAGTTGTAACTATCCACACCCTTCAACTTAAGTTATCCAGAAGAGGTTTCTGGTGCTTGCCATCGAAGAATGCCATGGGCTGCATGGGGGAAATATGGAAGAGTCAGGGTTGAAGAAGCACCAGTCCTCACTTCTCAGCTGAGGCATCACTAAGTAATAGCAGTGTTAGGGGTATTTGTGGAACATCAGTGGCCAAGACAATAATAGAGATACAGAAGATTATGGAAGTTAATTTTTATTTTCTTTTTAAATTATATTTAATTGATTATGCTATTACAGTTGTCCCAATTTTCCCACTTTGCTCCTCTGGACCCAGCACTGACACCGCCCCCCCCCCCCCCCACTCCCTCTGGCAATCCCCACACCATTGTTCATGTCTGTGGGTCATAAGTATAACTTCTTTGGCTACTCCATTTCCTATACTGTACCTTATATCCCCATGGCTATTCTGCAACTACCTATTTGTACTTTTTAAGCCCCTTGCCTCTTCACCCATTCCTCCATACTCTCCTCCCATTTGGCAACCATTAAAACACTCTGCAGTCATGATTCTGTCTCTGTTTTTCTTGTTTGCTTAGTTTGCCTTTTAGATTCAATTGTTGATAGATATGTATTTATTGCTATTTTATTGTTTACAGTTTTGATCTTCTATTCTTAAGTCCTTTTTACATTTCACGGTTTGGTGATGCTGAACTCCTTTAGTTTTTTCTCATCTGGGAAGTTCTTTATCTGCCCTTTGATCACACACCACCACCACCAACACCACCCTCTTCAAGGTAGAAGAGGAGGGACCCTGCCACACCCAGGTAATACATGGCCTTCTGTACATGTTGAAGGGAAAGGTGAGGCAGAAAATGAAAAGGAATGTGCTAGGTGATTCATGTCAGTACAGATGATTAGAAATTTCTCAAGATCCTTTTTTATTCTAGAATATAAAATTATTTTCACCAGAGATAGTCCGTCCCAAGACCAATTTGCACATTATCTGAGCATTTTATTAGAAACTCAATACATGTTGCCAGTAAAATTTTTCTTTTGTACACATTTCTCTGCTTCTAAAACCCCTCCTTTTCTATCTCCCTCTCCCTGATACTCCATGTAAGAGGAAGGGTGACATGCAGTGTGTGGCTTTAGATGGTAAACTCTAAATTTGAATGTCACTTTGTAGTTTACTAGCTATACAACGCTAGGAAAATGACTTACCCTTCTGAGTATGTTTTTCCTAATCTGCAAAGGGCAGTATATCTGCAGTGTATATTTATTGTTTTTTTGCCACACAGGGAATATTCCTCTTTCTTCTGTAACCAGAACCCAATTTTCTGCCAAGCATCCAGCTTCTGGTGCACAGGCCTAGTGATTTTCAAGGGTAGGACATTTTGATGCCACATCCTTTCTCTCTGAGTTGCACATGTGACTCCAGCTTGCCCTGTTATTAATGAGCATTGTCTCTTTCATTACAGTGATTGATTCAAGGGTAACCTGTGAGCCAATGTGTGCCAACAAAAGTCAGGCCTAGGACCTGAATTGAAATCATTTGTAAAGAGAAGTTTTTAAATTTTCTTCAAGACTTAAGCCTGGAGCTGCTGAGCACTAACAAATCAAGGAACCTGAGAAAGGTTGTTACCAAGTGATTCCAAGGAGGGGAAGGCAGAGCTGAGACGAGAGAGATCACATCCTTAGGGCAGCATTGGAATGTTCCACCCAGAGGGCCTGACCCCTAAAAACCCCAGGATGTGAATTTTCTTCTTTAGTTATAAAAATCCACATCCTTTGCCCAACACACACACCTATTTTTATCCTGTTAGAGTTATGATTTTCAGATACTTGCACTTGAAAGTCTTGAGAGAGACATCATTTTTAAGGAATTTGACAAGGGTTAGAATCATAATCTGAACAATGTCTGGATCTAGAAAAGACCAATGAACGGCGGCCTTATTCTCATAGTTTTTATTATTGCTGGTGTTTACACAGGCATGCCAGGGCCCTTGCCTCCCCTTTCCTCTCCTCAACCTGGCTTTCCAGAGAGACTAATGGTCGGCTGGGGTGGTAAAACCTGGGAAAGGAAGCCTGAGGCCCCTGCCTCACAGGTAAGTAACTCCCTGCCCCTTTCTGCTGTCAAGTGGCTGACCTCAGCACAACTGAACGGGAGCTCAGAAGCTGCTGCTAAGAATTTGCTCTTAGAGCCTGTCTTCCTGAGGGACCACCTGAAGTATATGCTTCCTTCCCTGTCACCCAGCCAGTCCCCCATACCTCCTTACCACATCCAGGACTGGGGACCTGGGATGGTGAGACTGGGGGTAGAATTGAATATTAACTGAACGACATGCTAATTCCATGCAAATGTCTATCTATTTAAATCAACAGCTTGGGCATTTTTTTAAAGGAGGGCCGAGGCAGCAAAAATACAAAGGGAGAATGAGAGGGTGAGGGGTGTCTCTTGGAGGTGTCAGAGAGCACACTGGAGCCTCCAGCAGAGCAGAGCTGCCTCCTGCCCACAGCCCCTAATGCTATTTGATCTGCTCATTAGCAAGTATGAAACATGGAGAGTCCAAAAAGGAAAAAAGAAAAAAAGCCCAACAAAACAAAACTTAGCAACGAATAAACTAACAGATGGGTACTTAATTCAATTTGCATCCAATAGACCCTAGTATGGAGGACTTTGTCTGCCTAACAATGGAGACTGGGGATAGGGAAGGGTCCCCACTGCAGTTCCCCTCCCCCACCCTGTCGCATCCCTTTAAGGAAACCAGATGGGCATTCTTGTTTTAAACCTCCTCTCCCTTGGGCTGGTCCTGAATTTATTCCCTGAATCAGAGAGCAAGGTTCCTGGGGAAAATGAGGTTGGCACTGTGGGGAGGGGAGGGACTGTGAGTAGCAGCAGCAGAGGAAATGAAAAGCAACATGGGAGAGGAGGGACAAGGTCAGGGTGAGTCACTCTCCCCTGCATCCCTCCTCCAGCAAATAAGAAGGCTAGGGAGCTGGTGCTCAGAGGTCTGCTTGTCTCCAATGCCTGTATCCTTTTCACTCTACCTCCTGCCTCCAGAGCCCAGAGCCCAAGACTTGCTCTGCCGCAGCCTAGCTGTTTATATCATCAGGTGACTTTGAATCTCTGAGCATGAAGAGTCCTCATTTAACAAGTGGGAATAATAGCCAAATGGACCTCACCACAGTTGCTGTGAAGTGCAGACAACGTGTGTGAATGTGGAGGCTTTGTGTAAAGTTTGCGGTTTTGTGTAGGTTCTCATGTCAGTGACGATCATTGATAGGGTCCAGGGGGGTCACTCACCTTTTCCCCTCTAGGGAGCTGACAGATGAGGTGTGTGCACAAAGAACAATAAGAAGTACCACTTTATTAAACCCCATGACAGTGCCGAACTCTGGCAAAATCTGATTGGAGACGGTGCCTCAGGCCAAATCATGGAACTGAATTTTTGGACATAAATCACACTTACCATAGCCCACAGGGAGAAACACTAGACTGGTCTCATGTGCACTCATCTGACCAGCCACAAGGCAGGAGTGGAGCCCCCTCCACCACCACCTCCACCAGCCTCCCAGGTGCAAAAGGGATCAGGGAGAATCCAAGTGGTCAAGGCTGGGTCAAGAAGGATCCAGGTGTAGTAGAGGAGATAAAGCATTTTACTCTACCGTTTTAGATTCTGTGGCTGAGCCTGAAAATTAAGCTAACATAAACCTATCAACAGGAAAAAAGCATACATTTTTTATTTAATATTTCCTTGAGCACCTGGGCCCATTATAGGAAAAATGAAGACCCCAAGTAGTCATTAGAACTTAGAGTTATATACCCTTCTACAAAGAATTAAAAATTCGCAGAGATGTGACAAGACAAAAGAATAAAAAGGAGGATTAAGCTTGTAGGGATGATAAATTGTGGGACAGTGACCAGGAAATACGTGGAGGAAGCTAAGGAAGACAGGTTATTCTAATAGGTTTGTTTGGACAAATTCATTTTGGTGTTAATTCCCACTCTCTGGTGATAACAATGTCCTTCACATCCTGGCTGGTGTGGCTTAGTGGATTGAGCACCAGCCCACAAACTAGAAGGTCACTGGTTTGATTCCCAGTCAGGGCACGTGCCTGGGTTTCAGGCCAGGTCCCCAGTTGGGAACACACAAGAGACAACTGATTGATGTTTTTCTCACACACCGATGTTTCTCTTCACTCTCTTTCTCCCTCCCTTTCCCTCTCTCTAACAATAATAAATAAATAAAATCTTAAAAAACAAAACAAAACATTTTTCTCTACCTGGCACAGGCACAGGGAGGGCACTTTTCTCATGGGAACTGTATGTTCTGCTTTTAGGTAGAAAGGGCGAAGTCAGAGTCCTTCCTGTATCTGCCATTTCTCAAGGGCCTTCAGCTTAAAATAATATGCCAAAATGGCATACTTGGGGGTGGCATGTTCTGAACACCTTCATATGCCTCATCTGGGGACACAAAGGAGAGTGCTCTGTCTCTGTATAAAAGAAGGGAAAGGGAAAGGGATCATGTAAAACACAAGTGAAAAATGACCTTGCTTTAAAGGTCCAGGATTTGTAACACAAGTAACTATGCCCAGTGCCAGGTTAGACTTGACCTAACCATTTCCTACCTGAGGTTTCTATTGAGGGTAAGGTGGTTCTTCTGGGTTTTCTTCTTCTTGCTGTACTAAAGTGGGCAAGGGATAGGCATGAAACCTTGCCTCAGCAATATCTGACCCTGAGCCAGAGAGTGTGGACCTAGTGGTCTTACTCTGTCCTGAGGGTCAAAAACCTCAACTCAGCCCCCCAAAAGGACCAGGTGCTATTGGAAATATCTTCAGGAACAGCTCAGTCTCCTTTGTTAAGAAATGTGAGCAGTAAGAAGGAGAGGGAGGGCACAGGGGAGAGTCAGGCCTGGGAATTCAGGGCCACCTGCCAAGCACTTGATAAATCAGTGTTGCTCAAGTTGAAAGGTTGCCCCATTGGACAACTTCCTTTGTGATTTCAGAGGACAGAAAATTAATATTGATTCTGTTCTTGGCTCCATGCTGGGCCCCTTCAAATGAATATAATTGGGTTTTCCCAATTTAGTGGGTGACATTCAGGCATTTAGGGGCAATTGCATCTTTTCAGAACTCAGCCTTTGAAGTGGAAGCTTGGTGAGGTGAGTGTGAGTGAGGTGAGTGTAAGAGTATCCTGGGGTCATTGCGGGTGAGGGGAAAGGAACTTCAGGTCTCAGAGGTATGGAACTGGCCTTCTGCATTGGGAGTGGGGTAGGGCAAGCTTTGAACCCAAGTTGTCTTAGAATT
Source organism: Furipterus horrens (assembly GCF_987537825.1). Taxonomy (NCBI): domain Eukaryota; kingdom Metazoa; phylum Chordata; class Mammalia; order Chiroptera; family Furipteridae; genus Furipterus; species Furipterus horrens. The sequence goes on along the minus strand of NW_028327172.1, from coordinate 82,661,576 downwards.
GAAACAAAGTTAGGTTTGCCAAGATGCTAAAGCATGGATTCAACAGATTCTTGGAGAAAGATAACTATTATTGGGCCCCAATGAGGTGGAGACAGCTGAGTACAATCTCAACGTTTTAGTGAAATAGCCCCAGTGAAAAATGAAAGGGTATTTTTAGTCTGAAGCTGACTATTACAGGCACAAAATTCCTTTTCATCTCATAGGGTATTGTAAAAATTCTTGAGAATTTTGCATTTTCACCCATAATGTATATCTGTTTTAATATAAAATTAATGTTGTGGCTCAGTGATCATCCAGTAAAGTGGATATGAAAGGAAATGCATCATGTTGATGCTTTAGCTTGGAGATTCCACACCATACCTGCTGGGATATGTTATTTTGAGAAGCATGATAATATTCAGATGCACAGACCCCCTGATTCTAAGTTTTATGAAGTTCGCTACTGCAGCATAATTGCATCCTGCTTGGGTCATCCTGTCACTGGGAATGAGAAAGGAGTAAGTATACTCCTACATCTCAAACTTCCCTGAATTCTGGAAAGTTGTCCCCTCAGGTCTTCCAGAATCATAACATCTGATGCCCCAGCCCAGGTAGGGACATCCCTCATTCAGTTCATACATACAGGGTTATATACACTGAGAGGGTTCCAAAATGGTGGGTTCACCATAGATGTTGATGACGTGGCCACTTCTCCGCTGAGCCATGAATTCCATGCAGTAAGCCAGTGGTCAGGGACATGTATAAGAGGAAGCAGAGCATAGGGCTGATAAAAATATGTTATCTCTTGTTTCTCAAACTATCCCCTGGGTATCGAAATAAATACTTGAGTGTCCACAGTTACAAGTAGAAAAAAGGCAGGGGTGAGTGGAAAGTAATTGAAAATGCTGATTTTGATATAAAAAATTGTGCTTGCTTATTCCCCCTGCTAAGCCCCCTGCTGCCCTCCTCCAAAGTCCCACATACACTTTTGAGAGGCAGAGAGACGTGCCTAGGAAGCTAGCATAAGAGTAAAGAAGAATAGGTCAGCTTTGAGGCGTCAGTCTCTTCTGTCCACAGGTTACTGAAAATGCCCCAACTGTTTATTCAGACTACGCTCTGGAACCAGTGGCAGTAAAGTCATTCAGTCTGTGTCCTCCTCTGGATCTGCTATCCGGGAATAAGGGTGGTGAATGTGCCCTCTCTATATATATATTAGGCTTTGCTGAGCCATGCTTGGGGTCCCCAAAGATCCATGGAGGAAGACCTGAGCTCCTTGAGAGTGGGAGGGCAGCCTGTCTGCCTGCCATGCAACCAAGTCTCCACATACACTTGCTTGATCAGGTTGTTATTCTTGGAAGTAATCTTCACTTTTCCTGTCATCCTGTCTTGCATGGTCATCTGGGAGTGCAGTGCCCCTGCGCTGCTCCTGTGCAGACAGCATGTGATTCCCGTTGTAGGAGGCTGGGATCTGGCCTAAGGAGGTATAGATCTGTTTGGCCTGCACTGCAGGGAGCAGCCCATATAGGAGGGACTCTCTTTGGAGGCTGCCTGGTCACCTAAATAATAACACTGTTCCAGAGCTCTGAAGCCATCCCCGATGCTATGGAAGGGCTTCATCCTCATCCTCAGGCTCAGACGTGACATCTTTTTCAAGTGTGATAAGCAGTGCAACATGGTGAGAGAAATGCAAAATTTAGTCTCAGAAGACCTGGATATATTCACACAGAGGCAAATGATGGGCCTGTACCTCATAGAATTGTGGAGAGGGATGATCACATACACATCTGGAATGTTTGTGGCCATGTCCAGGTAGTACTAGGACAAAAATCTAGCCTGGGGGAGGAGTTAAGGAATGGAGCTCAATTTCCACATGTGTTCAGTTCTTTCTTACCCACCTGTATCCTTCAGGTCCTGCCTAATTACTGTGTACCCAGGAAAGTTGGTCCCGTATAACAGAGGAGAACCTGGACCCTCTTCTTTATGTATCTCTCTCCCAAGAGGCAATTAGGGGTTCCTCTACCCTCAGCATCCAGCACTTCTTTCTATTTTGCTTTTTCCACACTGATTGCAATTACTTGTTTACTCATCTGTTACCACCAAAAGACTGAGCTCCATGATGGCAAGGCCTGTGTTGTACTGAGTAGCTGAAAATAGTGAGAAATCAATGCATGTTTGGTGAAAGAAGGAATAAACAAGGCTAAAAGTAGCAGGTTGTGATTGGCTGAGGGCCTTGTGGTTCATTTTTGGCTTTTTGGGCACTTGGTTCCCAACATTTTCACAGCTTTTCCTCCATAAAGAAGAGTGTGAATCTGACAGGTCAGTACATGCTGAGCAATAGAATACTCATTGGTATTATTGTAATGGTTCTTATATTTCTATAGAATTCTTTACATTTTCAAATCATGTTCGCATTATGATTTCGTTGATTCTATTAACAATTAAGTAAAAAAAAATAAAAAAAAAAGACAAAAAGAAGCTGATTCAGGAGAAGTCAAAGGACTTTCCCAAGACCATGTAGGTGATTGGCAATAAAGTTAGTATTAGAAGTTTGATCATGTGTTTTTTTGTCCAGATGCTCCTGAGGGGAATCTATGATGTAATTTACCAAACAGCACATTTAAGAGACTATAGGAAACTGCCTACCAGGTGTGCAGTGACAGACACTTTGCTCATCCATTTTTCATAAGTATCTTTGGCAAGACTCCCTGGGTCATGGGCTATGATAAGCACTTCAAATATAGAGAGAAATATGACACAGTACTGACTTCAGGCAGCTTAGGGTCTAGTAGGGGAGGAAGATACATAAATTGGCCTTGAAAGATGGGAAATCTAAATGAGGTCTAAAAACAAGGTAGAGGGAGAGAAGTAAGGGAAAGAACTTTGATTGTTTAGAATTTGCATTTCCAAAGGTGGAAGAGTTATGTAATAATATGGTCTAGATTGTGGCCATAGAAGGGTTGGTTGCAGCTAACATAGATGAATGTTATTGGAGTTGATGATGCCAAGGAATTTTGAAGCTAAGACTTTGAGTAAATAGTCGATATAGATGTGAAACAGATAAACAAATGATGGCAGGAGCTGAGGAGCAAAAGAAAATTTTAGGTCAGCTAATAAAATCTGTAATGAATGAGGAGAGTGACAAGAAGATGGAGGATAATGGTGACAAAAATGAAAGAAGAGTTGAAGGATGGTGAACCAGATGACATAACGTTCAATGAAGGAAGCCTTTTGCAAGAGGGTGCAAAAAGAGTGTTGGAAGGAAGTTACTGGATTGAATTGGCGTTGTTGGGTGAATATTTTCATTGACCCCCAAATTCATATGTTGAAGTCCTAACCTCTAATGGAATGGAATGAGAGGTGGGGCCTTTGGAAGGTAATTAGATTTAGATAAGGTCATGAGGGTAGAACCCTCATAATGGGATTAGTGTCTTCATAAGAAGAGGAAGAGAGACCAAAGCCCTGTCTCTCTCTTCATATGCATGCTCCAAAGAAAAGCCATCTGAGCACACAGTGAGAAGGTGGCCATCTGTAACCCAGGAAGAGGGTTCTCAGCAGATTCAAAATCTGTTGGCACTTTGATCTTGGACTTCTAGGCCTCTAGAACTATAAAAAAATAAATGTCTGTTGTTTAGGTCACTCAGTCAGCCACTGAGCTGACTAAGTGATTGGTAAGTCTAGTCTGTTATATTTATTCAGGACTGGCTAAGGAAATCACAATGGCCTAACACAACACAGGTGAGCATTGAAGAACACAGGTTGATAAAGGTTCTTATATCTTGAACTGTATCATCTGGAACATGCTACCTCCACAGTCACCACTGCAATGAAAGAGATGGCCTGAGAGTTGTGTGCTAATGCTTAAATATCCTACATCACTTCCTCACAGTCCATTGGCCTATCCTAGTCAATGACCCCACTTACCCATGAGAGGTCTGGGAAGGTGGAGCAGCAATCAAATATTCAGTGAGCAATGAAGGTCTCTGCTATTTCTGTGGCAGACTCCACAGATAATTTCATTCATCTATTCAATAAATATTTGACATTGTATCCTTAGGAACTAGCATATTGTCAATGAATGATGAAGAAGATGTGGTTGTGGTTCCTGCTTCGGGAGTTTTTGATCAACCTTTTATGCCTTCTTGTTCTTCTGGTTCCTGACTCTGAGTCCTCTTCAACTAGATTGACTCTTGGTCATGACTTCTGTTAAGATCTCCTGCCTCATATTCTGAACTCTGCTTCTTAGATCAAATCTCTGCCAGGATACCATATTACATTGGGTAGAATAGATATAATTCTTGTTCTGTGAGCCTTATCTTTTCTAGTTTTCTCAGCTTCAAGGATATGGGAATGAGTAGCTCAGGATCATTAGGTTTTTATTGATGAAGGACGAGACTTAGACACACACCAGCCAGATATGTCCCAGGATACTGACCAGAGTTGAAGATTTCTCCCATCTTGCTCAGATGCTTGGAGAGATATGATGAGCTAGGAGTGGCTATATTTCAGGCTCACTGCCTCTAGAACCATAATTGAAAATCTATAAACTCTGGAAACCAGTATTGCACAAAACCTCCCCAGCCCTGGCCATCCTGCAGTGAGCACTCTCTCCCTATTATTCCTATAAATCACTGGAGATAGGCTTGGAACCAATCGATGAGAAAAAATTATGCCACAGCATTAGATTTCATCATATACAACTTGAACCATTACTTTTCTGTCCTGTGGTATGAGGAATCATAAGAATTAATAGTCTTCCTCTTCTCCAACGATGGGTTTATGACACAGTGTTACCTACACTCTATTCCTTAAAACCATCAATTAATTTTGGGTACTTACAACTACTCAGTCACTTCCTGAAACTAGCAAGCCCCCTACCCCCAGAGACTCTTAATATTTTTAAATAATGATATACTTGGCCATATTTGGCTTCCTTCTAATGCCTGATTTAGAACGAGTTTCTGCCTCATCAGACTCCTCCTTTTGACTTTCTCTGTACTTCTCTCTGCTCCATAGTTCCAGGGAAGTGTCTAGTACTCAACACCAGCCTGCCGCTTCTGGGGAGATGGTCAGGATAAGCAAGCCTGAAGTCATAGATACTATCCTTCTCTTATTCTAGCATCTTATTCTCTTGCTTTGGGGAAGTATTTCTGAGTTCTAACTCCTTTGAAAACAAATGGAAGCATAAAGTCCTTTGAGCAAACAGACCTGCTGATACCCCTCTGGGAAAATCCTAGTACCTGAATAACTACAGTATGTCTAGGTCAGCTGGGCAGATAGGGTAGTGGAAGACTAGGTGGGCCAGGACATGGAGAACATGCAGAAGCCAGATGCTCAGTGTCTCTGAGCCAATCAGCAAACATTTTCTGAGCATCTTCTATGAGCAAAACATTTTGCTGGATGCTATTTTAAAATTTCACCTTATTTGTGTAAGAAATCCAAATTTTCTGGGAGGGAAGCAATAAAATCTACCCAAGATTCATGAGTGCTTTTCCCCTGGTCATTCTCAGGTAAGTTTTGAAAAATTTCATGAGGTGGGAAAATATCCTCTGGAATTATTCATTCTTTTGTTCATACACTCATTATAATTAATTAATACATGTTATATGTAAGGCAGTGCTAGGATGATTTGGGGTATATAAATATGACAGATACATAGCCCAAGACCTTAGGTATTTGAAATCCTGTATAAAAGATAAGACTGTGCAGTTACCTCACATACTGAGGGCAGTATGAGATAAATGCTTTATGACCATTAGAGAAGAAGTCTTTTTTTGGTGGAATAGATGGCCTGGCTTCTGTGGCTTTTGCACGAACTGGAACCCCATCACCACCTTCCAGTCCTACTGAAGTTGAAGTTTGAACTATAAAGTACATTAGCACCAATCCAAATGACTGGACAGCTGGAAAAGTGTGGAGGGGGTCCCAGCACCTGCTGCCTTAGCCTTCTTCTGAGATTTCCCACCTCCCACACCCTCCAGGGCTGCAGGGGGAGCTTTCAGTTACAATGAGTCCCCACCTCCAAATACAGCTGACTTATCAAGGTGAGGGCTGCAAAACCAGCTGATCCCCTATGCCTCTTTCCCCTGGATTCTTGGTCTTGGGCCTGAAAACGCAAGGTCCTTCTCTTTGTGACTGGAGTATAAAATGTGTATTTTCAGAGCTGCCAGCAGCCATGTTTCCTGTGACTGAACCAGAGAAGTTAGAGGAGAAAGTCAGCTTGCAGGGGGAGAGAGAGAGAGACAGAGAGAGAGAGAGAGAGAGAGAAAGAGAGAAAGAAGAGGCCAGGCAGGAGACCTGGGGGAACCTGAGCCCCTGGTTATAGTAACTCCTAAACCCCAGTTGAGTTCATGCTCTTGGGTTCCATGAGACATCTCAGTGTCCCTACAATAAATCCTCCACATTGCTTCAAACAACTTGAATTGGGTTGAATGTCTAATGTTGTGTTACAGAGTACTCAATTAATTGAAACACACTAGGATGCATGCAGCATTTCAAAATAACTATCTGCAAATCCAGTGTGATGACTCTCAAAATCCCTTACCCACAACAAGGGACTCATATTGACAAATTGTTCAAAATCAGGACCAGCAACTGTCTTAGTCCTCAAACCCAAACTACTTATAAGGCCCCCAGGAGAGTATATCCTCTGTAGCTTGTGCAGTACAGCCCTCCAATCTCCCCAGGCCTAGCCGTAAAATAGGCTCAGGCTCCAAGCTATGCATGCAAATATAACACAAATATTTATCTTGCCCATAAACAGTCCATGAAGCGCTGCCCACTGTAGCTGAGCCCCTGGCCTTGTAGGAGAGGACTGGTGGCAGTAGGCGGCTGTGGGTCTGCCTCCCCACAAAGGGTAGCCATGTCCAAAAGGGATGCAGCTGTGGAGGAGTATTTGCTGCAACTGCAATGGGCAGATTCTATTTCAGTCCTGTGGTGTGTGTATTTCTCACTGACTACTTTTCAAAGCCAAATCAATACCAGGCCAACCAGAAGATTTCCAGGGATACAACTCACAGGCTGTGAGGGATCTGGGAGGGAGCCGGGAGGCTTTTGCTGTGTGATCAGCAGAGCAGAGCCCTCTGGGAGGCCCTGATCTTGGCTGACGTTCCTGGTCACCACGCTGGGGATGAAAGCAGAGATGTTAGTCTGTTCACTGGTGTTTTGATCACAGCTCTCTGTAACAGGGATTCTCATGAGAGCTCTAGCTTGCCAGGGTTGGGGTGGATGGGGGAGTTCTTGGGTATGAGTGGTGTGGAGGAGCGGTCTGGGGCTCTCTGGCTCACACACCTCAGGGATTACTCTGTTCAAGGAGCCTGCTCCCTCTCATCCAACAGCAGACCCTGCTCAGGGCAAGATTTTCCACTGGCTTCTATTGACACCCTTCCAGAAGGACTCCTACCCAGCACAATGGGAGAGAAGGAGTCTTAATTAGGACCAGCTTTGTGTAGGTGAAGTGGCCTCTAGCCATCTTGTCTGATTTCAGGGACCACCCACCAGGCAAAACCCCCTATTTCACCATTCTCCCAAGTGGCCTGAAACCCACCACTAGAAACTCAGTCCTTTGGGGCTCTGTGTAAATCCAGAGGCCTGAGGTTGTGACAACACTTTATTCACTGTGATTGATTTGTCAGATCATTTTCTCTTTCATTTATTTATTCAGCAAGTCTTTCGTGAGCATCCATTATAACTCATGCCCTAAGAGCCAGGTGCTGCACAGGGAGAGATGACCAGGATCCTGGGTGCCTGCAGGGTCAGAAAGTACTGCCATATAGAAGCAAGCCAGCACCATTTTAGCACTCTGAGAGGGCCTGACCCAGGGGGCCTCTGGTTTCCCTGATGAGGTGCAGGGGTCTGAGGCAGAGGCTTCAGGTGGCACTGTAAGCTCCCAGCTCTTTGAATAATTCCAGACCCCTGATTGATGCTTGTCTCATGGGGACCTGTGGCTCAGATATGGAATCCTCCAGAGATAGGACCTTGGGGTGGGTGGGTGGGGCTAGACAAGGGTTTGAATCCTGTATTCTTGTTCTGAGACACCCGCCCCCCAAGTTTCCTCCCTCACACTTCGTTCCCTTCCTCCCTCCCAGTAGCCCTATCAGAGGGTCTGGCTATAGACTGAGGAGGCAAAGGATAGACCACTTGTCTCTTGCTTTCCAGTCCCTCTGTTACCAAGGGGGAGCCAGGGGGTCCCAGCTCACATACACTGCTATGACTGGTCAGCGCCCCTTTCTCAGGGGAAGCAAGGTCAGGCACCTCTCCCAGCCCATGCCCCCTCCCTCCCAGAACAGGTTTTACCAGAGTCGATTTGTTATTAATGATGTTCTAAAAGCAGCAAGTTTGTGGTCAGGGGAAATCAATTGGCCAGAAATGCGACAAAAGGGGAAATACTCTATAGCATATGAATGTCTGAATTATTGATGTCTTCAGTTTGAGGCTTTCCAACACCAGTGCTTAGCTGGTAAACAGTGAAGTGCCCTCTCTTCCCACAGGCCCCACCCTGCTCCCCTGACCAATTTGGAAGCCATGGAAGGTTTGCCTTGGAAACAGGTGTGACCTCATGGCCCAGGCCAGGGAGGCATCTGGACAAGGGGAGGGGGCATTTGAGAATGTAGAGCTGGCCAGCTGTCTGAGGCTCCCATACTGAACCTGAGGGAACCACTTTATGAATTGGGCTTCACATCTCTTCAGACCCTGAGAGACCCCCGGATTTCCACTTCCACTGCCCTGACAGACCAGAGCCACCTGCACAGACTATTTTCTTCCTCCTTTTTCAAGGGCCTTGACATTTCTGGAGCATCACCTGATCTTTACATGGGGGAAGGAAGAAAAAAATCCTCGCTACAAATAAAAAACAAATCTTATTCTTTTTAATCTAGAAACCGTTATCTCAATTCAAGCTTTAAGATTCAGAGCTAATATGTGATGCTAATAACTCCTGAAGGATATATAATTTTAATTCTGACATCTGCTGTGGTCTTAAAATCACTTGTCCATGGGCTCCAACAACAACAAGTCCCTGGGGGGTCATTCCCAAACCCCCCCCCCCACTCCTACTCCCTTCCCTTGCTGTTTCAAGTCTATTTTTCACTAGCTATTGCTGTTGCTCGTAGCTCTGTAAATAATCTCATTGCCATGTAAAGCTGACTCCTTCTAAGAGGATCTGGTAAATTCTGATTATGAATTCATGTCCCTACTACTACCCAGCTTGCCCCTACCCTCCACCACCTTGTCCCTGCTGGGTGAAAATGCATATAGGAAGCTCAGTTACAGGCTGAAAAGTTTAGCAAATGAATGAACACATTTCCTGTCCACAGGATAAAATTTCACTTAGAAATAGTCCCTAGCCTCGCCAGAGCATCAGGTCTAGGTCCCATTCCAGGACACTTCAAGAGAGCAGAAAGAACAGCGGTTGTGCCAATGAAATTCTACTTACTGTCAGCACCTTTCCCCAGCAACCTAACCCTTTCCCTGCCAGGTCATTGCTCTGAGCCATTGTCAGGTACAGTCCTACTGACTTAGTCTCTGGGTTTTAATCATTTCATAAGCAGCAAATAGAAAAGTATTTGATTTCTGAACAGTTGCTAGAATGGGTTAATTCCCCATTCAGGCTCAGTGCTCACTCCTTTAGCATCTCATGCTTCACCTTTCATGAAAAGCGATCACAGGGAGGCTGGGCCAGGGAACCTGAGGGAGAGGCAGGCAGGTGTAGTGAGAGGTGACCCAGTGGGCAGAAGCTCCTGCAAACACTGCAGGGAAGGGGCTGAAGAGGAGCAAGAAGCCGAGGGAGGAACCACAGTCTCTGCCTAGTTTCTCCCATCAAAGAGAAGGGCTTAGCCGGGACCCAGGTCTTAGCAAATAGAGGCAGGGCTAGAGAAGCCAGGTCTCATGGCTGAGGGCCTTCAAACTTGCCTGATCTCAGCCCTTTTGTTCTCCTTGCCTATCAAATTTGCTCACTCCTCTGGGCCTTCTGGCAATGGCAAGCCTGTCTTTGTCCCCTCAGGTTTCCTTTCAATAAAGCAAGTAGGGAAGGAGAGATTCATAAGAACTCATACCAGACTTGTGCCTACATAGTCTAGGTCAGAGCTAACTCTTCAGTCTTTTCAGCACTGGCTTGCCTCAGTTTCCCCATGAAGTTAAAGTAAGCAGAGAGAGAGCAAGGTCGACTAAAGACAGTATTTAGATTACTCTAAGCAGGAGCACTTTGCCTGCACAAAGCCGTGTTTCCCTGGCAGTGACCTAAGCCAGGAAGGTATCGCACCTGTAGCATGATCTGCTGGCTCCTTGCTCCTGCCATAGCCTCTCTCACCCAGACTGTGCTGGTCCTCCCATTCCAGATCCAACCACAGTCTCACATCACCTTTCCACAGTGGTGACCTCCTGCTAGAGCAGCTGCCTCATGGCTGGGTCTCAGATGCCACTTGGGATGTTTGGGTTGCTGTAAACAATACTGTAATTTGCCCATCAACTGCCGAAGTGGCAGCTTTCCCGACACCTGACATCACATATCTCACTGTAGGAGCAATAATGAAAAGTGCACAGGCTCTTAGACAGACCTGCTCAGGTCCCACCTGCTGCGCCAGGACTAGGATGCTTCCTTAACTGCTATGGCAGAAGCTGCTCTGGCAGGTGGTCGACTCATGTAACCACACACAAATCCTGCCTGATGAACTGGCTTTTGTGACAGATTCTGGCTGGTCAGACAGACTGGTGCACAAGTTCACTCTCCATGGAAGCAAAGAGGAAAATGGAGTTCAGGCGGGTGGTCTAAGGAGGATGCCATGTTAGTTTTCTCAGAAGAAGGAGGCATAATGTTCCTCAACCTGACCCCTCACCTTTCTGTTGTTCTACCTGCTGACAATGTGACTTTGGTCAAGGTTCTGAGCATCTCTGAATTTGTTTTTCTCACTGTAAACCAGAAATAATAAACCCCACCTCATATACTTGTGAAGATTAAAGATAATGTGTCCAGTACATAATGGATTTTCAATAAATGTTAATTTACCTTTCCGTTCCTCCCAACCTAATGTGGTGATTCTAAATGGGGTAATGATACTCAATCAATACTCTTCCCTCCAATCAGAAGCCTTTTACATGCACTATCTCTTCAAACAACCATTAGAAGTCAACTCACCAACCATCTGCTCATGCTTGATGGCCAACTGTTCTATTTCTTATAGGTGGCTTTTTGAGCCTCTGCTTGAATACCTCTAGGGACAGTGATCTCATTAGCTCCCAAGATAGCCCATTATTTTTAGATAGAGCTACTTGTTTGAAAGTTCTTTTGATGGAACTGCAAACCACTTATTTGTAACGTTCACTTGTTGGCATCATTTCCTCCTCTGGAACTCCCTGGATGGTTTGATTCTGACCCCTCCCCTGCTTCGTACTGTGGGGTCACATGGAATCCTAGACCTTGTCCATGAGAAGTGCCTCAGGTCAAGATGACTGAGTGGAGAGGCTGGGACCTTGCTGCTTTGGTGTGTACCTGGTTGTGTATGGAGGGTTTTGATCTAGGGCCTTCTCAGTGGGGTTCAGCTTCCACAAGGACTCCCCACTCCAAGGCTTCTTCAGAATCTGGAGAAGGGGTGTATGGGTCCACTTGTGCTGAGTTTCTAAAGCTGGAGTGGGGGATACAGTGAATGCAGATGGCCTGGCCTTTGCGAGAGGTGTCTGCATTGCATGGTGCTTAAGCTCCTGCCTGTGAGGCTGAGCTGAGGCTCCAAGAACCACGAGCACAGGATGGTCCAGCAGCAGCAGGCTGGCTGGTCCTGCATCCTCTCCAGTGGCCAGCCTCCCTGTTGCCCCTGCCAACATGGTCAACCGGCAGTTCTCAGAATTACTTTATGGAAGTGGAATTTATTTTGAGATGGAACCAGGACTGTGGTTTGTGCATGCCAGCCAAGTACTTGGAAGCAGGGACCACTCTGCTGTGGTCAGTTGCTTTTTTTGAATCCCCTAGAAAGAAGAGAACTCAGGGAGGGCAGCCTGGGGTGATCTAGCCCCAGAAGCCTGGGTTCTCCCTGGGAGTTGTCAGGGTAGCCCTGCTCTGAGAAATCTTGCAGAGACTGCTGTGGGAACAGATAAATGGTTTATTGAGGGAACAAAGGATGGGGGAAGGGGGTTAAAGGGGAAAGGCAATTCCCCTGACTGACTCAACAGCACATAGGAGCAGGGGAAACGGCGGTGGAGGGGGTGGGGGTAGCTCCCTGTCTTCCTCGTGGGCCCGTAGGAGCAAGGGAATAGGGGAGGGTGATTCCCAGTCCTCCTTGTGAGCCGTAGGAATCGCCACCGACACTTCTGCAGGCACCTTTTTTTATGCGCCTTTCGGTAAGGGGGGGGTTGCTTATTGACATATTCAGTAGGTCATTTATATCTCATTGCTTTCCCCCTCCCACACCAGCTTAGTTAACATATCAGGCTAGGTCCATTAGTATTTCCTCTGGCAAAGTTTCAGTCTATCAACATATCTTTTGGGAAATGCTAAGTCCAGGGCCAGGTTGATTACCAAAGTCCAAAGTCCAGGTGTCCATGATCTGACAGGAGTGAGGCAAAGCCATAGAAAGGCAGTGGGAGGACAGCTCTGCTGTACTTGGGAATATCATTGAGAAGTGAGATGGTAGGTCCTGCAAGGAGGCAAGAGGAGCCCCATTGGGCTCAGGCTAAGAAGCAACCTCCACGCATTAATGCCAGCCCTTGGGCAGAAGGCTGTGCAGCCTGCTTCAGTGAGGAAGGGCCACTGGTGCTGGTGACCCTGCAATGCAGCCAGCTCTGGGGAATAACACCTGGGCCTGTGCCCATCAGGAGGCCATGGCTGCTCAGAGGCAGCCCGGCTGATTCACGGGTTCTCCAGGACTCTGGTGGCTCTCCAACCTTGGATCAGGCCTCTGCACCTCACTACAGCTTCCCAGACAGCTCCCCCCGTCCCAGTGGCTGGCTATCAACCCCACAAAAACAGTCTGTTTAATGTGATGTTACCCAGAAGCAGTCTCTGCTGAGAAGCCCTACCAGCCTCCTAAGTGCAGGGTTGGGCTCCTTCATGGCCCAGAAACGTCAGTTCTCTTCCACTGGGGTTTCCTTGCCTCATTCCCTTTCTAGTTGAGAGCATTGGAGTCTACAGGAGGTCATCTCTCCCTTCTCGCTGAGGTGAGAGTCTGTCTCTGACCCAGGCCTATATCGTGGGTTCTGTCTCCCAGAAGCTTCCTAAAATGCCTCTTGTTTTGCTCTGTGAATGAGGAAAGAGAACACTGGTGTGTTCTGAGGAATTAAAATCCTCTTGTCACAAATGTATTTCTTTAGGCCTGCCAGATGCAGGTGCTGAAATGCCCCCAATTCCAGTCATTTTGCTGTGAAGAACTGATTTTTCTTCAGAAAGACCCTGTCAAAATGCAAATATTAGTAGAGAAGGATAGCACATTAACTGATTACCATCCATTATCACTTCAGTGCAGTTTATCAGCTTTCCAGCTGTGAACAGGGCCTGGGGAGAGAGAGAGAGAAACTCAGAACAGGTAAGGCTTGGCTCAGGGAAGGGTTTGGGAGATGCTATGAGAGAGGAGCCCTGGGCAGGCTGCAGCACCTGGGTGGGGTGTGGGGGGGGCAGGAAGGAGACTGCAGGAATCAGATGAGCAAGAGGCAAGGAGCCCAACATGGTCCACCATGGTGTTGCCACTGGACTGCTTCTCAAGTCCAATGTAACCTCATTTTCAGGCAAAGGGTATCGTTGGATAAAGAGAGTCCCTCCTCTATTATAAATGGAAAAAAAAAAAAAAGAGCTGTGTGGATTATTTGGAAATTATTACATTCACTTTTGCCATACATTGTTTTCCTTCCTAACCATTTTCTACTTAAGCTAATATTAATATAATTCTATTCACCTTGAAGACACACGATGGACAGAGAGGAAAAGCAGACACACACTAAGTGACAGGAAAGTCAGACTGAGAGTAAAACTATGAGGCAGGTAATCCTCAGAGGGTCACCCACAGAATAACGGGGCGATTACAGCCTTAGGCAGTTTTTTCTATTAATCTCCAATGGGGACTGCAGCAAAAGTTTTCTCTCTTCTTATTTCTAACAGATAAGCATTTTGTGTTTGTTTATTTTGAAAAAAAAAGGGGGGGGGATTGTGCTTTACTGCCATAATGTCCTAAGAAAAGTAGGCCCTGTACAGCCAGGGCCTGCTGCAGACAGTGTTAGGTGTATAGGTAGAAAGGTGGGCCAGGGACTGATTTAGGAGCGTGAGGAGAGGGAGAGCTGGCATGTGAGAGTGAGAAACATCTAGAGTTCTAGAAGGTAGGGAGGAGTGAGAACGGGGAAAGGGGCCAGAGGAGTTGTCGCAAGAAGGCCCAAGGCTGTGGTGCAGAAAGAAGTGGAGCTGCCTTGTAAGGCTTCCAGGGGTAGGCTGGTAGAGGGCTTCACTAGGGATGCTCATAGCCTTTGTGAATATGTTTTTGGGGACTGCTCGATAACACCCTCCTTTTTGTAAAGTCTGACATACACAGAAGCACAGGATGAATGAATGGATGGGGCATCTGTGACTCCTATCCGTGGGCTGAATTCCACATCATGGTTGATGTGTCATAAGAAGGAGCAGAAGATGTGGGCAGCAGATTGGCCATAAGCTGAAATTCAGAGGAAACACTGTTTTGAACCTGAGGTGACCAAGGGAATATAAGCTACCTGAGAACTTGGGTGACTTTTGGCTTCCACAGAGTGAGGAGGTGATGGACCCAAACCAACACAAACGCTGCGCCTTCAGAGCCAAGGAGACCCTGGAGACATCTGTGATAGTGTAGCAGGATGATATTTCACAATATTGGCTGATGTGTTTTCCCCAGACATTTCTTGTATCTTGCTCATCCTTCTCCCTGTGGGAGATGGCAAGGAAGGCATCGGGGGAGTCCTGATAAATCCAGAAGCCAACTCTTCTATTTTGTGTTTCAAAAACCCATTGCTCAAAGCAAGACAGAGAGAAACCAGGAAAAAAACTAGAAGATTTGAAGCAAGCCATCAGGTCCAGTATATTCCTATCCCATGGAATCTGGCCACATCCAGATGGGTTGGAGGAAGGAAGGAGAGTCAGGGAAGCCAGAGACTTAGCTCCTGGTGAGTGTCCCCAGGAAGGAGTGTGCACCCTCCCCACACTCCAGGCTGAGTCCAGAGGTGGGGAAGCGGAGTGACAGAAAGTCCAGATGAATGTGGGGATGGGAGGGTACAGTAACTTGGATCCCTTTTCCAGTGAGAGGAGAGTAGCAATTGCCAGAGTTCCACAGTGCCTAGGCCAGCTTCCCAGGGTCCCCACGAAACAGAAAGTATGTGTGCAGCTGAGAACTGTGGGCTTGGGCTGGGGAGAGGAAGACTCAGCAGTGTCCTTGTGGCCTGGGGGCTGTAGCCTGGGCAGGACAAGCTGTGTGGGTAGATGCCAGTGTGTCTGCAGAGGACACCAAGGATGGACTCCTCACCTCCGGCCCCTATTCCAAGGGTACCAGGTGGTCCCTTTCCAAAGCAGATGCAGCCTCCCATAAAGCAAAAATGGGAGCCCTGGAATTAACTGAGGTTCTAGTCCTGACACAAAATGGGAGCTCAAAATCAAAAAACAATTTAGTTATAGAAAAAGTAGTTACATTTCTTATAGAAATGAGTCTGTGAGCTGAGGTTCTTACCCACACATTTTGCTCAGAGAGTTTTGGGTTTTAGCCCCACTGTGGGACACCGGTGAAGGTTTAGGGATAGTTTGGAGGTGGCAGGGGTGCCACAGGGAATAGGATTTCCCTGGTTGTGTCTCCCAAAGGGGAGAATTGAGTGAGGGCAGGGGCCTCTTCCCTGGGTTCACTTCAAAGCAGTGCACTCAGACTCGAGAGGAGTGACAGGCCATCCCTTTTCTTTTCTCTCTCTTGCAGAAACTTGCCATTTCAACCCCAGACTCACACTATCTCAGCAAAAAGGATGAAACTGATAAAAGCCAGATGCTGGGATTCTTGTACCAACACAGCCGATTACCTGATGGCCCCAGTGGCGCTCTGGGGGAGTGATTCAGCAGCAGTGAAAATGGCCAAACACAAACAATGAGTGGGCAGTCTGTGCCCCAACAAGTCAGCAGTGAGAAGTGCCATCAAAGAATGGCCCGCAACAGACACCCCAAGATTGGGATGTAAAATGCAGGTCACCCCACCCATTGGTGGTGAGCAAGGGGACACGGGGACATCTGAGCCTCCTCAGATCGCCTGCATTGACATTCACAACATGGGTCACTGCTTTGGCAGGTGGCCCACCCTTCTCCACCCCCCCTTCTTGAGTCCATAGAAAAGGCTTTTCTCTGGACTCAAAGGAGGTAGGATCCCTGCCTTTTACTACCTGCTTCTTGCTTCACTGAATTCTTTTTTTTACCTTTTCCTTTTAGTGAGTAGATGCCATTTATCCTGCAAGAATTAACCAGTTGATAGTCTTACATGCCTTCCCTTGGCTTCTCTTTTTTTCTTTTGTCTGTCCTTGAGTTTCCTGGGTTTGGCTGCCTTAGCACAAGGCTGGAGAGAGATTTTCACAAGGCACATTTGGGGATGACTCTTAGGATTTCGGGTAACAGGGATGAAGTGTTTTAGCATCTACATCCAACTAAAATTCACCTCAAACTCCCACCTTGGGGCAGGGGTGGGGTGAGTAGATGGCTCAAGCTTTGCACCAGACTAAAAAGAATATTCTTCTCCTCCCTCCTGCCCCCACCCCCCACCCCCCACCCTACCTCCAGAGGTCGGCCATTAATCACCTTCTGGAAGCCTGTTGCAGGGTTTGTAATGGAAATGACTCTGTCGTCATGGCAACCCTGGCTGGCCTGGCCAGGGCTTCTCTAGGCCTGCCTGGCCCTTCTGGGTTTCAGGTTTATTTACAAGCTGCTGGCTGGAGCTGGGTAAGAACAGCTCCTTGTGATCAAGGGCCTGAGGGAAAGGCTGTGAATAATGTAGACCTAAACTAGTCCTTATTCAACAATATGGCTCCAAATCTGGCTCACACATTGGAAGAAAATGAGCCCTTTCACACTACTACTGGCTAACATCCTGCCCACTGATTGGCTTTACCCACAGAAGGGAAGAATTGTATATTTGGAAAATAACTGAGCTTTGAAGCAGACACCTAGGTTTGCATGCCAGCTCTGCCACTTACCAGCTGTGTGACTTTGGGCAAGTTTCTAAAACTCTGATTTTCAGATTCTACCTTTCTAAGCAGGGGTAACAATACCTAGTACACAGTGCAATTATTAGAATTCAATAAGATAATTACATAATGTAGGAGTGGCAAACTCTTGATAGAAAGGGAAGATAGTAAATATCTTTGGTTTTACAGGCCATGTGGTTTCTGTTGCAACCAGTCACCTCAGCCTTTCTAGTAGGAAAGCAGTCAGAACCAACAGCAGCTAAAGAAAGTAGCAGTGTTCCAAAATAACGGCAGAGTCTGCTGGGATTCAGGTGGCCCTTTTGGGTAGTCCCAGATGAACACGCATTCTGGGCAGGAGCTGTATCTGAATGATTGCTTTGCATCACCGCCACCACGGAGAAGGGCCACCAGCACAGGGCAGCAGTGTGGTTACCCAGCCAAGGGCAGGATGAGAAGCTTAGACTGACTTCAGTCAAGCTGCCACAGGTTCTGCAGGGCTGTTGGCATCTCCAGGGAGGGCAAATGGCTCAGTGGCCTGTGTGCCCAGCAGTGATTTATTGAAGAATAAATGGGAATGAGGGAAGGATATGGGGATACTCAATCCACCCAGGACACTCAGATTTATCCAGCTTTGGGCAGTGGGGTTTTCCTAGACCCTCTAACAGTGAAGGGGATTTAGACCCCATTTCTTATTGTGTTCACACGTTCCAAACAACCACCAGGTAGGAATGTGCCACACTTGCTCTGCCTGAAGGGTTCTCAGCCTTTCGAGGGATAAGCAGGCCTTAGTCATTGGTCCACATTTTCGTGGGGGCCCTTGGAGCCAGGAAGCTGCTGGCCTGAGGCTCATCTGACTTTTTAGAGTGGTGGCTCACAGCAGGCTGGCTGGGGCAGTGAGCGACTTTCAGAACTCAGGCCATTGGCTTTCCAAGCTGGAGGCTGATCAGCTGGTTCAGGGGATCATGAAGAAGGGATACCTTGGTGCTGGTTTGGATGAGCCTCAACATGACTGTAAGGAAGGGCTTCTCCATTCCAGGCCTCAGTTTACCTCTCTGTAAAACCAGTTCATATCCTCTTGCCCTGCTGGCCCTGAGTAGATATGGAGCTGGTGGGTGGGGAGGCTGGCTGATGGGATCTGTGGGCACGGGCGGTGCATGACTCCATGAGAGTTCTATTTCTGTGGTTTGTTCTGATGACACTGTGTTTTCTCTGAGAGCCAAGCAGCTGTTCTTTCACTCTCACCCCTGTGGCGTCGCTGTGAGGGGGCGTATCTCTAGTTCTCACTGACAGCTTTCTTTGCCTTGGGAGGCTTTAGTCAGCTCCTTAATACCAATGCCTTACGTGTGTATGAGACTTCACAGTTTACAAAGCAACTTCACAGATGTCTTCTGATTTTTTCTCCGTGATAACCCTTAGAGGTTGGCCTAGCAGGCTGGCATATCCCCAAGGTAGAGATGAGGAAACTGCCTGTTAGGTTATGTGGTTTAATCTTGTGCCAGGTTCATGCCACCAGTAGGTGCAGAGCTGGGACCAGACCCATGCTTGCGGCCTCACTGGCCTGCCCCATCCTCTATGCCTTTGCCTCATCAAAACCTCTTGGGAAACCTGCTCCCCTTTTAAAAAGAAAAAAAAAAAAAAAAAAAAAGATCGTTCTGGACAACATCTAGTTTTTCACTGTAATAAAAGTATCAATGAATAATTTGTTTTGAAGGGGCAGTGGGAAGTAATTTTTTTAAAGATAAATGTGGTTTTTATTCTGGAAAGTTGCCTTCTGTCTCCAGAGCTGAGCCTCCTGTCATCATCACCGGCTCAAAACAAATCCAACTTTTTCATGTGACTCTTCCACCCAAGCCTTTCGCAAACTCAAGCCAGACAAGTTTGAGGGAGAATGTAAGCTATTTTTACCGCAGTCCCGGGGTTCTCCCTATTCATTCTTGGAGACAAAAAAAAGACAGTTATAAATCCTGAAGAATTTTCTCTGGTTGTGAATTTGCACCCAGCTGTCTGCACGCGTCCACACCCACCAGCATGCCAGCTGTTCCTCTGTCAAGCCCTGAGTTCAACACTGTTTTCCTCTTTGACAGGCTTGCTTAGCTCATCACCTCCAAATGGAAGTGGCAATGATAACCTAACAATCCCATAGTTCTTGGTGCCCTAGAGGCCTCCCAGTCTGTGGAAACCCAACACAACCTTCTCTACACAGGTGTGCAAGAAGGAAGCCCTGATCCCGCAGTTGTAGCTCCTAAAGGGGTTCATTTTATTAACTCCTGCACCTAAAATGCTCTGGTCTCTACCATTTGGCACTCTGTTTTCTCTAGGTCCCATGTGAATGGTAGCCAGAATTGTGAGCCATGGAGAAAAAGGAAAAATGATAGCAGAAAGGCAAGCTCATAAGTCTGAGTCAAGCCTCCCTGACAGCAAAATTCCTCTCTGAAGGAAGTGAAAACGAACAGATAGAAAATTCTTGCAGGTACCCATTCTTTCCCACTCCTGCCCCATCTCCCTTCTCTTCCCCTCTCTGTCTTCCTTCTATTATCATTTCCCTCGTTTCTTCCCCTTTCTGCTACAACATTTACTCTTCCAATTGAAACAGAGAGCTTACCCTGTAGACCCTTAAAAATATTCTCATCTATAACTAATGAGGTTTGTGCCAGTTTTAACACTAAGTTAAAAATTTCAGAATGAACATTGAACTCCAAAACACTGTCTAAATAAATTTTATTGTGTTGAAAATTTTTGTATGAATATTGCCAGAAAAATAATATGAATGAATCTTGGATATCTCTAAGGCCATAGAAGTCATTTTATTGTAAGGATATTTGACTTATGTTGTGCTAAAGGGATACCTAGGTGATGGTGTTGACGCTTACTCTGACCCAGAGAGCTTCACCTGCCAGACTCTTGACAAATTCTCACAGGTGCCTCTATTCAGTACTTAGCAAGGTATTCCTCACAGCTGTATGATCTGCTGAATTTAGTTATCCACCAAGGATTCCTTGAGATCTTCCTGTACAGTTAGCATCTGTCTGGGTACTGTGAAGAATTCCCCAAACAGAAGACAAGATTCCTGTCCTCATGGTGTTACAGTCTAGATGATGGAAGTTGTAGCTAGTGCACACACAACCATGTTGAATAGAATAAAGCTGTACCTAGTTAAGTGTGAACTTTGTGGACTGCAAGTGAGATATTCAGTTTGTTCACTGAAATCCATCCTTCTAGGCACAGGTGAAGACTACACCATCCTTAACTCCATCCCTGCACTCCCAAAGCCTCATTGTCCTTTGCCTATATCGTACAAGTTCTACTATAGAAGTTACCACATTGTGTTGTGTGTTGGTTATTTCCATCTCTGTCTACATAAGCATTTTGAGCTCCAAGGCTTCATCTTGCAAAGGGTCTAGTGAGGTATTGGCATACCTATATAATGTGAGCTAAGGACTGGTGCTGGCTGCCCTTCCAAGTAGGATCCCATAACATGGCTACACTGTATTTCATTCCTCTTCCAAGGCATACACAAGGGAGAGCTGGTCCAGAGGACTGGATGTGAAATCACAGCATGCTCATTTTAGTAATCTCATGTGGAAAGAAGTTAGAATCCTGAGGGTCACTTCTCTATGCATAACTTTGCAGTCAGGAAGTCTACTTTACAGCAGTCAAAGGTGTAAACAGACCCCACTGAGCCCATCTGAGCTGAATTTTAGGGAAAATGTGTGCCTGCATTTTAATTTACTCCAATATGTCATTAACTCCCCAGATACACCTCTAAGACAGGACCTATGATGAAGGTTGGAGGAGAAAGAACTCTCTTTGAGGGTTCTGTCCTCTGCTTTGTGAGAAATGATCTATTAGAGGCTGAAAATCAATAAAGGCAATTTAAGGCCCTTTCTTGGAGTCTGTGTGACTTACAGGAAGGCAATAGTGTAGCGCCTGGGTGGTGCCATGGGCCCCTTGCTCCTTCCCCTCTCTGCAATTATAGCAAATTTGCCTAATGCACTAAAAGCCAATGAATCATGTTGACTGGTGATGGGATGGAGAAGGTGAGAGGGAAGACGTCGAACGCTGGCAGATGCCCTGCTAACCTTGGTTTTAATTAGGTTTGAGTGAATAACAAACAAAACAATCCTTCATTTGCGACAACCAACCACTGTGAAAAAAAAAGTGTATAGTTGGTTGTTACAAATGAGCGATATTCTAGGTCTCCAGGGAAGTCAATATGGCTTCTCCCCTATGGATCACAGCTCTTAAAAAGGTTGGGGCTCAAGCCCTGGCTGCTGTGGCTCAGTGGATTGAGTGTCAGCCTACAAGCCAAGTGTTGCTGGTTTGATTCCCAATAAGGGCACATGACTAGGTTGCATGTCATGTCCCCAGTTGGGGGCGTGAGTGAGAGGCAACCACATTGATGTTTCTCTCCCTCTCTTTCTCTTTTCCCCTCTCTCTAAAAATAAACAAACAAACAAACAATTAATTAATTAATTAAAAAAAAAAAAAAGGTTGGGGCTCTACTCAACCATTGATGAATTAAGCTTATTTCCCCCAAATTTGGAACCAGGTTTAATACCTATTTAGTGTTTTACTCGCTCCTTGCAATGGATTCTTATGTTGATTAGACTCATTAGTACTGATCACAAAGAGGAAGTCACAGCATTCCTCTCTTTCATGCTAAAGATAGAATTTTAACAGTCTTAAAATTTAATAAATTCTGCAAAAGAACTGGCTTGCATTGATCAAAACTGTCAAGGTCGAGAAATAAAAGAGAAGATTTAGAAATTGCCCCAGATTCATGGCCAAGAAGAAGCATATGACAACTAAATGTAAACATGCCCCAGGATTGTCTTTGCCCATACAGGGCACTATTAGAATAATGAGGAAATTTGAATAAAGTCTGTAAATTAGCTAATGGTATTGTTATTAAGTGAACTTCCTAATTTTGATTACTGTACTATGTTAATGTAAGAGAATATCCTTATTCTTAGAAAATACACACTAAAGGGAAAAATTAGCATTGTATCTGCAATTAGCACTCAAATGGTTGAGAAAAAAGGTATCTATCGATCTAGCTATTGAAAGCAAATGTGGTAAAATGTCATCATCACATGTAACCTCTGGGTGAAGAATATATAGGAATTCTTTGTACTAATTTTGCATCTTTTCTATACTTTTGAAATAATGATGAAGTATAAAGTTAAAAACTCCAATCAGAAAAGAGATTGACAGCTATGACAAGAGGAGCAATATGTTTGAGGCTCCTTTCTTTTCCCTTCTCTCCAAACCATCCTCTTCATTCAAATCATAGCCAGGTTTTTTATTTAAATCTCCAAATACACAGGGAATTGTGGGACCCATTGATTTCTCCAGATGATTAGGTTTCTTATAGAATGAAATTACATAAAGTAATCTACACAAGGAACCAATGAAAAATGAAGGGGCTGGGCCAAATGATCACCAAGCTCCTTTCTAGCTCCAACATTCTGTGACCAACTGAGTCCATGAAATAGGGAAAGAAAAAAAAGGTTGTTGTAGTTGGAGGCCTTTAAAACAACTTGAAACAACCCCCTGCTTTGCTTGTGCTGCTGCTATTTCCTAAGACCACATGTGGCAGGGAAAGCAGTTAGTCTGCATACTGCCCTATGGAAGGCTTCCCTTGCTCTGAAAGCCCGAGGCAACCATATTCCCCCATGGGTCTCAGACAGCCCACCCCAGCTCCTTCCAGGATAATCCCTGCAAAATTCTGCTGACACAATGAACTCTATCAGTGTTCTCAGGACTAAGAATGTGAGAACACACACTCAGTTAAAATCCAAGGGATTTGTATTGACACTCAATATATCTCCATATACATAAGGATGTGTACACACATTTATCCATTTTTCCAACACCAATCTCCAAAATTACAATTATGGAACAATTTTTTAAAATGTGTTCTACATTATAAGATCTCCTTTTAAAAATATTTAACAACCAGCTATCATCAGTTTGAGTTTCTCTGAATTTAAAGACCAAACCATCTGCCAAAATGTGATGCCTTTATGGATGCTGAATAGGGTGGCATGTGACATAACCCTAGGGCTGCATTGCCCTGAGCCACCAGCCAGGAGCTGACTCTCCTCCTTAGTGGCAGGAACTAAGAAGGGTATTCTTGGTTAAGAAAGACAACAAGCCCCATTGGGCGACAAATGCTTCAGTAAACATTGGCTTGTTTTTGAGTGTGTGGCTGACATTGCTAGTCGACATCCTTAATATGCATTCTCCTCTTCTCTCAATTATCAGAATTCCAGTTTTGCTTGTAACTTAAAAATATTCACTTGCCCAGACTGTCCTGAAGTTAGCAAGGCTCACATGATTTAGTTTTGGCAGGTAAGATATAAGGAGAGATTTCGGGGAAGGCTGTTTGTTCTGATAAAACGTAGACCCAGCTGGCACTAACCTTTTCCCTACCCTTTTCCCCTTCTCCATGCCTTGAAAGTTCTTCCTGGATTGTAGAGCAGCCATTCTTGGAGCTGTGAGGATGAGGGCCACAGTAATGTGGTGCAGCAGAGGTCTGGAAGGAACCTGGGCTCCTAGCTGCTTCCTGCATTGCCTCTGGACATCTTATTATGTGAGAAAAAGAGACTCCTGTTGCTGAGGTTTTTACTACATGGCCCTAAATGCAATCCGCAACAGAGAATCCAACACACCCATCTCCCCCTCGAGTCCTTGTGATTCTCAGTGGCTCTGACTTCATGTCCAGGGCTACCCATCAGCTCATCTGGACAACACATTCTGCAGTCTGAAAGCTGTGATTCAGGGATGGGCCCACAACTTAAGCCAGAACAAACTGAATAAATCAGGACTTTTGTACCAAAAAGACAGACTTTCTTCACCTATGAATTTGGAGTTATGATGGTACAAAATCTAGAATTGTGGGAGCCATGTGTTTGTTGTGAGAATAAAACCTGCTGAGAATAAAGCTAACATTTGAGAGCTTAAATCCCAGCTGAGAGGTGAAGGGACTAAGTTCTTATGACATCATTTGAGTCTCTATATCAAACTGTGCCGAAAGCCAGGCCAAACCTTGGACTTTCTCATTACACAAACCAATAAATTTTCTTCTTCCTGAAGCTAGTTAGGGTTTCCGTGAGCCAGGTAATAATGAAAAGCTCTAATTGACTCAGAGGCTTCGGAGAGTGTGAGCTGACTGAGGAAATTCTTGGCAGCAGCCCCCTGGGTATGTGGAAAGGGCTTCATGGCTCATGTTCTGGTGTGTGCGTTTTAGGAGCAGGGAGCTTAGTTTAAGGACAATTTGAGTCCCTGTCAGTGTCATTCTTTATCCCAACTGGACACACATTTTGATCTTTGGGTCCAGTGAGAACAGTTTTGTCAGTTCTGAAAGTGAGGCCTGTCTTGGAGAAAAGCAGGTGTCTGTTTTGTTTGGCTTGGGAAGGGCAATGCAGGCTAATGGAATGTCCCGTGCTGAATTATCCCCTCATCTCTCAGGGAACACAATCACCAGGGACAACACTCACTTTCATAAAATTGTCTCTGACACCATCTTAATTCCACAAATTACTGTCAACTGGAGCTGTCAGGAGTTATTTTTAGACTAAATCTCCTTGGCAGGCCACAGGGTGGGCTTTCAGAGTGTAGATCATAAATGGTCCTAGAACTTTTAGAGGGAAATATCTGATGCTCTGTGTGTAGTTTTAACCCAGAGGAGAAAGGCAGGACCCTGCCTAAGCACTGGAGGGACCTGCAGGGCTCAGAGGACAAAGGAAAAGTCCATGTCCTGTGGACCTACGTCTTTTTTTGAAAAGGTTCTGGGATGAGCCAGTGTGTGTGAGCCTGATGTGTTTGCCATAGGAAAGATGAGAACCACAGTCACACCAAGGTGTGTCAGGCAGGCCCTTGTGGACTGCACCTTCTGCCCTCCATCACTGAAAACAAAATGTACTTCAGAAGATGCTTTGTCTCTCTTCTGAGCCCACCAGGCCTTATGTTCAGTGTCTCCCAGTCAGCTATGAGCCTCGGGAATCCACATTTCCCCACAGTGTATGGTTTTTATCACCTTATTTGGCCTTTTGGGATAGCAGTGATAGCTGTCTATGATGGAAAAGTTGGCACCTTCCCTCCCGTTCTCCCCCTCACCCCCACACTCCCCAGCACAGCTTCTGAATTCAGTCAGGGACCACCCATCCTCTCCAGGGTCCAAGCAGAAAGGGCTACGCTTCCAGAAGGATCCATATAACCTCCCCATGCCCCGACCCCCACCCCACAGGCTTTTCTTCGACTTGACCTCATCCCTTATTAGGCCTCCTCCCTTTCCACCTGTCACCAAAGGAGCCAGCCCCTGAGGATAGAAGGAGCTCCAACACTCTCGTACTAACAGAGGAGTCAACAAGCGGTCTGAGAGCCTACAAGTTTCAACCTCTAAGTCAAGCTCTGCTCTTTCTTCCCAACTCTTCTCCTCCCCCCTCCTTCTCCATGCTCCTCAGACTTCCTCATTTAAAGAAAAATATGGTGTTCATAAAACTGAGTGGTGAAGGTTCCTAGAGAGCTGACCTACCCCAACCCTAAGCACCTTGGAGGTGTGCTGTTGGGCCATCAACAAACACTTAATCCTCACAGCAGCCCTACACAGTGAGTGTGATGGCCCCACTTCATGGATCAGAGAAGGTGAGACACTTTCCCAGGCTGCCCAGCTTATGACAGAGCTGGTCTCTGTGACTCTGAAGTCAGTGTTCCCAGCATTCTCTCTCCTCAACGAGCCTGAGTTTCCCCAGAAACCACATTGCCAAAGCAATCAGGTCTTTGGGGGCATTGAGCCACATGGGTGGGGTGAGAGACAGTGCTCAGATCCCTCACATGACAATTATAAAGGCTCTTTGGGGCAAGGTTAGATTGTGCTTCTCCTCCTCCTCCCCCCACCACCCCCCAGCCCCTTCTCTTAAAAAGAACAATAAAAGAGTTCTAGCACCTTTATCTCTGACCCAGGTCACATCTGGAGAAGAACACCAGTGAAGTAGAGTCCTTGTGGCTCTGAAAACCTCTGGCTGCTTTCCTGGGGTTGAGTCATGTCTCTGCTTCAGGAAGGTGTCATTACTTTGGTGCAAGAAACGAACAAATGCAAGTACAGTGTAGTGTAGAGCTCCTTAAAGGAACTGAGAACTTTCTGGGTTGTAGCCACAAATGTAGGCTGAAAGCAAAGATTACAGAAGGTGTTGATGGGCCTGGAGCTTGAAAACATTCCTTTGGAACAATTAAGAGGCAGCTTAGCACCTCACTGGGCTATGTGTGCTTTGAAAATGCCTTTAGTTGAATCAGGAAGACTTTTTCTTCAAATATGTTTTTTTTAATTATAATAAATGCGTGTGGGTGAGACTGAGGCTGGGCTCAGTCCCTGGGGCAGTTGCCCCAGGCATGTGGATGGAGCTAAGCAGGTGGCAGAAAAAAAATAAATAAAACAAAAGATTGTCTTTGAAGTTTCTGTCCTGGAGATGGCTGGGCCCTGCATGAGATGATATGGTGTCGTGAAGTTAGTGATACCTTTGATTTTCAGGTCCAGAAAAACTCCAGCCATTGTTAATATAACAAGAATGGTTTACAGGACATTGATGTAACCTGATAGCCAGGGAGAGTGGGCTGGAATGCACATGTGTGAACAGTGATGGTTTCACTGTACTAGTCAGTGGGGGTGGTAGACGCCGTTGAGTGAGCATGCGTACTGTGTGGCTGTCACATTCAAAATGGCTGAGTTAGTAGAGCAATGAGTGTGCATCAAATTTTGCACTAAGCTTGAACACTCCTCTATGGAAACTATTTGGGTGGTTCAGACAGCCATAGCTATGGGCAACAACTAGTGATTGGCTGCTTCATTACAACAACGAATCCATTCACGCCTCACGTCTCATGCAGAGTTTTTGGGTGACTCAGCCCCCTCTAAGCCCAGATTTGTCAC
This sequence comes from Furipterus horrens, assembly GCF_987537825.1. Classification (NCBI taxonomy): domain Eukaryota; kingdom Metazoa; phylum Chordata; class Mammalia; order Chiroptera; family Furipteridae; genus Furipterus; species Furipterus horrens. Next base: position 82,634,521 of record NW_028327172.1, on the reverse strand, counting down.
CCTGCAACTTCTGGCTTTTCCCAAAACTAAAATAACCTTTGAAAGGGAAGAGATTTTAGACTGTCAATGAGGTTCAGGAAAATGTGACAGGGCAGCTGATGGTGATTGGAGAACTGTGTGAGGCCCCAAGGTGCCTACTTTGAAGGGGACTGAGGTGTCATTGTCCTATGTACAATGTTTTTTGTACCTTGTATCTTCTTCAATAAATACCTTTATTTTTCATAATCCATGGCTGGATACCTCCTGGACAAACCTCATATATATAAATGATTATCACAATCAAGCTAATTAACATATCTATTACCTCACAGTTCCCATTGTGTGTGTGCGCGTGCACACACATTGTATGCTGAGAACACTTAAGAATTACTCTCTGGGCAAATTTCAAGTATATAATACAATATTATTAACTACTCACATTGCTGTACATTGGGTTTCCAGACCAAATTCATCCTACATGACTTTAAAACCTTGTTTAACTCTTTGACCAACATCTCATTTCCTCCCCCACTTCCACCCCCTGCTCCCACCCCTAGTAACTACTACTCTACTGTCTGATTCTATGAATTTGACTTTTTTAGGAGATCATGTAGTATTTGTCTTTCTGTGTCTGGTTTATATTATTTAGCATAATGTCCTCCAGGTTTATCTATGTTGATGCAAATGATAAGATTTCCTTTTCTCCAAAGGCTGAATAATATTAATATATTTCTTTATTCATTGATCCATCAGTGGACACTTAGCGTGTGTCCATATCTTGGCTATTATGAATAACGTTGCAATAAACATAGGAATGCAGATATCCAAGATTCTGGTTTCATTTCCTTTGGATATGTGCCCAGAAGTGGGAATGCTGGATCATACAGAACGTGGAGGGCTGGTGAATCCATCCAGTCCAAACTTCTCTTTTTCTGGATGTGCTCTAGCACCACTGAGATTGGACTCCCGCCAGCACAGGCCACATTCTGGAGGACACAGCTCTAGATTTCCTGAGGTGGCTGGCTGTCCTGGCACTGCCATGCTGTGCTGCTGACAGACTGTGGGGCTGAATCAGTGTCTTGTGGCATCCAGAGACCCCGGGCAAGTTGGCTTTCAATAAAGCTCCATGCTGGGGGGAAACAGCATGACTCCTCACTGCAGCCTTGGGATGAGGATGACCCCACACTCCATCAGCGATGAAGGGAAAATGACTGGTCTCCTCTGGACTGGAGCCTCTGACCTGCTGACCCAAGATTCTCAAAGCCCACTTTCTTCTCTCCTATCCCCCAATCTTCTTCTCTAATTAGTTCCATCACTTCCCCTTTTCTAACGTTTACAGTCTAACAGAGAGGCCTTTACATCTCCTAATGGAGCCACCTCCAAATCGATCCTTTTTCTTGGTTGGCTCTGAAAGCTTCTTAAGCCTAAGTCTCTGGGCAAAACTTCCAAATGCCTACCAGCAGGTTTCCTACAAGAACCCACCTGAGGTGCTGTTAGGCTGAGCAGATTTGTCAATGTGCAACTGCCTGGGGCCTGGGGCTCACTGGCTATTGACTCAGGATCCATTGTTCTGACCAATAACTGCAGAGCAGGGCCAGGGCTGGGTACTGAAGCTGGAGGGGCATTCAGGGTCAGTGCTGGGCTCCAGCTGCCTGCCTCCCACCCCGTCCCAGGGTCTGAGGTCAGGCGTGCATGCTGCCTTCCCCTCACTCAGCACCAGAGCTGGCCACTTTCCAGAGTCTCAGCACTGGAACACAGACCCTTGTCCTCCCCTCCATGTCCTGCATCCTGGAGGGCTTTGATGAAAGCTCGAAGAAAAGTTAATGGGTTTTATGGAAGCACAGGCATGCAGAAAGGCAGGGAGACAGGGTTAGCTTATCTGCCAGCAATTTAAACCTAGAATGTTTTTTAAAATGGCTAAGCCAGGGAGGGAATTGACCCCCAACTTCCTAACCTTTTGCCAATAAGAGGAAGAATGCGGCTATAGCCTATGGCTCGGAGCATTATCCTCCAGGAGAATCAGCCCCACTGTCCCAGGGCCTTTCTCTCAGCTCCAAAGATCCTGCAAGGGTCAGCACCTACCTGTTAAGCAAGAGACAGGCTCAGAAGTTCGTCCAAACATTGTGTTTGAGCCAGTGTCTTATCATCCTTTTATAATGTATACATATATGAAATCATTATGTTGTACACTTTAAAGATCTTATAATTTTATTAGTCAATTATACCTCAGTAAAGCTGGGGGGAAAAAAAAAACCCTCTGTTTCCATAAGGCAATTTGCATGTTTTTAGACCTACCTGCAGACTTTGGCAAGAAGGAGATATCAGAGTGGAGTTCTATGTCATTGCAATCCAAGCAACTTCAATTGCACATCAAGCCTCCCCTTCCAGGTCCTAGCCCTTCAAATTGTCCCTCACCCCCCAGCACATAACTTACTCAGAGTTGGTCCAAGCCTCACAGCATCTGGAGGAGACTCCTCCCAGACTCTCTTCTTCTCTTACAGAACAATTTTGCTCTTTTCTGTCTGCTGCATAAGTTCCTGCTAATACCCTAAGTCCTCATCTTCTCCCTGAAGCTGATCATCTAGGTGTTTTCCTAAGCAGAGAACTTTTTACTGAAGAGGCAGAATGCTGCCAGCTGTTGATACATTTTTATCCTGGTCCTGCCATGAAAAAGTGCAGGTTTCATGCATGTGTCTAATGGGGTGGTGATGCCTGCCTTAATTTAGGAGTTAAAGAAGATGAAGGACAAGTAAGAGTTAGCCAAAGAAGATGGAGTGAGAGACAGAGGACTTGAAAAGCCAGCGTGCCTGGACCATTGAGAGTGAGGGGTGAGAGAGACGAAGATAAACCCAGAGAGAGATACAGGTGCATCACCCCCTCTCCAGAAACCTGATTTTATTTCAAAACTCCCTTAAGAGTAACTTCTCCATTGTTGTGTCACGTCCACCCCAGTTCTGCTCCCTGGGGCTGCCCCAAAAGGCAGTCACAGCCAGACGGCTCCCCTCTAAACCTTTCCTTAGAGGTAAGCTTCTCAATGATAACATTTTTTTTTTTTTTACTGAAATGCAGTCCCCCAAATAATGTGCTAACCTGCATCTTCCTTCCTTGTTTTTCATCCCATCCAGATGCCCCCCATTCAATGAGAAAACTCATGGAAATGAGCTAGCCTCTCATGTCTCCTTTCCGAACACTTTGTTCAATGGGGAGGAGCAGGCACCTCACCAGACCCCGTTGCCTCTGCTGGCTGCTTGGGATGTCCTGCAGCTTTGACTACAGTCAGACTTCTCTCCCTGCAAGTTTCCCACGGCATCTCAACCTTCCTTGTTTCTGAACTGGGACTGCCCTAGCCTACACTGAGTCTCATGTGCATTAGAAAGACACCTGCTTAGTGCCCATGCAGTTTGGCTGGAGGATTCTGGGCTGAACTTCAGCACCCTTCGGTGCAGGTTGTGAACTGCACAACTGAATAAGGTAGCCACAATTATAACAGGCCCATGGGGCAGTCAGTCACGTTAGTTACAGCTTCATCAAGAAGGAAAGAGGCTTGAGTTGGCCCTAAGCTGAAACAGTGCCTGTGTGTCCTAGCTCATGGTTTAGGCACATTCAAACACACCACCCTACATTAGAAACCCTGACAGGATGTTAAGGGCCAGACAGATGTTGCTAGCCATGTGAACTTAGGCCTTCCAAAACCTAGTTTTGTTGTCTATAAAGTGGGGATAAAAACTGTCATTCCATAGGGCTGGTTGGAGAGTTAAATGAGAGACCAGGTATAAGTAGCCTGCCTAAAGCTCAAACACAACCTATGGTAGTTGGCCCTGGAGCAGAGGGAACAAACCTGAGAGAGTTATGAGGCTGTTGAGTGTGAGGAGAGAGAGGAGGCAAGAGCTGAGCTGCAGTGGAGGCTCCTTCCCTTTCTGGTGACTCATAGCTTGGTGACTGGCAAGGCTGGGAGGCAGCAGTCTTGCTAGGAAGGACGTCTCCCCTTCCACCAACTCCACACAGCCACATATTGTAGGGGGTGGAGGGCAGCCAGATAGGATGGCATGGCTCCTGGGAAATCTGTAGAGTAATAAATTCTAAATAAATTCTGAGGAATAAAGAAAAACAGGAAGTGCTCTGGGAAAATATCAAAATAAGATTTCTTGTATGCTAGTTCCTCCTTATCTGCAAGGGATATATTTCAAGATCATCCATTAGTTGCCTGAAACCGCAGATATTGCCAAATCCTACATGTACTATTTTTTCCTAGATGTACATACCATAATAAAGCTTAATTCATAAATTAAGCATAGTAAGATATCAATAGCAATAACTAATAATAACATAGAACAATGATAAAATATATTATAATAAAGTTATGTGAATGTGGCATTATTAAGTAAATAGAGGTGACTTGAACACAAGCACTTGATACCTCAACTGTCGATTTGATAACCAAGGCGGCTACTAAGTGACTAAGGGGTGGGGAGTGCACACAGCGTGGAGACAGAACAGATCCTGGGCAGAACAGACACGATGAAGCGAGATTTCTTCACGCTACTCAGAATGGCACACAATTTAAAACTTATGAACTCTTTATTTCTGGAATTTTCCATTTCATATTTTTGGACCATGGTTGACTGTGGATAAGTGAAATCATGGAAAGTGAAAATGTGGGTAAAGGGGAAACTACTGTAGGATGAGGATTTGGGGATGGGTCCTGGCCGAGGAGTGAAGGATCAGAGGTGACTAGTGTGGGGAGGGGCTTTCAGGGCAGACACTTCTCTGCCAGCCTAGGTGTGAGAGGATGAGAAGCATTTTCTTGTCACCCCATCTGGATTTCCATGCCCTTTTTGAGGCAGAAACTTGATTTCCCCTATCCCAGGGTCACTCTTGTGGCTTATGCGGGTCAAATCTCTGTCTCTTTATTCACTTGTTAAAAACGGATTCACTGAATACCTATTTCATTCCAGGCATTGTGCTAGATGCTGAAGTTACAAATATAAATAAGATATAAGGCAAATCCTCATTTGGTTTTAATTACTAATGTATATGCATTTATGAAAGTGTGTGTATGTGTTGTCAATCTTTGTGAATTCATATATGTAACCAGCTGTGTTTGTGGATGTGTTTTTATGTATGTATCCATTTATGTCAGTCTGTATATAAATACGTACATGCATATGTGTATATGTATACATGTATATGATCATGTGTGTAAGTCTGTGTGGAGAAGTCTAGGTGTTTCTGTGTATATCCTCTTCTCCAATAACTAAGAAGAAAGTATATGGAGAATCTTATTAATGGATCTGAGGTTTATGTAAATATATAGAAAGGGGAGAGTTACTGCTGGGAATCATTTTGCTCCAAGGATTCTGGGAGCTGGGAGCTGGGACCTCATGCTGCTTCACATCACACTCACCTCATGCAAGGCAGAGTAAGGACCCAAAAGCCAGGTAGACCCAAGGGACCAACCACAGATCAAGGCAAGCAGGAAGCCAGGACCCAGGAAGGCAACACCAATGTGAAGGAATTTGCCAAAGCCAGAGGCTAGAACAATCAAGAGGTTAGAGCTCCCAGCAAGAGCTAAGGGCTTGGAAGTTATCAGAGTTCTAGAGGAGTTAGAAGACCAGGAGTGGAGAGGAAAACATCTAGAACCTAGGTGAGGTGGCAAACTGGGCCATGGGTCCCTCAGTTACCATAGCACAAGGTAATTTCTAGACAAAGGCTGCCTCAGGCAGAACCTCACTAAAATTTCCTGCAGGGTCACAACCAGTGCCAGGCTTGGGAACCAGTAAGAGATCAAGATTAAGACTGTGGAGCAGGACAGAAAAGCAGGTGAAAAGACTAAGAGTGGCTCAGATCAGAATAGGGAGTGGGTCAGATAGGACAGACACTAAGGTCATGTAAACATATATGACCTTTGTTTACAGTTGTCCTTTGCATGGTCTGTCACTCAGACGGGCTTCTTTAAAATGTATGCTCATGTAATATCACTTTTATTACGCAGTTATTCACAAGAGAAAAAGGAAAAAGGGGGTGCATCCGAATGCATCTATTTCACTTGCTTAATGGAGTGTTCAGAGTAGGAGAGAGAAAGCTCCCTAAGCATTTATTTCAGCAATCGGAGTTATACTGGAGAGTTTCTGACAGTGACATCCAGCCACTCTGGGCAGGAAGACTGACTGTTTTTATCTCATGAACGGCACCAGACAGGCCTCAAAGCCGTTCTGTCTGCTGGAAGTGCAGATAACAGATTCGATGGGAAGAGCAGGGCTGAGGGAAACCGCAGAGGTGCACTCTCTGTCCTGCCAGGGCGGGTGTGGAAGAGAATTCAGTCTGACTTCCCCAGTAGCCCAGACTGTTGGTTTCTGGGCTGTGGGAAGGATTTTAGATGTTAATTCCAATCTCTTCTACCTGCAGCTGGATTTCCTTTCAACCCTGGGCTGTGAATTGGGTTGGCTTGCACTGTTGCTAGGGTCTTTTCCCAGCCAAGGACCTGGGGTGAGGAGGGCAGGGGCCACTGGGATAGGCCCCGACAGTAAAATATTTCTCCTCTGCCTTACTTGGCTTGATTTCTAGGCTGTAAGTTTACATGTCTTATCCAAATGAGAGACAGTAGTGTGTTAGTTGGTAGGAGCACCAATTGCAGAGTCAGGCTACCCAGGGTTCAAATACTGACACCCTTTGTGGTGGGGCGTTGGACAAGTTACTGGAAAATATAGTGACAGGCATAGTGGTAGATAGGGTAGACTCTAAAGCAGATGTTTCAATGTGTAATTGCTATGTGATCTTAGGCAAGTTACTTATCTCTGTGTCCAGTTTCCTCATTCACAAAATGGAAATTATAATAGTACGTACCTCACTGGATTGTTATGAGGATCGACTGAATTAATATATATATCAGTATAGTGTATATTGTCGGCAGCCGTCCATATCGAGAGACGATGGTGTAGCTTCTTAAGAGTCTATCTGCACCGCCGAGAATGGCTGTGCAGTCCGACTCGGGAGTGACACGGTATCTGTCTCCTCCCGTGTTGAATCGACATCTTGTGATGACACTGGAGTGTCCTCTCCAGTGAAGCTGAAGCTACAGAGCCTGGGCGGGGTGATATGGAGGGTCTGCTGTTGCCCATGCAGCAGACCCCCCCTCTCTTCGCAGCTGAAGGATCCAAGGGAAAGACGGAGTCAATACAGCTTGGCTTCAGGTGCGCCGCAGGAGTTGCCGGTGTTGACTACAACGTCAAACCGCCTTAGGGACTCCGGCTCCGGATTTTCTGTCGGGGTTTACTCCCTTAGCCTTTCCCCTGAAGAGGTATGCCGCAAGGCAGCGGAGGTTTTTTGGAGTCAGAGTTTTCCTTCTCTGATGTACCCTGACTGGAAGATTGAACCAGCGACACTTAGCTCGCAGGCCGACACTCAATCCACTGAGCCAAACCAGCCAGGGTATAGTGTATATTATATATGGTATATTAATATAATACATTAATTAACATATATTAATATGTTATATGATATATGGTACTTTTATGTCATATAATTTACATTAAGGGCTTAGAACAGTGTATGTGGCACACTAAGTGTCTGATATTATTAATTTGATTTTGGTAGTACCTACTTCACTCAGTTGTTATAAAGATTGAGGCAGTGCTCAGAAAATGTTTTCCCTAATATCTGACAAACAGTGAGCTCTTGATAAATATGTGCAGTTGTTGTGCTAATAAAATCAGCCTGGACACTGGGGTCAGGGCCCAGACAGCAAGGCGAGTCCAGAGAGATGAGCCGTCTGCTGTCTGCCTATCGCCTCTCCTAATGGGGAGGAGGTCTGGGGGGCTGGGCCTAGTGACATCATGACGTCTGATCTCCTTAGCTGACTCCAGGCCTGGCTGAGCGTCCCCTATCTTATCGACCCAGGGACCCAGGGAGTCGGCAGACGCAGGGGGCTGTTTCCTTCCTGAAAGAAAAATGCCTGTGCCTCTGAATTCCCGCTGGGTGTGCGACAGAAGAGGAGTCTGCAAGAACGGGCATAGGGCTACGGGGCGGGGTGGGGAGTGAGTGTGTGGGAGGAGCGCGGGATGGCTGAGCTCCCACTGCTGGAGACAAATACACTCTGTCTGGGGGTTGGCTGGGGGCTGGGAGCTGGGAGCTGGATCCCTGCCGGACGCTGGGAAAGGCAGTATGAGCTTGCGCTGAGACCTCCCTCATCCGGAGAGGGCTCACTTTCAGAAAGGTGACCCTGATGCCAGAAGTGCATCCTTGGGTCCTGGGTTCAAAGTCTGGACTGCCACCTGCCCAAACAAAGAACTTCCTTACTCATTCTTCTGCTGATAAAGAACATTCATATCTGAGTGGAGGATGCAGCCAGGCCATACTTTTGCTTTGGGACTGGACCCTAAACCCCAGGTCCTAGCCTGGGTAAGGAGCTGGGAAACTCCGATATCAGCAAGCCTCCAGGCTAGCGCTTCCCTCATACCTCAGATCCATTTTTATTCTAAGGTGCCTTGTCTGAGAGCAAAATCATCTCTTCCTGCTGAAATAGCCAGTTACATTTTAGTACTGTGCAAAGCAATTGCTTAGCGAATGATAATAGTATGTAATGAGCTTCCATTTAGCCAACATGTGCATGAGCCAGACAGTCCCTGGGTGCTTTCTGTAGTGGACAAGATTGCTTGACTCTATTGCTAGTACTAGCTACATAACCTCAGGGAAATCTACTTAACTGCTAAAGCCTCAGTACTTGTTTAATGGGGACATCCCATTGTGAGGGCTGTTGTCCTGCAACCTAATGAGATACACATGGTGGTAGGCACAGCCCCAGGTCACCTGGATCCTCTTTCAAGACTGAACTAGCGGTTCACCTATGCGGAAGTGGTCAGCAATCAGCCTCCAGTTGTCAGTGCCTTCAAGATCTGCCCCAACTGCACAGAGCTGCTTTGGCTAAGGTCCTGGCCTTCACAAGGAAGCTATGGAGTCTTGGCACAACATAGATGCTCCAGATGGTGAGAGAGAGACCTTAGAAAGGCCCAGGGGCCTTCCACATCCACAAAAGTTTTAGATGTTCAGTGCTGGGATATCTCATCCAAAATAAAAGACAAACAAGTGAATCTTGCCATCATGATCATGAAAGCAAAACACGAGGTGAGCCTCTTCAGGTTCTGGAAGCAGCATATTCCAAACCTAGGGACACTGTTGTGGTCCAAATACCAGATGACACCAACAGCTGCCAACTTCACGTGAGGCCCAGAGCAGGAAAAGGGGTCTTCAACTGGCCCAGGCTGCAGTCAGAGCAGGAAAAGGGGTCTTCAGCTGGCCCAGGCTGCAGTACAGACAGCCTCACCATTTGGGCCACACAGTCCAGCCAACACTTCAGTGATGCCACATGGGGTTTGTGGCAAGTTCCACTGGGAGTATCACAGCTCAGGTCCTGGGTTCTGGAGCAAGGCCATGCCACCTGCAGCACATGCCTTCTGAAAAATAACTCCTGGTGTGGTATTTGGTCTTTAGAAATGGAATACCTGGGACATCAAGGGATGGTGTAGCTAGCACAGACCAAGGTAAGCTTGGCTATCAGCTGGTCAGGCAGGCTAGCAACAATCCATTCTAGAATGAAAGTGGCGTATCCAGGATTAAAGACAAGTAGAGCCAGAGGGCACAAGGAAGCTGCCCAGAGGGCACAAGTAGTAGTCCAGACTTCATGGCACCCACTACAAGTGCACCAGAGCCCCTCCCTCAGCTTATGCCTGTGGCCATATGAGGGATCCAGATCAGCTGAAGGAAGAGGGAAAAGCCAGAGTTGGGTTTATGCATGGGTTAGCTCAGTAACTGGGTTGCTCTGGTAGCTTTAAAAGACAATAGTGCTTTCTACTTCCAGGAAGATGGAGTAGACATACTTTTTCCTATTGCTTGCATTAAGTACAGCTAAAAACTCTGGACAACATATGAAAAACAACCTAGGGACATGAGAAGGCTCTGAAAGGTAGAAAAGAAGACAGACTAGGTAGGGACATTGGAACCAGAGAAACAATACAGAGCTAAATTGCCTGTGTTTTCCTCTGGCCTCATATCTCCCAGGTTTGAAACTGAAAAGTTGGCAAAATGCAAGTACCAACAAAACAAATACCGACAAAACAAAGACAAAAACATAAAAGCCAAGGCTTGCTCTCTCCAGCCCAAGGGCAGTCTAACAAGACAGAAAACTTTTCAACAATAACCACTCTACTCCTATCAAACACTACAGGAAAAGTTCTGTCCCCACCCTCAACCCCACCAGCAAAGGCCGATTGGGAGCCTGGACCTCCACCCTTTTAGGCTGTCGTGGATGCTCTAGCCACCTTGCTGGGGTGGTATTAGAAAAGGCCCAATAGAGACAGGACTTTTATTCCTTCTTTTCCCGCTGCAGTGTCAGTGAATACCACATTGCTGTCTCACCAGGGAGCAAGGTACCTGTCTCCCCCAGTTGGAGTAGTATCAAAGGAAGGCTACTGGAGAGACCACCCAGAGATAGTGAGGCCACCCCAACCCAGTGGTGTCAGTAGAGGTCATGTGGGTGCAGTAACAAGAAACTCCTGCTTTTCCAGCCCAGGTGATATCAGTGAAGACCATGTTCAGCAGAAATGAGAACCTACTATAGTGTCAAGAGATGTGAGTAGAGAACTCGAATTTTAACTTCCCACCTGGCAGTAATGAGGCAGCACGAACCCTTCCCCTGCCAAAAACTTGTCAGAGAAAGCCAGCTAAAACAAGATTTAAATACTATCCAGAGTCTCATAACATAATGCCCCAAATGTCCAGGTTTCAATAAAAAATAAAAATCATACAGATCAGAAAGGGAAAAATAAACTGCCTCTATTTGTAGATGACATGTTTATATATAAAACTCCCAAGGAATATGCAAAAACTTCCTAGAAGTAACAAGTGATTTCACCAAGATCACAGGACACAAAATAAATATACAATTAATTGCATGTCTATAAAAGGACAATGAACATGTTGACACTAAAATTAAAAACACAATGCTATTTAAAACTGCTCAAAAGTGAAGTGTTTGGGTGTAAATCTAACAAATCATATACAGGACTTGTATGTTGCAAATATAAAATTGATTTAAAAACAGGTCTAAATATATGAAGAAACATACCATGTTCATGGATTGGAAGACTCAATATAGTAGTCCACATCAAAGTCCAAGATCATGGTGCCAGCACGTTTGGTTTCTTCTGAGGCCTCTCTTTCGGGCTTGCAGGTGGCTTCCTTATTGCTATGTCCTCACACAATCTTTTCTGTGCAAGCGCATCCTTGATATCTCTCTCAATGTTCCAGTTTCCTCTTATAAGGATAGATAGCAGATTGGATTAGGACCTTGTTAAGATTAATAATGTGATCACATTCTGAGATATTGGTGGTTAAAACTTCAACAAATCAATTTAGTGGGAGATGAAATTTAGTTTGTATCTGTTCTTTAACTTGGCATGTAAGGTCCTCTATAGTCTGGCTTCTCCCTGCTCCCCACCCCTCATTTCTCATCTCCCTGCACTTTACTCCCTATGTTTCACTCACACCCAAACACTTAGTCCTGCCAATACATTGTGGGGGTTCTTACCTCCATGTATTTGTACGTGTTATTTCCTCTGTCCAAAATACTCTCCATTTTCCACCATAGACACTCTCTGCCCCCAATTCACCATCCTATTCTTTCTCATTCTTCCCAGTTCAGGTATTATCCACTCCAGGAAGTCTTCCTTGACCCCAAGCCTGGGTTAGGTGCTTTTCTAGGGGGCCCCATCCCAGTGCCCTCCCCACTTTACATGCCCCAATAGTTGCTGTCTCACTTTTCCATCTCCTTTGTCAAGCGAAGTTCTGTGGAGGGACAAACCATGTCTGAGTTGTTTACTTGTATCCCCGGAGCTAACAGTGTCTGGCATATAGTAGATAATGTTTTCTGAATAACATGTTCACGTGGGGCTAATAGCTTTGTTAGGCTTGCTTTGTGTCCTGCATGCAGAAGTCTCCTTCTTCTATGTCTGATGGAGACAATGCAGCAGTCTTCTCTTCCACTGCCAGGCCTGAGATGCATGGCTGAGAGGCCCACACTCCTCTGCAGAGGCCCGCTGATGCTACCACTTCAGTAGCGAATTACATGCAGCCATTTAACGGCACATCTATTTTACTACTGTTTATAGTATAATGTGAATGCAGATTATCTAATTGTGAGTACCAGGTTTTACCATTTTCAATTAACCTGTCAGTCATTTCACTCTCTTTCCAGTCAGGAGGCCCCTCTAGATGAGACCTTCAGAGTCCCTGCCCAATCTTGCTCATCCACCTTTTTTCACCCCCTGTTACATATTTTGCCTGCTCAAACAGAGATTTGTTCTTCCTTTCATTTTCCAAGGACCTTACACGTGTCTGTGTATGCACACAGTGGGGAGAGGTATTTTCTGAGCCCTATGTAAACATCTTCGACTTTGGGTTGAAAGTGCTGTCTGTGAAGCCACTAAAATTTAGTCCACGTTATCCATTGATTTTGCCCCAAACCTTGTCTCACTAGAATCTTATCTGTTCTGGGCCCAAAGCATTCTGATAAATTTCTCTGAGCAGAGCCTCTGATCTTGGTTTGCAGTGGGGCACACTTAGAGTTAGAATTCTGCCTCCTCCACTGGCCAGCCATATGACATTAGTCTAGTGACTAAGCTTTTCTATATAGACCTCACTTCCCTTGTTTGTAAAGAACCTTAATAATGGCACCGGTCATGTGGGGTCTAAATGAGGTGATACAGGTAAAAATTGACATATAGTAAGCTTTCAAAAAAAAAAGTTAACTTGTGCTCTGTGGCAGTCTTCCTACTTCTTCCCTTTTCTTTGAGACCTAGGGTCATGAGACTTAGGTTTCAGATTCAACTCTTTAACTTCCTGGCTCTGTGACCTTGGGTAAGTCTCTTAACCTATCTGAGCTCTAATTTTCTCATGAGTATGAAAGGCATAGACACATCACCTTCAAGGGCTATTGTAAGATGAGAGATGATTGGCTGTGTAAAAGCACTTTATACATGCTGTTGCTATGTAAATGGTACTCAGGTGTTGGCAAATGATCCAGGAAGTGTCCACATACCCACAACAGCTCCTGTCAGCATCACAGTATGGCTTTATGGTGTAATAGCTCACATCTGCCATGCACATCAGCATACTAAACTTTCATTCCTTTTCCATTAGCCTCCTCAAGTTTACTTCCACAAGTCTACTTCCATTTTTTCCTTACAATGTTGATTTGCTTAACACCTCCTCCCCACCTCCACCAACATGCACAAGTGCATGCACACACACTAATCTGAGGAGCCTCCATCAATATGCAGGTGTTGAGGAGGAGGAGGTTTGAAAAAACTTTCTGAGAATCTGGAATCTTGGCTGGACTTTGTCATTTCTCAGTGGCTCCTGACTGGGACAGGCGTGACATCCATATTATCATAACTTTATTCAATAATGGAATTTTAGATCATTGGAATTAGTAATGCAACTCCTTTATATTATCATGGAGGAAACTGAGGTTCATAGAAGAGAAAGATTCACCTAAGATCATACACTTGAGTTTTCATGGGTCTGGGTATCTTTCTTAGGTTGGGTTCCCTAAAAGCAGATTCTGAGACAAGGATTCTTTTTTTGCAAGTAATTTATTGAGGAGGAGCTCTCAGGAGAAACTGGAAGGGAGGTAAGCAGGACAGGGAAGGCAGAAAAACCAGTAAGTGCATAGTTTCAAGCAGAGTCCCTGGAAGGTGGCTTCAGCCTGATCCAATAGGGAATCCCTGGGGTGTATGTTTGTCAGGACTGGAGACAATGGCTAAGGGTCAGGATTGGTCACAAGAAGGTATTGGGGGTTGTAGGGGCCTAACCTGCCAGGTTAGCCTGCTCTCTGTACCTGTAGGCACAGAGCTACAAGACAGGCCTCTAGTGAGAGTTGGGGATGGTATCCTTAAAGCCTTTCTCCCCATAGTTCCTGACATATAAGCAAGTACTCTATAAATAGTTCCCTCTCCTTCTTTATTGATAGATGTGTAATTTGGTTTCACCACTTTGGGAAAGTTCATCATTCTCTCCTAAATTTGAATAGCTTATGTACCCCAGCAACCCCCCCCTCCCTGAAAGAAACTCATTCTCATGTATGAGAAATCATGACCAAGAGAGTTCAGAGCACAATAGCCCCAAATGAAACCAACCACATGCCCATCAATGGTACCACCACACACATAAGTTGTATTAGATCAGCATGATGCAATATTGTAGAGCAATGAAAATAAACTATAGCTTTAAGCACATGCACGTATGAATCTCAAATAAATGGTGACTATAAGACACTACGAAAGTGAACATGATTTCATTTACATAAAGTTAAAACAATAGGCAAGACTAAACTACAATATTTAGGGTTGTAGGTACAGACAGTAAAACTCTAAAACAAAATGAGAGTTGGCTACCATGAAAGTTAGGATAGTGGTTTATCTTTGGAAGGTAGGGGACAGAGGGAGAAGTTATGGGGAGAAGGCAACTCAGGGCTTCTAGGCTGGTCATGATCTCTCTCTTAACCTGGGGATTGGTTACAACAAAGTTTGCTTTGTGGTCAATCATCAAGACATATGTATCTGTTTTGTATATTTTTCTGAAATGTGTAGTATATTTCACAATCAAAAAAGGTTAAACTGTATACAAAGTTCTTTGTAAAAAGTCTTAATTCCCTCTTTCCTTATACTCTTTTAAATACTTTCATTGTAGCAAAATATACAATAACAAGATTTTACCATTTAAACAATTTTATATATAACTTAGTGGCATTAAGTGTATTCATAATATGTGCAATCACTGCCACCGTCCATCTCCAGAACTTTTTCATTATCCCAAACAGAAACTCTGTGCCCATTAAGCCATAAATTCCCATTTCCTTCTCTTTCTAGCTTTGGTAACATATTCTACTGCCTGTCTCTATGAAGTTGCCTATCCTAGGAATCACATGTAAGTGGAATCATGTATTTATTTTGTGTGTGTGTGTGTGTCTGGGATATTTTACTTAGCATAATGTTTCAAAGTCCACCAAAGATTCATCAGAATTTCACTCCTTTTTATGAATGAATAATATTCCACTGCATGTGCAGACCATATTTTGTATATCCATGTTCATGGAGACTTAGGTTGTTTCTGTTTTGGCTACTGAAAATAATGTTGCTGCGAATGTGGGTGTGCAAATATCTGTTTGAGTCTGGCTTTCAATTCTTTTGGATATCTACTGAGGAGTATAATCACTGGATCCCCTTCTGATTTAAGCCAAAGCAATGGGCCTCCCCTCTTCACAAGATTTTTTTTACATAAATTCCAGCTATGGAATGGCTGCTATTGGAGGTCTGAGTGAGGCAAGGAAGGGAGAGAAGCTCCCATGTTCAGTCACCCATGACTGAGGCAAGAGCTAATGGAAGCCAAGATTCTCGGGTTCTGTGCCAATCCCACTCACTGTGACCTGGTATGGACCTCCCACCCCCTGTGCCCAGTGACCCCACTATTCCATGGAAACAATAACTCCTTGTTGGTTGGTGGGGAAGAGAATAAACAAGAACAAGTGGGAGATGTCAGAGACCTTAGAGAGGTCTTAGTATAAATTTAAAAAATAAGGTGGGGTGTGAAATGAAAAACAAACTTATACTGTGGTCCTCCCTGGCAAGATGAGGATAAGGGCAGGAGGAAGGTGACGAGATCAGGAGACAAGGAAGGGGAAGGAAGAGAGGAGAGGAGGACAGTGCAGAGGGATGGCAGGTAGAGAAAGTGAAGAAGATAGAAACTGAAGAAGGGGGAGAAGAGAAAGAAGAAGAAGAAGGCAGTGGAGAGAAGGAGGACTCTTCTCCATTGGGGCAGGGGCTGGAGCTGTCATCCCTGGACAGCAGCAGGTTCTGGAGGAAAGTACCTGGTTCTTCTCAGTGATCCGGAACTCACTCTGTGAAGCCTGGGAGCACAGTCACAGCAGCACTGACGGACACAGGTGTACAGTATTTCCTCACTTATTGAGGGTGTTAAGTTCTAGACACCCCCGCGATAGGTGAAAATCCGCGAAGTAGGAACCTTACATTTATTTTAGTATTTATATATATTTAAGGCTTTATAAATCTTTCCCACACACTTAAAAACCATTCCCAGTCCCTTATTAACCTTTCCCATTCCCTTATTAACCTTTTCCACACTTTTATAGACACTACTTATGTTCTTAAATCTACATAAATTTAACAACATACGTATACAGTACCACAAATCCCGCGATACAGTGAAAAATTCGTGATAAATAATTAAATATAATATTTTAAAAAATCCGTGATATAGTGAGGCTGAGATAAGTGAACTGTGATATAGATAGGGACTACTGTATTTAACTCAGTGAACAGCACAGTCCTGGGCTGGCCCTCCCGAAGCACATTCCCACCTAATATATTATTGACAAGGATGACTTTTATCAAGACGTTCTGGCCTACTGTGTAATAAATGTGTATTGCCCACTCTTTATCACCCATTATCTCATTAAAATAAGTGTCCTAATTTCATTTTTAAAGTGATTAATAGGGCAAGCGTTAAAGGAAATTAATATTCAAAAGGAAGAATAACTAGCCGAAAAATAGCTCCTCTGAATTGGTCTGGTGGTAAAGTTAGGGATTTTGTAGTCAATGAGGCTTAGAGAGTTAAATATAGAATAGTCCAAAAGAGTAGCCAGTGTGAGGGATGGAGAGCAGGAGGGTGGGGGGAGCTGCAGGGAGAGGAAGAGAAGCAGAGGGAGGGTAAGAGACATGGTTGGTACCCACTTCACCGATCCTCCAGGCCCCTCATACCCCTAGTGCCCAGTGCAGTGCCTGCCACCTGCATGGCCTGAAGGCCCCCGAGCTCAGCCCTGTCCAGCGCTACACGTGAACTGCTAGCAAGGAGAGATGCAGGGGTTCTGCTGACTGGGGCTGAACTGTTAAAGAGAGTCAGAAACAGCCAGGAATAGGCTACTGCTGCACTTCCTCTTCTCAGAATTGAGTGGAGGAATCAGCATGTTGTTCCTTTCCTCCTGTGTCCAGCATGCTCCTTCCACCCCATGTCCCTGCTGTCATGAGAGCTCCTGCTTCCTTGACCAGGTGGCCAGATCTCCAGGGCAGAACTGGGAAGAGGTGCCTAGGAGGCTGTTCTGAACCTGCTTTTCCATCACAAGAAGTGACCTGAGGACGAGGAGTTGTGGTTCCCTTTGACAATTTTCTCACTTGTTCATTGAATCATTTGTCTCAAGTTTATCAACTTCTGTGCTATAGCAAGTTCTGCTTTAAAAGCTGGACATATAAAAATAGAAAGACTTGGCTCATTAGCTCAAACAGTTTCCAGTCTAGTGGTGACAAAGACACATGCAAACAGGTAATTGCCATATAAGCATTGTCTGTTTAATGCTAACTGATTTGGAAATATATATATATAGTAGCAGTCTAGTACTCAGCTACTAATAGGTATTTTCCTGTATTCTGGAAGTTCTCATAGGCTCTCAACCAATGAAAACTTCTCAGAGAATTTTCTGTGTTCCTTGGCTGACTGGACACTATGAACACCCTCAACTTATGATCTGCAGTGTGTCTGTGTCCTCAGTTTTGATGTTCTCCCAGCCCATTATTTTGTGTCTCCCCAAGATTGTTGTGAGACGTAAGGCTCACCAGAGGTATACAGTGATGGTGGGGTTCTGCTGCAGCAAAACAGGAGCATCAGTCAGCATGAGCTATGAAATGTGGGCTCCATGGCCAATCCAGGTGCCATCTGAGAAGTGGGCGCAGAAGCAGAAAGTAAGAATAAGCAGGCCACTAGGGAGTGTAGAAGACCTTTAACATTCTGAAGGACATCATAAATGTCACTGCAACCCAGGGAGAGTGGTATGAGAGAAGCTGGAAGAAACTCTGATTCAAGACACAGGACATGAAGAGAATGGAAGAGCTCTATGTCCCTGGAAACCACTCCTACAGAGAGGATGCCAGCAGGGTTCTTGCTTTGGGTAGCACCAAAGTGAGCTCCAGCCAAAATCTGCTGTGTAGTTCTGACCTAGGGATAGGCCTTTGCAACTCTGGGCGTTCAATACCCACCTCAGCTTCATTTCTAATATCCTTAGAGTTTTTTTCCACATAGGTTACTGACACATAAAGTCAATGTAACAATATCAGTAATACAAAATATTTCATGAAGATTTGTTTCAAAAAAATATTTGTTTTAATTTAAATATTGCCTTTGAAATAGGGAAACGGTGGTAATCAAATGTATGAAAATTTAAGTGAAAAAAATCTGTGTGCTTTATATGTTGAAATTCTATCAGTTCAGAAATAAATATATATTTATTATTACAATATTAAAATGGTATGACAATTCCTGATCATTCTGAAAGCTGTTAATTTTTTGTGCAAAATTATTATTCAGAAACTCTAAAGAATTAAATAAAAATAAATTAGAAAGTATGTTAGCTAGATAACTTTATATCTTTTTGGATATGAAAATATTTGTAAAAGTTTAAATATAGAGATTAGATTATATCATAATTTTGTTTTTGGCAGAATTGTTCGATGCATTAGAATTCATAACACCAAACAAAATAACCTTTAAAATTTATATTTAATGTTTCATTTGTAAGTTCCATTTAGACCATGAGTCCTGCCTATTTGCAAATGCTTCACATGTTGAAGTTTAAATTAAAAGTAATACGTCAATCTCAGGATTGTGTGAGAAAAAAATGCAAAAACCATGTGCAACAATATCTATGATAAACAATTTTCTGTCAAGACAGTGAAAAATATAAGTGTGAAAGAAACAAAGTTATTAGAAATAACCAGAGTGCACCCTAAAGATCCTGTCTCCCACTGATCCCAGTTGGAAATGAGTATCCATCCAAATGTAGTGACTAGAGCAGGATCCTCAGCTGATTGTTCTTGAACCACAATGTTGAACTTCTGAAATTTAAGTACTATGGTTTTGAAATATACAATTGTTATAATAGGTAGGGTTTTTTTGGTCATATGTCAGATTTACTTCTGTTTCCTAGACATTTGTTTTATGATGGTGACATTTGACTTTGGCCCAATATTGATTTTAACATTTGGTGTTTGGACAAAATATGAATGCAGTTAGTGTACACCCATCTAGAGCGATAGATGTTCTAACAGACATGGTTATAACATGGAGATAGTTGTGTCTGGGAAAATCACGGAAGGCTTCACACTTCATGTAGAAGCCAAAACAAAGACTGGGAGGACGAACTCACAGTTTGCCCAGAGGACAAGAACAAGATGGGGTCAGGCATCTTAAAGGAAGAGGGAACAGTTAAAAACAAATTCTTGAATGCTTTTTGAATGTCAGGTACCTCTTTGGTATTTTGCACATGTGCTTTTTTCTTTCATCCTAAAGCAACAGGACACAGTAGGTGTTCTCTCCTTTTGTCAGAGGAGCAGATGGGGCTCAGACAGGGGGAACAACTGCAACCTTCAGCCTTATAAGACTCCCGGCCTCAAGGGAATGAGCCTGAAAATGGCCATAGCCCTGTGTCCCAAACTCTCCCAGTGCCTGGGGTGAGGTGAGGGCCTGCCCTGGGCCTGGGGAAGTTTTGCTGAGGGTCTTGGGACTTTACTTGCCTGAGGCCTGATTCCTTCCAGGCCCAGGGCCCATGACCTTTTTCCTAACCAGGGGCCTTATTTCTAACACCACAAAGGGCCATCCTCCCCAAGGGTGCCATTTTCATATTCCAAACAGAAATGTTGTGGGCGCCAAATAGATCCTGGGCTTTCTTTGTGTCCCAGCCGGTCACCCTACAAAGCCCTCCTCTAATGGCCTGATTCTCTTCAGAGGGATGTTTTTCTTTTTTTCTTTGGTTTTCCTTTTTTCCCTTTCTTCTCTTCTGGGGAAGGCCTGCTGTCTGGCACCGCTATTATGTTTGGAAATGAGCCTCCTGGGCTGGTGAATAAATGGCATTTTATCCCTTCCTGTCAATTCTGGTTAGGGAAGCATTGGAAGATGAAAGCTGAGACTTCAAAAGTGTTTCTTTTGACACTGGGTGGCATTTCTCATTTCCAAACCCAGAGCCTCAGCGCCCCTGTCAGGAGCCACACCCCAGCCATCCTTGGAGGATCCTCTCAGCCTCCTGGGCCAGGCACCTGGAAGTCATGGTCTTCACCAAATCAGCAGTAAAGGCTGGCTTTCATTCTTGGCAAAGGATGACCAGTGGCAGGTGGCTCTGTGCTCCTGGAAGGCAGAAGTCAGTCCTCTTTCTGGAGTAACTGAACAGCTGGATTTGTATGATAATATTAAACCACACACAGTGAGGCCATGCGCCATCATTAGGGGAACAGGATTCTGGCACAGCATTTCCCTGCATGATGGGTCCCATTCTCCCCCTCCCCCACACTAGCCCAGCATCTACCTCTGGACTCCCTGCTGAGAAATCTCTCATATTTAGACTCATAACTTGCTCTCTTCATTCTCAGATGGGCATGGATGGAGGTCCAAGATCAGGGCAATCAGTCACCCACTGATCTAGCAGAGATCCCAGGCTCTGAAGGACAAATGCATCTCTGTCATCTCTGTCTGGAGGGGCTGAGTGAGCTGGAGGAACTTGGAGGCACAAAGCAGCTCCTGAAATGGGCAACATTCCTGCAAAGCAGCAGGAATCTGGCAAAGCCACCAGGATCTTTCCCTTCAGGTTGGCTTCCACACTGCTGGGGGACAGCCCATGCATGAAGAAATCCTGATGACTTAACTCATTTCCAGTTAACAGAGTGTTGGCTGCAGAGGTAAAAAAAATATTGTACCTGAAAGGCAACATGCGCAGAGATGTTCACAGTGTGACCTTGGATTCGGAGACTTCAGGGATTAAATTCTGGCTATGCCACTTACAAGCTGAAGATTGGTAGTATGTGGACCTCAGTCTCCACCTCCATACAATGGGGAGAATAATAGCACTGCCTCTGTTGCTGAAAAGGTTAAATGGAATCATTCATGTAAAGGGCCCAGTTTAATATTTAACACTTGTTGATAATCAATAAATGGTTATTTTATATATAATATACAGTATATTTTAAATATTTTATTTATTTGTTTTTAGAGAGAGTGGAAGGGAGGGAGAAAGAGAAGGAGAGAAACATCAATGTGTGGTTTCCTCCTGTGCGCCCCCAACTGAGGACCTGGCCTGCAACCCAGGCATGTGTCCTGACTGGAAATTAAATCAGCAACCCCTTGGTTCACAGGCCAGAGCTCAATTCACTGAGCTATAAGTGGTTATTTTTATTGCTCATCAGTTCACACACTTGAGACAGGGTATAACAATGAAAAGAGCATAGATTTTGGATAGGGAGGAACTGGACTTAAATCTCACTTCGGCCTATTGGTGGTTGTATGACCCCAGGCAGGTTACATACAATAAGAATAACCACCACTAGCCACAGCTACCATTTATTAAGTTCTTGTTCTGTGCCAAGTGTTTCACCTATGGCATCATCTCATTATTCCTTACCAAGGGTTATTCCGTTTTCTCAAGGTTTTGCTGCTAAAACCAGAGACAAGATTTAAAGTCAGATCCACACACTTAGTCCATGCCCTTAACCACTGCACAGCCTCGCCATATAGTTTCCTCTAGCTTCTCTAAGCCTCAATTTCCTCGTTTGTAAAACGGGGTTGATGACACCTGACTCCTAGGTTCAGAATGAGAATTAAAGAAAACAAGACTCCCCCTAAATAGGAATCTTTCTACTATGAATAACTTCAGGAAGCAACATTTAATATTTTAAAATTCTAAGTTGCAGTCATAGATTCTGGGAGTGGGAAGAGGTTTGACAGGTCATCTAACTCCAACCTTCTTCAACCCTGATAGTCAGAAGCAGGGCAGCTGGTAGGCCTGGCATGAACCATCTGGGTTCCAGGAGAAGCAAGGACAGAGTGTTTCAGGAGATAATGATGGTGTCCAACCCAGACTTAAGAATTATGTTAGAGAAATTTAGGGAGCTGAAGAGTCTAGGTCCCAGGCTTCCAGCTTTTACATTCCCCCTGCAAAACTCATCCTGGTTAGAGAGCATCCATGCTGCATTTGTAGTGATGCTATGATTTTGCTCCATTTGGGGACATGCCCTCTGCTTGTTCTCACCTGTCTCTGACTCCCTCACAACTCAATGACTGTGGAGTAGATGTTACCTGGGATACCCCTCATCTACCCTTTCCCCAAGAGCTTTCTCATGGCTTCTGCTTTGCGGATGGGAAAAGAAGCCTTGGAGAGACCAGAGAGGGTGGTGTGGCTCCTTATTGATGAAGTAGAGCGGAAGGTTGAGAACAAAAGAGCAGGAAGGATCTTTCTTCAGTGCTGGTCCTAACCTCCACTTTGATCTCCCTGGGGAGGATTGCACACTTGTCTAGCCTCAGGCCCTAAGGTTTACAGAGGCAGCAGAAGCTGTGCGAAACCTGGAAGCTGTTATACGTCACCACACGTGATAAATTCACTGAGGTGGAAAGAGAAAACCCTGATGGCTGTGCAGCTGCAAGAAGTCAAGTTTCCAGAATTGCAATGAGCAGCCTTGTGTTGGAATTTTATGTCATTTGCTTTCAATTCCATTTAGTTATTTCTTGTTTTTATATCATGTTTTATTGAAATCCATTTTTTACTTTAATGCTTTAGGCTCAGTCATGGATCTTTTCTCTTCCCATCTTTCGCCTCCTGAGCATGCAAAGGCTCACATTATGCAAACACCACAGAAAAGGGTTTTGAAGCATTATGGTTCTTTGGTCCCTTTCTGCATCCCTCAGAGATGAGAACTTATTTTTCTGAAGGCAGGCAGGGGATGAAGCCACAGAATTTGGGTGTAGTTCAGAATCCGCAGGCTGCTGGCTTGTCTGGGCTGGGCTGCCCCTCTGGCCTGTATAACTGGGGGATTCAGCCTAGCACTGTGCTCACCAACTGATGGACTAACAGACTAGATATTCCCCTACTTGGAATTGTGGGTTCTTTAAGTAGAAAGAGAGAAGAAAGAAAAATATGGTCTTTGGGGTTCTGAGGCAAACCAGAACATGTTTGGAAGTGGAAACAAAGCAGGGATCAGAGTCTTCGTCATCTCTGCTGCCCCTGTCATGGCTCTCACGCCTCTTACCTGAGAAGCTGCCAGAGCCTCCCACTGGCCTGTGTACTTCCATCAGCCCTTCCAGCACTGAAGAACACTCCTCAATGCCACAGTCATCAAGGGACTCCCAGCTCTGTTCTGGGGCTCCGCCATCCCCTCCACCCTCATGTGGACCTCAGGCCCCACTAACAGGCTAGGAGCCAACCAGGCCTGGTTCTTCACTGCCCTGGTCCGTGCTGTGCTCACTGTCACCTCCCCTTGGTTAGCCAGCTGTCCTCTCTGTGTTGAAGGGCTTTCCATTCAGGTTGGCCTCTCCAGGCCAGCCCCGCCACCTCTTGGCCCACTCCAGCTACAGATGCCCATTCTAAACTGTGGCTACTTGGACACTTTATTCAATGTTTCTTATTGATATTAAGTGTGTTCTGAGTGTCTTGTCTCTTGATGAAGTTTGCACAATAAGGTTGTGAATAGTATCTGACTATGAATTCATTTTATACCATTCGGTCTTAGTCAACTTGCTTCTTCTCTCTGTGCCTCACTTTCCTCGCCCATAAACTGGAGCTCATAACAGTACCTAACTCAGAAGGGTGTTGTGAAAATTAAATGAGTTAATATTTGGAGAGCGCTTAGAATAGTGTTTGGCACATAATAAATACTATATACATGTAGGTTTTTATTGTTATTAGTTCCAAATAACAGAATGAATTAGAGTCAGCGAGATTTCCAGAGCTCCCTTGGGCTCGAAGCAGCAAAATGACTCCTGTTCCTGCTTCTCCTTGCACCCCTCCCCCTCCTGCCATGTGCCAAGAGATTGGTCAGTGGGAGCAGCATCCATGAGGAAAACTGTAAGCAGAACTTGGGAAATGGGAAGTTACCAAAACACTCCCTTTGTGTGAGAGCCAGTGCAGGCTAGTACCGCCCACTCAGCTGAGCTTGACCTCCCTTTCCTCACAATGAATGGTCTATCAGGTCCCAGGCACTGGAAGTTTTCCTTCAGGCACTGTGAGCATCAGCCTGGGGGGGTCTCCACAGTGTGGCAGCAGAGAAGGCAATGGACGTGCCCCTGAGCTTGGGTCACTCACAGGGGTGAAATCAGGCTCCATGGAAGGGTGACGATGGGTCACTTATGAAAATACCTCCTTTGTGGCCCTGAACCTCCCAAATTTTCATACCCGCTCACTCTTATCAACAGAGAAAATGCAAAGAGCTGCCTCCTCCTATCCCACTTATCTTAACATTGTACAGCAGTGGTTTTCAGCCTTAGCTTCCCATTAGAATCATCTGGTGAGATTTTTAAAATCTTGATCCCCAGGCTGCCTATAAGACCAATGAAGTCAGAACTCCTGGGCGCGTGACCCAACATCCTTCAGTATTTTTAAGGCTCCCAGGTGGTTCCAATGTGCAGCCAACTTTGAAAACTAATAGAAGCTCATTCATTCACTTTATTCTAACACCTCAGATGACTGGAGAACCTATGTCACCAGCCTTACACACTCGCCCTCACCGCCCCAAGCTTCTCCTTACTTAAGCGTATCCCCTCTCGCATAACTGACTGATGTGCAGAGAACATTCCAAGTTCTGAACTCTTGTTTCTTCCCTTCCAATTTTTCTATCATCGCTTTGAGCTCCTTCATCCCTATATTTGGACCTTGGTTCAGAGCTTGGTTAACCTGCTCACCATTTTCCTCATCACCTTAATAGTGTGCAGACATTTCATTTGTGTCACATCAACTGGTGTTTATGTTGCTTTATAAAGATATTATTTATTGTAAGTTCCTTGAGGGTAGAAGGAACTACATCTCCTATTTTTGGTTTGTTTGTATATTTTCCTAGGGGACCTAATACAATCTTGACTACCAGTAAAGGTAGTTGCCCAAAGATAGGAGAGGGAGCATAATAACCAACTGTGGTTTAGACAGGCCTAGTAGAGGCCCTCAAAGGCTGTAGGATCTCTACCAACACTCTTAGTCTTAGAGCACATTACACCAGGCCCAGGGACAGAAAAGTCTCCATGCTCTTCTGCTTAACAAGGGCCCTTTGTCTTCTATCTCAGAGTGCAAATATTAAAGGAACCCTAAACATGTCTACTGGGAAGCTCTGTGGATATTGCTTACAAAGGGGGAAGCCTAATTATAATAACCACCACTCACTGAGTACTCAACTTTGTATCTGGTGCTTTACAGTGTTCACAGTAACTGTATTATTTAAATGCTTCTGAAATGTTATTTGCCCAAGGCAAATGGCAGAGCTCCAGAGGACCATGTAGTTTTTAGTAAGCCAGCTTCAGATTGAGAGAATCAGACAGGTGCCTTTGTCCTCACTCCCAATCAACCTTCTTCTTTGTATTTAACGACAGTGCCTTAGCCAAAGGTTTACCAATTGCTCTGGTTGTCTGCATCACTCTCCTAGATGGAAGATGATTTGACTTTGGGTGGTGGACACACAATGTCATATGCAGATCATGTATCATAGAAATGTACACTTGAAATCTATATGAACTAATATCACCCCAATAAATTCTTTTAAATTGTCTTAAAAATGGAAGTTATAAATAACCCACTGAAAAAAACCTGAGCTTTAAATTCAAGTAACATATTTACTCATTAAAAAAAAAAAAAGAGGAATGCAAAGTCACATTCTAAGTAGTCTTGGAAGACAGAAGTAAAAAATAAAATCTATCTTTATATGCATATACAGTGGACCCTGGAACAATGGAGGGGTTAAGGGCACTGACCCCCCACACAGTCAGAAACCCACGTATGACTCTTGACTCCCACCAAACTTAGCTACAGTCATCCCTAGTTATCCTCAGGGTGATTGGTTTCAGGACCCCTATGGATACCAAAATTCGAGGATGCTCAGGCCTCTTATGTAAAATGCCTCTTGTGTCCATGATATCCCAACTGCTGACAGATAATACTGTTATTGACCCAAGATTGGTTGAATCTGTCAATGCAAAACCCAGGTATATGGAGGACTGATTGTATATTCATTGAATAAACCCAGATATAAGTGACCCCACACAGTTCAACTCCCACTGCTCAATGGTCACCTATACTCATCACTGTAGTAGCGTCATCATTATTATCATCATCACCATCATCATTTTCTAGTAAGGACTAATTGGTTATAAGTAAGACACACTAACTCAAGCTAGTGTAAAGAAAACAAGGGAGATGATAAGCTACAAGGCTGCCTTGTGACAGCCAAAGAAAGGGATGTAACTGGGCCCCAGAAATGGATGGGGTGCTGCCAGCATTCTCTTTCTGCCATCACTGTGTCTCTCTACTTGTCTTCTCTTGGACCTGCACACCTGCTTTCTCTGCTCCCCAGTAAGCACTGTACATGATTGCCCAGAGTCCTTGACTTTGCATGTTACAGTCCTGGCCACCTAGAAAGCTTAATTTTGCTCTTGGCTCCATTTCTGAATTTGTAGAGATGAGCTTTCAACTGACCCATATTAGGTAATATGCCTCCTGACATTATCCCTTCCCCATCATGTGGTCAGTAGTACTCAGGAGGGGGACACAACCATGTCTCTGGATAGGAAGTAAGATACAGAGAAATAAATAAATATGATTGTGAGCTAGAAGAATTCCCCAACAAGTAATTATAATAGCAAAAACTATATTTTATTGATGCAGATACTAATTTAAGGAATTTAATATTTTTCTTTTATTCCCACAACAACCAGTCAAGGTAGGTCTTATTATTCCCATTTTCTGGATTTTCCAGAGAAGATTATTGAAGGTTATAAAACCCTGAAACATTGATCATGGTGACAACAGAGAAGATTTTGGAATCTTTCTTTTAGAGACACAGTTGAGCTGTATGTCAGGCAGTTTATTTCACTGTGTTTGCTTCTAGAAGTGAGGGGTGTGTGTGTGTGTGTGTGTGTGTGTGTGTGTGTGTGTGTGTGCTTCTGTGGGTCTGTATGTACTTACTTTTTTCATGGCTGTGTGTGTCTTGAGAGTCTGAGAACACTCATTTTTCAGCGGGTAGAGAATGTTCATCTGGAGGCTGCCAGCCTGAGTCAGCCTGGAGCTAGCGGCCTGGCAGGAGTGGACAAAGATGCTCTTTATCCACCAGGAATGCGGTGACCTCACTATGGCTTTCCTCTGTTGGCTTGCGTTTGTGCTCAGTGACTGCCTGTTCACATAGCTCTCCATAGCCCTTTCTTTCCCTTCATCAACCACTGTGGGTGGAAACCAAGAGCTCCACGTTCTCTGCAATGAGCCAAAAATGGAGCTTGGGCTGGAGCTGAGTTTCCAGCAGACAGTGGAGTGGCACACTTGGAACAAAGATCAAGGGGTCAAGAATGAGACCTGGTCTCTGCCTGGCTTTCTCTACCTGTCTGTGAGATTCGTGTCACCACCTTCTGTCTGTTTTCCTCATCAGTGATGTGAAGGGCACCGTTAGTGAGGCGCCTTGGAAAGTGAATGCTCTTACCAGTGACTGCTTTTCCCCTTCTCCTTGTCCTTTATGGAAAACCATGGCTTGGAATGAGTAAAGCAGGTGGGCATAGTGGTCTTCTTCAGGAACACACAGGGTACAAGTGCAAAGAATGACATCTGTGTATGGCTTTAGGCTAGAGATGGAAGGGCTTAGGTAGCCTGTGGGTGAGATCATTTTTTTTACAAGAAGAATTAGAAAGTCACAGACCTCCTGTGTCACTAACTTTCCTCTTTGGGGCTCAGCCTCTGTGGCCATAAAAGGAAATTGCTCCACTAGGTGGTTTCTAAGGATTCTCTCAGCTCTGAAATGCTCCACGACCCAAGTAGCCCAAGGACTCCCCTCCCTTAGAAATCTTTCCCTCTACTTATGTTATACAATTGCTTTGAACACACCTGTTTTCTACTTTATAATGGCTCAATCATTATGACTTGCAAGGGGTGGCTCCTTTTAATGAGAGTAGTTACTGTTTGAGCAGTACCTTGAAAGTGGAATAAAAACCTGTTCATTTCATTGGGGTAC
This sequence comes from Furipterus horrens, assembly GCF_987537825.1. NCBI lineage: Eukaryota > Metazoa > Chordata > Mammalia > Chiroptera > Furipteridae > Furipterus > Furipterus horrens. The sequence continues at coordinate 82,606,472 of NW_028327172.1, read as the reverse complement.
CTTTTCTTTATAATTTTCAAATAGTATTCTACTTGGATACCCAAAAGGATTAGTTGAGAAGAACTGAACTTTAATATCTGAAAACAAACTGTAGTACATAGATACAAAGCTTCATTACTGCCAATTACAAAGAAAACTCAGATATAATGACCCTATAGGGCTGGTGTTAACTACCAATATCTATTTCTAAGGATGAAGGGGTATGTGGGTTGGGGTGGGTGTGACTGTCGCTGACCTTGCCTGACCTTGAGCCTCTTTCTACCTGACTCTGAGTCTGTACTCCCATCATTTCTGTACCTCAGCCTGGCATCCATCAGAAAGGCCTCTTTGGGGCATTAGGGACTGTGGATATCTCAGTGTCTGTCTGCAGCTGCTCAATACTGAATACATAAAAGTGGTTTGTCCAAATAGAATTCATCAATCATACTACTTTCCTCTTTCACCTTCAATTTTCATTCCTAATTGTTAGTATGCAGACCTCCATACCACAGGCTCCTCAGAAGGGAACCAAATGTAAAGGTCTCTGAAAAATTGTTTTTGCTTAGACTGTCTTCTTTGGCAGTGAGAGGGCTTTTATGATCTCCCCAGATGTTGGTTAGGCTCTGTCTGCCTTCTGAGCTTACTGATGTGTATGAAAGACTTCCCATTTTCTTCAGAAGCCCCTCTCTGTGGTTGTTTTCTCTGTCTCTCTTTGAATCAATCCTACGATCCCTGTCCCCTCTCCCTCCTATCCCATCTTCCCTGCCACACACCAGAGAGGTTCAGCCTTCCAGTTATAAAATAAATAGATCACAGAGATGTGATACACAGCATAGGGAATAGAGTCAATAATATTGTAATAACTTTGCATGGTGACAGATGGTTACTAGCCTTAATGTGGTGATCACTTCATAAGGTACATAAATGTCGAATCACTGTTGTACACCTGCAACTAATATAATATTGTGTCAATTATAATTTAATAGCAAATAAGAAAATCCCACTTCACCAACACATTACTGTTTATTTTTTCTTAATTTCAATTCTGTGAAGGAACTTAACATGAAATGCTGAGGGACCCTACCTCACTTATTTATAAAGCTAACCATCAGGGCAAGACTAATTATAAATAGCAAATTTAAATTTTCTTGGGTTTGGTGAGACAGTTATGTGGGTTAAAGTTGTCTATTTCTGATTCTTGCCTAGTGCTCTCAGAAGCATCCTAGACCTCCTGGGATCAAAGAAGTCTGGATGGATGAGGCTGAATTTACACAAGACAATAAGAGCTCTTGGCTCCTGTAATTATCCTCTCATCACACCCCCTGGCCCCTGGCTTTCTCCACCAAACAATAACCCATGGTGGCATCTTCTCTCTGTTCTTCACTACCTCGCAGCTGTGACCAGCAGCTTCCTAGCCAATAATGTCTCTGTAGGAGCTTAACTGATTAATGATTCTGTTTGAAACCTAGCAGATCACTTCAGTAAAAGGACCTGTTCTCCCCATCGATACCTGTATTTCAATTTACATCTTTTTTTTTTTTTTTTTTTTGCTATAGATGAGGATGTCTCATGGATGAAAAAGGTCAGTGTGGGTCTGGAGAATGCTCACATGGCAATGTGTCAGAATATGAGTGACGGGGAATAGAACAGTAGTGGGAAAAACATTAGGGACATTCCTTGGGGACGTGAAACATAAAGCCAGAAGATAGAGAGAAAAAGAGGTGAGAGGTCACTTAGAAAAAAATTACAGAAAAGGATTGATTTAACCAAGGGTAAAAACTTTATTGAAAAGATAGAAAAACTGACATTGTCTGGCAGTTGGAAAGGAGATTTTATTCTGACTACTCCTCTTGGATAAAGGGAGGAGGTTCTAATCACCCTGGAGGGTGAGAGGTGTTTATGCACTTTGGTCTTGTGCCTGGTGCTCTCTGGGAATAGCTTTGCTTCAGAAGGGATGTATGTGGGGAAAGCTTATTGACAGAGCCTCTGATGCTGGGCATGGGGAGTCCAAAGGGGAGGACATGGCAGTGGGCAAATGAAAAGCAGTTGTGCGTACACTGGATAATATTATTAAAGCTAGGTTCTGAACCTCTGATACATATTTGTAATTTTCTTATCAATACATTCTGAAATCCTCACTGTAGTAAAGTTGTTTCAAGTCAGCATGCAGGTTCCCTTTTTCTAGGAAGGCTTCCCTAATCCCCCTCCCCCACCTTACTGGTTTTTTTTTTTCTTCCCTCTTTATTTCCATAACTTAGGTAAAAAGATGTCACAATTTTCCCAGAATAGTTTTGGTTTGCATTTATTGTTCTGACATAATCATTTAATGGTACACCTTTTCATTCGCCTAAGTACCCTGGTTTGAACAATAAATGTATGGGCACCCTATCATAACACTGAATTTCTCCATATTATAGCACTCATTGATCTGTATCTGATTGATCTAAATTATTCATTAGACTACAGGTCTTTGAGTGTAGGTAGCTTGACTGTCTTGTTCACTGTTATATTCTAAATACACAGTACAGAGCAGGTGCCCCAAAATGTTTATTAGATAGGTGGATAAATGCCCATAATCCAACTCAGATTTCAGGGGGTCACCTAGCTGGAAATGCTTCATGCACTGTTCTGCGCAAGATAGAAATTACAGAGAATAAAGAAGTTGATTAGTCACAAACTGTTCCCATCCTCACTGTCAGGTAAGCTTATTTATACCTGTTGGTAGAGTCTAGTCCCCTCTGCCTTCTGGGTGTGGTCTGCACAGGCAGCACAGGTTACTCTCCTTTGCACAGTCATTGTTGTATCTCAGCGCCACTGCAGGTATCGTCCATGTGAACTACATCCTGGGAATGATGCTGTCCTGAGGGCAGCAGCCTGAGACAAGCAGAGAGGAAGGTGACAGCAGGGGCACTGAGGGCAGCCTCCAGCTTTGCCACTCCACAGCTCTGAGATCTTGGTCAAAGCCCTTTATCTCTCTGGCCTTGCAAAAGAAAGGGTCCTTCCAACTGTCACCCTCTTGATTCAGTGACTGTCCTGGGATTCACTAGTGAAAAGGAGCCTAGGGCTGTTGGCCAGGATTATAATAAAATGGGCTGCCTGGGGGTGAGGCAGTGGAGAGCGTGAGATTGCCTTTGCAGTTCGAGTTCATGTCCTCCCCCAGCCTAGTCCACCCAGTGCTAGTGCTCAAACCTGGAAACAGCTCCGAAGCCCAGCAAGGTCTTTCCCAGCGTCCACCACTCTTCCCGCAGAGCCCAGGCAATCAGTCCTTATGCACAGACTCTCCTGCCCCTTTGAGGACCTGGCTAATACAGGCAGGCTTTAGGAGTGCACAGTCCCGGGTAACCAGCTTGGTGTTAACCTCGGTTGGCCTAGGGAAACTCGGAGAAATTCTGACCTGTGGTTGAGAAAGCATGTGAAGGATGAACCATAGTTGTAAGGTAAAACCATAAATAGGGAAACGGCGACATGGATCAGAAGCTGGAAATATTCAGGATAGTTTGGGAAGGCAGAGAGAGCAGTGTGGATGCTGTGAACCATGGAAATACATGAGTGACATGTTTTCATGGGGCTGTGGGCATGTGGAAGGCCCAACTGCTGAGAAATATAGGAACATTAATGGCTAATAAGGGTTTATGTGGTATCATGGTTGGGTTCGTTGAAATTCAACAGGATTCCTAGAGATGCAATACATTACCTCAGAGGGTAAATTCTCAAATGATAGTTTCAGATGGTGTGGCAAGCCCAGGGGGTGAGATACTCAGAGCCACTAAAATCAGACCATAAAGCTCCTGCTGACTCTCCCTGTCTCTGAAGTTAGAATTATTAGGCTAGACTAAGATCGAGGAGAAAGGTTGAATGAGATGGGTCAAATGTCTTACAGCTTTTTCATCCTATAATGACACTGGAAAGCAGAGGAAAACAAGCTGATCAGTTGTGAAGGAAGAAAAAGGTTTAGGTCTGTGTTTCTAAGTGTCCTGAGTGGCAGAGAAGGGTGCACAGTGCCCTGGGGTTCCTTAAAAAATCAGAGGTTCTGGTGGGACCTGCCTTCTTACCTAGGGTTCAGTGGGCTCCTGTTCAGATGCTATGAAACTGAAGATCCTTGGTTGGGGGCTGCTTCTGAGAGAGAACCCTGACTCCCATAGAGTGGCTTGGAAAGCCACTTGGAAAGCATCACAGTCCCTGGGACCTTACCAAGGAGTAAGCAAAGATGGGGCAGCTCAGATATCTGCCTGCTAGCTCCCTCTCTGCTGCCTCTCAACCCTGGAGTTTTAGAATCTTCCTGACAGTTTGGCAATACTTTAGGTAATAGCAGCAGAGCTAATTTGTTAATCTGCCAGAACTGTGTTCAACATCCTTTTGTGCACTGACACCAGAGTAATGGGAAGGCACTAGCTTGGCCACTGTTTGCCTGCTGAAACTAAGCTGCAGCATTTTCTGCATAAATCATCTGTGCATGAAATGGAAGCTTAATAATATAAGTAAAGCACTAAGAAGAAATTGACGGTAAATGTCTTTTTTAAGTCTTAAAGATAGACTCTACTTCACTCATAAAGCCCACTTTGGTATTACTTAATGGCATAAAACACATTTCTCTGAAGCAGTACCCACAGAATGATTTTTGATGCCCCCCACCTTCCCTAGCCTCTGTCTGCCGAGGCAGCCCAACATCCTCTTGCTATTCTCTGCCTCCCCAGCCATCTCCCATGTGGCACTGATCCTGGCATCCTGTCCATACCCTACCCCAGGGCCTATTCCTGCAGCACAGGCTGAGGGTACCCATGTACCAGGACAGCCAAGCCTGGGGGCTTTGAGCACACTGGTGGCTGAGACCAGGGAATAGAGGCTCTGGAATGGGTTCAGAGACACTGATAGCCTGGATGACAAGGGCATGAGTTGGAGGAGTTGGCCTCTAGTCTTCCAGAATTGGAGATGGCTCTGTTGGAATTGTTTCTCAAGAGAGAAGCTGCAGGCTGAACTGAGCCTGCTTAGAGCTTGGTAGGTGCTCAGATGAGTCAGGATTCTAACAGCAAGGACCTCCTGCTTTGTGGGTCTCTTCCCAGTTATCTATTCTTACACAAAAAATTGCCCTCAAGCGTAGTGACTTGAGACAATGATTTCTCTTAGCTCACACTGCATGGTTTGGGAATTCTGGAATTCCAAATCTTCTGGCACCATGTGGAGCAAGACCCACTTCCACGAAGGCTTCCTCACACTCAGTTGGTGCCTCTGGCTCCCTGGCCTCTCTCTGCGCAGCATGTCTCATCCTCCAACACTGCTGCACATGGTTTTGTGTTCTTACAGCATGGGCTGAAGAAGGCTCGTCCTCATGAGGGATGGTTCAAAGCCAGCATTCAAAGAGGTACAGGGGAAGCTGCAAGCCTTCTGAAGTCCCTGAGGTCATGTCTGTTCCAGTCAGGTGATCAAAGAAGTCAGTGAGTGCAGCCAGATCCCAGAGAAGAGAAGATGTGGACTTCACCTGGGTGTGCACACAGGGAAGGAAGGTGTTGATAAAGGACATCTTGGAGAAAACTACCTCAGCCTCCAGGTCACTCAGACAGGACTGAGGCGCCAAGTTGCAGTTACTGGTTCTCTCTCATGGTAACCAATGTGCTCATGGATACCCATACTCCCAAATATACTACTTCATGGTTGGTAAGTACGCACTGTGGGTTTTTTGACACTCACGGGAGGACATTTTTTTTTCATTGCTTTAGAGAGAGAGAGAGAGAGAAAGAGGTGAAGAGGGAAAGAGCGAGGGGGGGGCGGGGCATCAATGTGAGAGAAACATTGACTGACTGCCTTCTTGTATGTGCCCCAACTGGGGGTCAAACACACAACCTGGGTATGTGCCCTGACTGGGGATTGAACCCACAACCTTTCAGTATACAGGATGATGCTCCAACTAACTGAGCTACACCAGCTAGGGCTGGATGCTCATAGATGTAAATTTTCTTTATATATAAAGAAATATATTTTGAAATATACTAGAGTTCTTTGTATTAGTTCAATGGACCAAGTGAGACTGAAGTATCATCCTGAGTCTGTGGCTCACACTCTGAAAACAAAAAGGCTACGTCTCCCAATGATATGACTCCAGTCTTCCAATTGGCAATGCTCTTTCTGGTGTCCAGAAATCTTCGGGTCTCAGATAAGGATGGAGGAATCGGTTTCTGCTGTGGGTAAAAGGGCAGGAATGAAGAGTAGGAAATTTGAGTTGTAATGTGGAGGATGGGAGAGAGAACATCAAACTGGTTTATGACTCTGGGTGACAGTGTGCTTCTACCTTTACTTCCTTTTTCTTGCAAATATGCACACAAATCAGAGATCAAGTCCTGTGAGGGTGAACTAGCTAAAAGCTTTCTCCAGGCCTACACACAAGTCACAGCCCTTCAGCCAAGGTAACTTTTGAAACTTTTTATGCCAGAAGAATGCCTGCTTTTGTTTTTACCTTGAGTTAGTTATCAAGCCTCCCTGTAATAACTTGTCTTTGCAATGCACTATGCCTAATTACCCCTAATTCATTCCATTTTTTCCTCCTTTTTCTTTAACTGTAGTAGGTGGAGAAAGTCAGGTCAACCACAGTGAACTGTTCATTTCAGTCATTGTTTCTTCAATGCCTGATTCCCCTGAGGGACTGTAGCTCCATGAGCTTTACTTCGTTCATTGTTACAAAGTAGTGCATCACAAACACAGTCTCTGGCACATGGAAGTACTCACTAATTGTTCTTGAATGAATGGATGAATGGACTTATTCAACAACACGCATTTAGCAACTCTCATCACGTCAGGTACTGTGCTGGGTGCCAAGGATCCACTGATGAGTAAGACATGGTTCTTGTCCTCCAGGAGCTCAGATCATGGCTGTGTGCTGTATTTCCTGGGTATTTCTTCCTCAAGCCCCAGGTCCACGCACTGCTCATAAACTACCCAACCATATGGGGACCATCTCTCCTGTACAACAGCCCAGATGGTGGCTTCACCAGGCAGGATTATTTAGGGGTGATCATCTCCTAACCTCCTCTCTCCCCAGTTCTTACTTAATTACCCAGCATGCCTCATAAATAAAGGAGGGAGGGGTTTCCTTTGCCTGGTGAGCATAAATGTTTTCTAAATGATATTATTCCTGCAGCTTCTAAGAGCCTCATAAACATTCCTGGCCCTGGATTTATTACGCGACAATAATCCTGCTTAGCCAGCTGGTGAGATTCATCGTTCTGATTCCTTCCCTAGCACCCTCCCCTCCCTCACCTCATGCAGGGGACCAAGGGTGAAAGGTCACAGAGCCTCAGGGACAATGACTTGGGCCAGCCTCCAGCAGACTGATGCTATCAACCCACTTGAAGCACAGCTGCCTTTCCCCATTACATCTACTCCCAAAGCATTTCTAAGCAGCCTGCCACCCAGCAATCCTCTGAGGAGTGGCAGCAAGGCAGGCCTTGGCAGGAGTGCGGCGCCACACTAGCCCTGATGCTCTCCTCTGTGTGTTTGTCCTTGCAGAGCCCCTTTAAATGACCCTAGCTCACACGTGACTTGCTGGGGCTATTCGGAGACCACTGCAGGCAGAGTCAGACAGCTCCAGGATCCTTCAGGCACCCCTGCCTACCGGGTTTGCAGCCTTTCTGGTTTTGAGAGCCTCCCACATTTGTTGCAGCTCTCACATTCAAATGTTCTACACTTGTATGGACAGGCTGATTTCAGACCAGCTTTTCCAGTTGGCCTGAGAACTTTAGTTCATCATGACTTCTGTTCTTTATGATTCAGCTTCAGACATTGAAACCGTGGATAAGAGATCCTGTAGGACAGACCCAGAAGCACCCCCTTGCATTATTGCCTTCCTGATAGAGGAGGGGCCTTGGACCTTAAAGACTGGTTACTGTGATACTGAGGCCAAGTTGTCATCAGTCCTGGAGTAAACATCCTGTTATCTTTATGAGCACCATTCAAATCTGTCTGAGCCTTACTGATTCAGTCTCATGGCTTAGTTTCATGCAGTGCCAAGTTAAAAAGAAAAACAAATCTCAATCCAAAAGCTATGAAAAAGTAGTGTAATTTTTTCCCACTAAAGGTTCTTGAAGAGATGATGGCAAAGGGGAACATATATCACACCACACAGAGAAAAGCATTCTAAAATTTTGGTTTACTAATCTGTCTCTACAAGGTCTTAAAATACTCAGCAGGAGATTTGCAGTACATGGGTATGCAGGCTGTGCACTGCACAACTCTGGGGTGGGGAGGCGCCATGCACATTTGTAGCCAGGACATGTATGTATTTATTATAGTATTTTTCTGGAAGGTGGAACCAAAATGCCTTTTAAAAAAGGATCTCTTTTTCTATTTTTCTATCTCCCTGTTTTCCAACTGTTTTCCCAATAATCTTCAACCTAAGCTGGCGATCCTACTTTGCTTTCCCTGTTTCTCTGACTCAGTGCAGCCTCTCACACCCCCACCCCAGGTCTTTCCTTTGGAGCATGGCACATGCCCTCTCTGGGTCATGAGTGTAACCTCAGCCCCTCCCTGGTCTTGCCTGTCCTCTGTCGTCACCATTACCTAGGAGCAGATCTGTGTAAGACTCGCCCTTACCAAATGCTGCTGTTACATCTCTCTCACCAGAGAGAGCCAAGGGACTGATGTTGTTGTCAAGAGGATTTAGGAATCTCAAGGAGACACAAGAAGAAACCTCTCCCTTGCAACAGGATAGCATTTGCTCCCACTCCCTGCCATCCCTTCAACCCAGTCCTTCCAGCCATATGTCTGGTGACTCTGAAAGAGCTCCCTGGAAGCATTCCCAGGGCCTCCCTCTCATCCCTCCCAGAGCCTCACATAATCCCTGGGTAGTAATAGTCTTTTATTTCTCATGATCCTAAATCTCTCCCTTGCAACTTAGGCCATAGCTTCTGGTTCAGACCCACAGTGGCAAAGGAACATGGCACTCATGTCCTTCACTCTCCTCTAGGTAAGGCTTCTACATTAGCCATCTCCTCTCCAGACAATAGTTCTCAAGGTGTGTGTTGGAAGAGGGAGGAACCATTCCAATCAAACACTTTATTAGAATGTGGGCGTTGATGTGGACCTGCCCCTTCCCTTCTGAGGTCTTGCTTTTCATTAGCATTTTGTTCTCTCTCCCCCTCCTTGTCTCTTATAACCGAGTCCTGACTGGAGCAGTTTTCAGCAGTCTGTCTTGCGGCTTGGGGAAGAGGCTCCACTGGACCTCTTAGGACTAGCCAGTGCTACCAAGAGGATTTGATTCCTACTCCCCACCATGCCAGTCTTGTGTCAGGGGCTTGCTTTCCTGGCTGGTGAAGAGTAGGTATTTCCCAGACCTTCGCTCCTCCAGGCCAGCCTCCTCTAGTGCAGCTCCCCTGAGTCCCCACTGGATGTGTTAACCTTTCAGGGAAGCAGGTTCCACAGAGAGAGTTCCCGCCACTGGAACCCTCCCAGAACAAGTCCTGCCACTCATGAAAGGGAGCACCATGGACTTCTGTTTCCCAAGGTCTCTTAAGAGCTGCTGGTGGCCTGGGTGCCTGCCCTCTGTTCATCCATGGGCGAGTGAACCCTGTCTAGAGCACCAGAGCCCACGTCCACCTGGGGAAGGGAGCTCCTTCTCTCTCTGCTACCTTTCCTCCCTTCACTTTCTCTCATCCTACATTCTTCTGGCTCCTCTGTCTTCTCCTTAAAAACACATCACTACCTAATGAAATAAATCACCCTCCTTCAACTTCCTCCTCAGGGGGCCTTTTTGCAGAATGGGGTACATCTTGCTGTCCCTTTATCATCTGCTGAAACCCAACAGCGATGAGCTGCAGCTTCTGTCAGCACAGCACCATGAACAGCCTATTTGGGGTGGGCAGGGGAGCATGGAGAGGGGACAGCAAACATGCACCTTGTCTTCAGGTTCTGTCCCCACTGGGGACGGCTGGGCTTTCTAATCCACCCTCCCCCTACCATAGACATGTGTGAATCCTCTATTTCTTTCCCCAGAGAGTTCCAGAACCAGAACTTAAGGCATCATCCTGGGGTTGTCAAGCATCTTTTCTTTACTCTGAAGTTAGAAATGGAATCCTCACAGAGGATGTGACATTGGTGATAGAGACCAAGGAAGGATGGGAGGTCGAGGTGCAGTTACCTCCAGAGCATAGAGGTGAGAAAATGCACACTGGATCCAAAGTGATGTGTGCTGAGGTCACTATGTTGCTGGAGCATAAACATAGAGACAGGAAGTGGAAGGGAGGTTGGAGATGATCGCGGGAGGCTTGGGGAACTGGCCAAGAGGTAGACACTTAACACTGTGAGCAGTTGGGGTCCTCTGGTTGCTGCTGTGCCATGGCATATTAGTAGCAGCCAAGACTGTCTGCCTCATCCTTCACAGGCCATCTGTCTCCAGCCCCACAGCCCCAGCCCAGGTTGTTATCACCCCTTTTCTCCTTGCTTCTTTTCTGTTCCCAGCCATCCCAGACCCTACTGCCACAGAATCCTCCCAAAGCCTTATCAGCCTTAGCCAGGCACTCAAGGCCCCCATGGCCTGGTTTTCCTCCTAAGTTTTAGGCTTATTTCCACTTTATGCAACTTAGCATCCATCCAATATAAGCCACTGATTAGCTCACCCTGGGTTTAACTATGATATCTAAACCATTGTACCTTTCTGGGTCCAGTTCAGAGGACATCTCCACTTGGAACTATCTCTGAATACTTTCTTCTCTGGCTTCCATAGCATTTTGTGTGTGTGTGTGTGTCTGCCCCTTTGATCACTTTCTATTCTGACTTCTAGTTATTTATGTGCATATTACTACTCCTACACCATACCTAATGGGACAGGGTCCACATCTAGCTCCTCTACCCAGTTCTGAGCCTCACTGAGTTTGGACGATCAGTAAATACTACAGATCTGTTCAAGACCGAAGATTCCTTTATGTCACAAGCTTGTGGATATCAGGGATCACCTTTGCTTCTGTCCTCAGAAAAAAATGAAAAAGAGAGGGGGGAAAAACAGACATAGATGTGTGAAGGACCCTTTGAAAGACAGAAGGAAAAGAAGAGCTGGGTGTTTATTTCTGGCTTCCCAAGTTGTTTATTATCAGCTCTTCTTATGTACAGCACACCCTTCTCATCCTGACTGACAATTACCCAGGAAGCATTCAACTAATTTTCTCAATTCCAGCTACCTTGAGTGTGATCTAATTTTAACATGACTCTCAGTCATTTTTTGAAGATCCAAACAAACTGAAATGACAGGTGTCTCCCTGCCTGCCTGTTTACTTGTCTGTCTGTCTCTCTGTCTCTCTGCCTTTCATGGAATGGGCCAGGTGATGTGCATATTTTGGGGGCTGCCTTTCTGCTTCTGCTCTATAAAAGCTTCTCAAAGAGTTCATAGGCCTCTACTTGGCTCCAACAGGGCAGTGACCCCCCCCCCCAAAAAAAAGACTTTCATACATTTTTAAAGCCATCAACCATTTGTAAATGTCTCCACAGACAGTTAAAAGTTCTGATGTTGACCCTGCATCAAACCTTAAAGCATGTAATTACACTGGTTGCTGGAGAGTGAGTGAGTGCAATGTGTTAAAATGGTAGATGATGAAAGAGAGAAGCTAGACCTAAGGAACTAGCTCCAGTCTTTGGCAGGGTAAAGAGCCAAACCTTTCGGTCAGAAGGCTGAGAATAAAATAACCACTGAGGGGTCCTCTGGTTCACTATCTTGCACCCTGGCAGAGCTCCTGGCCATTAGGGAAAAAAGAAATTCAACAGTCTTCTTTGTCACCTGCCCCAGGTTTTATAACATTCATGTCAAGAATTTCTTTTTGCTATTTAGTGCCCCCCTTGTCCACAGTTTCACTTTCCATAGTTTCAGTTACCCATGGTAACTGTGGTCTGAAAATATTAAATGGAAAATTCCAGAATAAACTATTTCTAAGTTTTAAATCAAGCACCTTTCTAAGTAGCATCCTGCTCCATGCCTCCTGAAATGTAACATCCCTTTGACCAGTCACGTCATAACCATTCAGTTATCAGATATACTGTCACAGTATTAAGTGTTTGTATTCAAATAACCTTTATTTACTAATGGCCCCAAAATGCACGAGTAGTGACACTTGCAATTCAGATATGCCAAAGAGAGGTGATAAAGTGCTTCCTTTGAGTAAAAGGGTATGTATGTAAAAAAAAAAAAAAAAATTGTATACATAGGGTTCAATAGTATCTATGGTTTCAGGCATCCATTGGGGGGTCCTGGGACATGTTCCTCCTTGCTCTAATTTCAGCTACCTTGTGTTTATTTTTTTATTTCAGTGTAGACAAAGAATTGGTTTTTGCTCAATTTTGCTCTCTATAAAAATAAAACAGTTAAACATCAACATCTTCTACTAACTTTGAATAGCATATACTTTTTAAAAAACATACACAATAAGATACAGTTTTGAACAAGATGATATTATATATATTGTACCTTCCAATGTACTATTTCTTACACCTGTGTTGTTTCATTTACTCTTCACAATAATGCCATGCTTCCCATATTTTTGTGATTTTCTTTTTTTCAGTCGAAAGGTAAGAAGGTCTGTGAGGTTAAGCAACTCTCCTGGGCTGCATAGCTGGTAAGCCAGCCTGCGCCTGGATCTCAGGGTTCTAAAGCCAGTTTCCACTGACCACTGACTAACCTATCTCTCATTAAATGTCTTCTAAAGGTTGGTTTGGAATAAGTAGAACTGGCCTCACACCATTCAGTGCCTTCCTCAATCTCTAAAACTGTTAATTCATTTGTTGAACAACTATTCATGAAGCACTACTATGTCGTGGGCACTGGAAAGGCATTAAACATTGCAGTTAACAATTAGTTAACTACAATTCTGATAAAAATTGCCTTAGAGCCTCTTTACCTCCTATTGGTCACTCTCTGATTTCTTTATGTTCTAACTGCATAGTCAAACTCTACCCTCACTTCTTGCCTTCCTCCAACCTCCACAAATCACATCACAGCCATTTGTTCCTTAGAAACTGCATTAACCCACCAATGCACACAGGAGGGTTCATGACTGACAGCTGAGTCTTAGCTTTTTCCATAAGAACTTTTAGAGAGCTTTTTAAAAGAGCATCAAGTCTCCAAGCTAGGGTACATCTAAAAGTATTGTACATGAAGATTTTCCAAGAGATTGTGAGCGTGGTTACATAGAAGGGAATCAATATGTACCTTTGCAACATCCAACACACTCTTTCCAACATCTGCTGTGTACTGTGTCTTCCATTCAGATGTCACATTCTTTCTACCTTCCCACATCCCCTTTGATAATTACCTTTCTCTCCTTTTGCAAAAGGAAAGCATTCCTCTCACTATTCTAAATCTCACTATAATGGATGATTTATACAAAAGTTAAAAAAAAAAACTCTTTAGATTATCAAGAAAAGAGACAATTCAAAATATCAGTATACCAATCGGGGTTCAGTGCAAAAAAAAAAAAAAAAAAAAAAACCTAGAAAGCTATTTTAAGCAAAATGGGGATTTAGAGCAAGGAGCAAGTTACTTACAAAAAGTCTGCAAGTGCAGATTTTGGGCTGAGTCTCTTGGACTGATTTCTAGAGCAGAGAGGACTAGTCCTTAGACACTCCACTGAGCTTCCCCCAGAGCTCTGCTCATTGGGACAGGAGCCACTGTCACTACCCAATCAGCCCCTGCATGCCAGGAACCTGAACATAGGACCTGAAGCTGTGATTTGAACCCCAGTTTCCTTCCCTTCACCATTGGTTTTGTGTGGACTTTCCTTCCTTTCACTTAGCATAGCCTTCACTTCTTCCCTTATGCATTTGCCGTACTCAAGTATGTCTGTCAAGCCTGTGAGCATCATTATCACCAGTGTTTTAAATTCTTCATCTGTTAGGTTGTCTATCTCCTCGTCACTTAGTTCTCCCACTGGAACATTGATCCATTTCCCCTTTTGGGCCATACTTCTCTATCTCCTCATTCTGACAGGCTCCTGTGTTTGTTTGCCTCTATGTCTTAGGTAGAGCTGTAGCTCCTGTTACGTTGTAAGAGGAGGAGCCTTAGGGATTCATCAGTACAGGGCGACCTGTTTCACCATGTTGTGGCGCTGTATGTAGGAGAGGGGTCTGAGAGGGAACAATGCCACCTACCCAGCACTCGCCCCCTCTCCAGGCACCTCTCCACTTTCGCACTGGACTGGCACCCCTCTAACTGCTGCCCTGGCTGTTGTTCCCAGAGTGGGTGTGTCTGCAGACATTCTAGGACCATGGGGGCCCTTTAAACAAGCGGACTCTGCTGAGACTGGCACTTTCTGCTGCCACCCCGACCCCCACTGCTCTGCACAGTCAGAGGCAATGAGGCTTGATCTTCCCCAGTGCTAGGACCATGGGCTGCAAGGTCCAGTGAGGAGCTGGGAATGCTCCCCAGGTGTCCCTCCTGACTTTTTAAAATGTGTGACTGCACTTTCCACTGGCCTGCTGCCGCCACTGCCGCCTGTGCTGCTGCCACCACACCGTGTCCTCTCAGCCCTGGCTCTGCCCCTCCTACCAGTCTGGGTGAGTATTTATTCTTTATATCTTTGTTTGCTGAACCTCTATGCGGTTTGATTTTCTGGAACTTCTGGTTTTTTCTAGTTTTGAGGTAGTTGTATTCCTTCTTAGTTGTGGAGGGAGATGCAGCGTGTCTGTCTATGCTTCCATCTTGGCTGGAAGTCCCACGACTATTTTGTGATGCACAGAGAGCTGGAGAATAAATCTTAGAAACTGCTGCAGGGAAGTGCTGACCAGGGGAGACCATTTGAAGCCTCGGGAAGGACACGTCTGTCTCACTTCCACCTTTCAAATTTCACATCATGCATCAAACATCATAAATTAACTATGTCCCCAATTCTGCATTTCTGGGAGCTCCAAAAATGTGTTGTTAGACTTTTATCCTCTCCAAACAGAACCATGAGGTGAAGATTTAATAGCAACAGCAATAGCCCCTCAGTTTGTGTACATGATACCCCTTTAAATTCAAGGCACCATAAACTTTCAGGGTGTTCTCATCTTCTTTTGTCTTTCACATGTTTCTCTTAAGGCTAAGGTAGAGCATGTTGGGTGTCCTGAATTCGTGGGCTGATGGAAATGATGAATTTTAATTTAAAAATCTCACCTTTCGCCCTTGCCAGGTTGCTCAGTTGGTTGGAGCGTTGGCTTGTACACTAAAAGATTGTGGGTTCAATTCCAGGTCAGGGCACATACCTAGGTTGTGAGTTTGGTTCCCAGTCCGAGAATGTATGGGAGGCAACTGATAGGTGTTTCTCTGTGACATCTCTCTCTCTCTCTCTCTCTCCCTCTCTCTCTCTCTCAAATCAATAAAAACATATCCTTGGGTGAGAATTAATTTTTAAAACAATGTCACCTCTTTATTCCCAGCTCCTGAGGGATGAGCCCATGCTCTCAGAGCAGTGAGAGCATCAGTAAGAAGTATTAAGGCAGCTTTACCTCAGCCAGATGACAAATTCATGCAAAGCACTATATAGCTTAGAATTAGAATATTTAAGATTTATAAAAAGCTAGCTGGGAAATATCAGTCTCCTACGAAGTGCACAGTCTGCATTTTCATCATTCTGAATAACAAGGAAGAAGTTGGCAAGTGATGCTTTGTCACCCATTGCTCATTCTTCTCTCAGTTACATACTTTGTTTTGCATGGTTGCAAGGAGAAGAAGGTGAAAACTTCCACAGTTACTCCCAACTGCTCGGTATTACACCTTCAAGTAATAGGAACACATATCAAAGATGTATCCAGATTCATTTTCACTTGGGCGTAATCTCCTTCTTGTCAGCCTCTTCTCTGCTCATTTATTCATTCCTACTATAAGTAAATGAGATTTAGATTAATGAAAATATACTGTGGGTCTTATTATAAATAATTCTCTTAACAACAATCATGAATAAATATGCAATAGTAAGCTTCCCATTCACTAGTCACTCAATATCTTCTCTTCTTCTATTATTAATGTTTTAGCAATAATTATATTCATCCATGAACATGTAAATTAATTGTCAAAAGGACATCTAAATTGATGTCTTAATTTTTTATTTTAAGTTTAAATTATTTTATAGAGTGATATTTTCAGGTTATTATAAATATTGCCACTTTATAATAAAATGGCTACGACACACTTTCAAAGGTCTCAGAAGGAAACTAGATACTATAGCACTTTGATACCTATCCTGAAAAACAGAGGGGGGCCTGTTCAAGCAAGGCTGAGGGGAGGGGGCCAAGAGCAGGAGAGAGGTCAGCTTCCCCCCAAGCTTCTTCAACACAGGCCTCCAATGCCTCAGCATGCAAGGCCCCAACCCCAACACTCTGAACCAGCACTTTTCAGCCTCCAATCCTATTTATTTTCTTCTGCATGTTAACCCAAACCCTTAACAATTTTGTTTGCTGTTTATCATCTTTCTTCTACCTCTAGATACTGAAATGTAAACTTCCAAGAGTCAGAGACCTTGTGTGCTTCTTTCCTTGTTGAGTCACCACTGTCTAGCACAGCCCCACGTGCATGATAAGCACTTCATAAGTGCTCAAGTGCATTAATGGATGACTGCGTGACTGATGGCTTGTGAAGGAAAAGAACAGAGTACTGGGACAGAGAAAAAGGGGAATAGTGTCTACTTTAGAGAATGGGACAAGCAAGACCTAAAAGATGAACCTAGCTAAGAGCAAGGAAGGTTGTTTTGCAGGCAGAAAAAAGAGTGTGTGCAATTGCTGGGAGAGAGGAAGAATGTCCCATGTGGTGGTTGTAAATTGAGTGAGACAGGGGGTGGCATGGCCCAATATTGCTGAGATGAGTGGGGGGCCAGAGCATGCAGAGCCTGATGTACTTTGTGAAGGAGTTTTGTTTTGATCCTCAGAGCTGTGAAAAGCCTTCAAGAGTTTTTAGTAGGGGAATCACATCCCATTTATTTTAAGAACACCTCTTAGACTGCTGAGTAGAAAATGGATTGAAGATGAACAAGACTGGAAACATAGAGAATAGTTAGAACACTCTTTAAGGCATGCAGGTGAGAGACAGGATGATGGCAGCTCTGACATAATTTCTGTCCCTCTGAGATGTACACCACATTGACAAGACCACTCATTCATTCACACAATTGTTCACACAGTAGCTCATTAGTAAAAACATCATATGACAGGTGATAGAGATACAGCAAACAAGACATGGTTCTTGCCTCCACAGAGCTTATAATTTGGTAAGGAAAACAGACCACTAAACCGAAACTTCCAGCCTTCCAGCCATGTCAAGGATGGTGGGTATGGCAGGGGAAAGAAGGAGGAATGAGAATACCAGGAGAGGCACCTGATCCTGACTTGGGGTGTCAGGGACTGTCAAGAGAGATCTAGACCAGCAAGTATTATATAATTCCCAGGTACACATGAACTGACCCTGTGTCTGCCTTCTGGAAAAACAAAGTGGTCTTGGCTTGGATTCATCTAACTACACACTGACTAACTCCACTAGGCTGGCTTCTGTCTTAATTTGGCTGAAACTGAAAACTTTGTCTGAGATCCGCAACTGTCCCCATGCCCAAACCTGCCCCACAGTGTAACCCTTGACTCAAAGAATGACATTTTCATCTGCACAGTTGTCCAAGCCATAAATTTGGGCATCCTGCTCTTACCCTGTATAGCAACACTCACCAAGTCCCATTAGTTCAACTTTGCAAGAGCCTCTTACCTTTCCTTCTTCTCTTGATCCCATGGCCAATCCCATGCTCCAAGCCATCATCCTCTCTTGACTAGATTGCTGCAACAACCCTTCATTGTTCTCCCACCTCGAGTCTGCCAACCAGCCCCATCCCAATGCATTCAGGTACCTCTTAAACATGTACTTCTATCTGGTAGGCTTCTCCTGGCTTCATCCTCAAGCCTTAGCTTGGTTGTTACCTCCTTTGTGGAAACTCCTCCACCCCTTCCCTGGTTAGGCCTCTTCACCCCACCATGCCCTAATACTGGGCACTTGCCTTTCACATCCATGCTCACACTTTACATTTAGGTGGTTGCCCCTCTGCCCCCCGCATCGGACTGTAAGCTCCAGGAGGGCTTATGTCTTTACATACAACTCCCTCTCACCAAAAAAAAAAAAAAAAAAAAAAAAAAAATAACAAGGGTCATTTCACAAGGGAGATGTGATCTCTTGGCTGGAGAATCTGGGAAGATTATTCCGATCATGTAGAAGTGAGAAGCCCACAGCAAAAACACTGGTGGCCACTTGCCCAGCACAGCCTTGTCCAGCCCACCTCACCCCTTCTGCCTTTCTCTTTTGCTTTCCCTCCTCGAAGAGCTGGCTGCTGTGACTGCAGATGGTGAGAAGAAATGGAATTGATATTTCTTTACATGGTTTGGAGAGTGCTGTGTCAGATGAAGATGAATTATCTCTCTCCTCACCCTACCCCCAAATGTCTCCTCCTTTGGTTTGTAAATCTTTGAAGACAATTCTAAAAGGGGCTGACAGACAGGTACTATAGAGGGGGTAAAAGGTAGGGGAGAGGTGTTTGGTGGAAAGGAGAGCTGCTAAGGCATCTGTGGCTGTTGCCAGAACAATGACAATTACAGTTATGGAGGCGCTTTGGTTGGGGAGAAAGAAGAGAGAAGAGAAATTATCTTATCTGTCAGAGGTGATAGCAAGGTCTGAGGAGGATGGGGTCTCTCGCTGCCTCTATAAATATTTCAAGACAACAAAACCATCCTAACTAGGTCTGTCTGAACCTGGGGAACAGCAGACTGGTCTGGCAGTATGACCTGAGGGGCATCATATTCTTTTCGTTGCTTCCCCTGGAACAAACACCTGTAGATCCTTCAATAGAAATTTCTAGCTACTCAGCAGCTGGGTCTGCTCCAGGCGCTAAGGGGTTTCCAGGGCTCCTCTTTCTACCCTTAAAGCTCAGGGAATGCATAGTGATGCCCTTATCCCCTGAACCTTCATCTTCTTCAGATGATATGAAATCTTGATTTTTTACAATTTTTATTTTAGTGAAGAAAGGGAGAAATATATCCTAGACCTGACAAGTAGTTGAAATTAAAAGGTACTACTAGACCTAGCACCTCTGTAGGGAAAGAGCAGCAGCACAGGCATATCATAGAAAACACAGAGGCACATTTGTCTGGGGGAGAGAGGGGGGTGGGGAGAGAGAGAAAAAACAAGGATTTAGTAGAAGTTCAGCACTGAGTCTTATTGAAAATGAAGCCAGAGCTGGAAAATGTCATCTGACTTCAGCTGTGTCTGCTGCAGACATGAGGGCAGCACAGCCCCCACCCCATCCCCCTTGGAAGGTTCACATTCTCCTCAGAGCCAGGCAATCAGAGAAGCGCCAGACAAGAAAAACTCTGCTGTTGGATTCTGGGGAAAGGCAGGCAACCCCATGTTCCTTCCCTTCCTAAAAAGCTGGGTTCTCCTACCCCCAACAACTTCTTGTACCCCAACACACACACACACACACACACACCAGCACCTCCTGCCAAGCAGCTGTATCAAGTAGCCTACATCAAATTCACTAGCTGACCAAAAGAAAGAAGCTATAAATCCCATGGTTGGTTGTGTCTCAGCTCCATAAAGTCTTCCAATCACTGTCACAGGTTTTGTCTACTCCCGAAAGTAACAGTAACAGAGCAACTTAGAATCACTCAGGACTAAGTCTGGTAGGCACTATGCTAAGTACTTTGCAAGAGTTTTCTTGCATAATATTTACAACAACTCTCTGTGGTAATTTCAGTTATTAGTTCTATTTCTTGAATGAAGAGATCAAGGTGAGAAATAAAACAGGAAAACAAATCAAGCTAACCCAAGTCATGCAGAGCTTCTAAGAGTTAGGGCCTCTATGTTCCAGCCAAGATGGAGGCATAGGTAGACATGCTGTGTTTTCCTCCACAACTAAGAAGGAATAAAACTTTCTCAAAACATGAAAAACAACCAGAAGTACCAGAAAGTCAAACTGCATGGAAGTCCAACAAACAAAGAAATAAACAAAAAATACTCATCTAACAGGTAGGAGGGGCAGAGCTGGGGCAGAGAGGAGGTGGTGTGGGGGTGGGGGCAGCTGCAGCAACAGGGCAGTGGCTGTGGCCAACAGCAGAAAGGGCAGTCATACTTTATAAAAGTAGAGAGGGACACCTGAGGAGTGATCTCAGGTGCAGATCAGACCACACAGCTCACAGTTCCAGCACCAGGGAAAATAAAGCCACATTGCTTTTGACTATGAAAACCAATGGGGGGTGGAGTAGAGGAAGAAACTGCCTGTCTCTCAGAAGAGTCCACTTGTTTAAAGGGCTCCCTCAGTCCTAGAACATCTGCAAACCCACCCACTCTGGGAACCATCACCAAGCAACAGCTACAGGGACACCAGTTGCATACAGGAAGTGGGAGAAATGCCTGGAAATGGGGTGAGTGCTGAGCAAGTGGCATTGTTCCCTCTCAGATCCCTCCTCCACATACAGTGCCACAACATGATGAAACGGGTTGCCACATACTGATGAATACCTAAGGCTCCACTCCTTACAACATAATAGGTGTGACAGCTCTATCTAAGACACAGAGGCAAACACAGAAGGCTGTAAAGTTGAGGAGACAAAGGAGTATGGCCCAAAAGAGGGAGAAGATCAAGGTTTCAGTGGCAGAACTAAGCGACAAGGAGACAGCCAACCTAACGGACACAGAGTTCAAAACACTGGTGATAATAATGCTCACAGACTTGACAGATATGTGTAAGTAGGACAAATGCCTAAGGGAAGAAGTAAAAGCTATGCTAAGTGAAATGAAGGAACATCCACATGAAATCAGTGGTGAAGAGAAGGAAGCTGGAGTTCAAATCAATGATTGGAACATAAGGAATAAATAAATAGTCAACCAGTACAGAATAAAGACACAAGAATTGAGAAAAATGAGGAGAGGCTTGGGAACCTCTGGGACAATTTTAAACATGCCAACATCTGAATCATAGTGGTACCAGAAGGAGAAGAGGAAGAACAAGAAATTGAAAACTTATGTGAAAGAAATAATGAAGGAAAGCCTCCCAAATTTGGTGAAGAAAACAGACATACAAGTCCAGGAAGCACAGAGAATCCCAAACAGACTAGACCCAAAGAGGACCACACCAAGACACAACATGATTAAAATGCCAAAAGTGAAAGATTAAGAGAGAATCCTAAAAGCAGCAAGAGAGAAGCAGAGAGTTGCCTACAAAGGGGTGCCTATAAGACTATCAGCTGATTTCTCAAAAGACACTTTGCAGGCAAGAAGGGACTGGCAAGCAGTATTTAATGTGATGAAAAGCAAGGACTTACAACCAAGATTGCTCTATCCAGCAAAGCTATCATTTAGAATGGAAGGGCAGATGAAGTGCTTCTCAGACAAGATAAAGCTAAAAGAGTTCATCATCACTAAGCCATTATTATATGAAATGTCAAAGGGACTTATTTAAGAAAAAGAAGATCAGAACTATGAACACTAAAATGACAACAAACTCACAACTATCAACACCTGAATATAAAGCATAAAAACAAAAACAAACTAAGCAAACAACTAGAATAAAAAAAGAATCATAGGTATGGGGATCATTTGGAGAGTTATCTGCTGGGAGGGGTAAGGGGGAGAAAGGGGAAATGGTATAGGGTTTAAGAAGCATAATTGGCAGGTAAAATATAGACAGGGGGAAGTTAAGAATAATATAGGAAAGGGTGAAGCCAAAGAACTTATATGTGTGACCCATGGACATGAACTAAGGTGGGTGGGATTGCTGGATGGAAGGGGGTACTGGGCAGAGGGGAGCAAAGGGAAAAGAAACTGAGACAACTGTAACAGCATAATCAATAAAATATACTTTACAGCCTGTGAACCAAAGTATTGCTGGTTCGATTCCCAGTCAGGGCACATGCCTGTGTTGTGGGACAGGTGCGCTGTTGGAAGTGTGTGAGAGGTAACCACACATTGATGTTTCTCTCCCTCTAATCTTCCTCCCTTCCCCTCTCTCTAAAAATAAATAAATAAAATCATATATATACATATATACAAATATATATATTCTTTTTTTTAAGTTAGGGGCTTTTTTTAAAAGTTAAGAAAGCTTCTCTGGTTTACAGCTGACTTACATGGCCCTTCCTTTGGGTTCTAGTTGGATCATAGCACTTTTCACATAGTATGATAATCAAGGGTTTATAGTTCATGACCAAATTCTCACCAATAGAATGTCAGTAGAAGGTACCTGTGCGATTTTGAGGCCTGTGTGCAGGTGTTTGTACCTGTGCTCCAGCTTTAACCATGTAGATAAAAGGACAATGACTTACAACAATGGTTTGCAAACTTGAATACTATTGGACTCAATGCATAGCCAAGTTTAGAAACAACAGCTTTAGAAGATGCTAGACAAACAAAACAGGAAAGAAAAAAAAATCTGCATCCCTAGCTAACTGATTGGAACAGAATCTCTTGCCAATTGGGAAGATCCGCCTTGCACAGTTACATGAGAGAGACCCCAGCCTTTGTCTTGTTACTCTTACAAATACCACAGAAGAGGCACTTGAGGAGTTAAAATGAAAATATAAAACCATTTGGATGCCTGAAATGTCAGCCATTCCTCAAGAAATGCAAAGGTAGTAGCATTCACTTGCTTGAAAACACACACATATGCATGTAGGTGTGCACATACACACACACACACACACACAGCTTGCACACTTTGCTGCATGACTCTCTCTATCCCATTCACCATTATGGCAGCAATCAGCTACCACAGCTTTCTTGCCTTCCCACCAGACTCTGACTAATGGGAAACTTTTCCACCTACACTCTCCCACTCCAGCGCAAACTGAGCTCCAGCTTTTTCCTTTATACTAATATTCTCCTCCTGAGCCGATAAAGCAATTAAAGAAAAATTTCCTGTACTGTCTTTTCTGTATTCGCTCCTAGAACCTGGCTGATATTCTGTCAGGTTCTTGATCTGCAAGTTTCAGTAGGTGAGGAAATCCCATGATGCAACCGCCATCTGTGGATCTGGGACTCCAACCTCAATCCCTAATGTAAATTTCAGACAGGATTCTGCTCTGCCTGCTGTTTAGAAGTGTAAGGATAGGCCAGCTCAGTAGTTTTGGAGGTTAGGAACAAGGCCCCTGGCAAGCAGGGACCCAAGAATAAGGAATGCCATATGAATAGAATAATGGTGGGTGGGAATTCCCCTGGGACCCAAAGTGGTAGAGCCTGAGCCAGGACCATGAACAGGGAAAAGCTGGCCTGAGGAGTGGTGGACAGGAAAGGGTACCTGGGTACTGGGAAGAAGCTATGGCCCCACCTGGGAAATCAGCACTAAGAGAAGGCACCTCAGGCATGATATTCATCCAAGAAGACATAATACTCCTTGAAATCTGGGGTCAAAAACAGAAATGTCAGTGAAAACCATGTTTGCAATGATACAAGAAACAGCCACAGAGTGACTTTTATCCCATAGGACAAGGGATGCTATAGGGCTTCATGGGAGAGAAGGCTAGTATTGAGCACTATTGTTCCCCTTAGAGCTCTGGGAAGGTCACTGGTCCTCTCTGAACTTCAGTTTCTTCATCCACAAAATGAGTATGATGGTAATATCTTCTCTACTGACTCCCCTACTGGCTTCTAATGAAATTCCAGTGCTGAGCAGACATAGTTTACTAGAGAAGCTACTCATTAAATATTTCCTGGAGTATCGTTGATTTTGTTATTTAAAAATAAGTCAAGCAAACTCAGTGGCTTATATTCAGACAAGAATGGAAAGACTAGGAAGAGAAGGGGAAGTGTCAGAGATTTAGACCTGATGTGATGTCTTCTCATAGATGGGTATTCTTGCTTCCCTGCAGGTGATTCAGAGCCCTCATAGACCAGGGACTGTGCAGGGGAGAGCAGAACAGGTAATCAAGCCATTGAGCCCTGGAAAGGGCCCTTGGCCCTCAGACTCTCTTCCTCACTGTCAAGACAGATCAGTTATAATGTGCTATGCCTATTGTCCCTGTCCTCCCACACCTTCTGTGTCTCTTTCTACATCCTGTGAGCAGTCATGATTTATATTGTGTAATATCTTCTCAACTGAATATAGCTGACTGGTAGGCTTCTGACCTAGGGGTAGCCAATCTATAGACTAGTCAGTGGCCAACTCATGATAATTTCTCCCCAAAGATTAATGACTTGGAGCAATATGGAAAGAATTGGGCAGTTAACAGTGAACACAGGAGTTAAAGGGTCATGAGCTAAAGCGTCTGGGCAGGGGAGCATGATAAGCCATGAGCAGGCCAAGGTTCTGAGCAAGTTTTGAGACAGAGGGAACTAAAATCAAGCAAAGAGCAGGGAAGGCCGGTGGCGGCAGAAAGAGAAGTGACACATAAAGAGAGGCAAATGCTTAGAGGGGAGCTGAAATGCCTTGGCGACTTTGCCCTAATGTCACTGCTGAGTCCCAGAAGTCCTGGGGTCTTAAGAGCCTCAGACTTGTCTTACCCTGTGGCCTGCTCTGTCCAGAGGCTGTTAGCATAGCTTCACCAGAGCACTTGGGAGGCCTGGCTTTATAACTGGGCTTCGCATTTTCTCATCCCATGAGCATCCTTATAACAAATCCTGCATTACTTGAGAAACCCTGATTGAGTCTCTACTTATTGCAATCCAAACAGCTAAACTAACACATTGCCTTCTGAAATCTGAAAGAGTAAGTTTCAGAGTCTGGGGTCACTGGCAGGTGCCTAAAATGTCTACCTTGTGAAGCTGGGGAAGCTGATCCTGGACCTGTGGCCTGGAAGAGATAGCCTTGAATGTCTGAAGCTCCTGGTCCTGGAGCCCAGTTTGGAGTCCTCTCCAGCCAGAACTGCTGATAATATATGCAGTCTGGCTGGTGTCTGGGCCTGGTCCTTGCGCATTCATTCTAGTTAACCGAGAGGAGGCGAGGGCTCATGACAGTCCCTTTTTCATGCCTTGACAATCAAGACTGTAATCAGCCAAGGATGCTGGTAGTGGTTGAAACCTGGAGATGGATGCCCAACCCCATATCTTTGTACAGTCTCTCTCCTAAGTTTTTCAAAGCCAAAGCCCTATGCCCAGCCCCATTCTCTTTATTACCCTTGTAGGCTCCATCCTATACCACCAAGGGTGTCATGCACATAAGTGTGGATCCCACAATCTACAAGTTCAGGCTCCATCTATGTTCATCTTCATCCCCTCAATGGCCACCCTTTGGTCAACCATCAGGCCTAGGGGTGTGCATGCTGGTGGTGAAGTTCACTCATGGAAGGGAAGACCCAGGAAAGAGGTCATTTTAAGCCTTGAATGATAGTTCAAGTCTGTTTGGTCTGGGGTCCCAACACCTTGAATGTGGTCCAAAACAGGGTGTGGGAAAAGGGTAAGTACTATCTTTATTTTCTATGGACAGCACCCTTGAAGAGCAGCAGTTCTGCTTCTGCCTTCTTCCTGGGCTATGGATAAGTAAGGCTATCATGAGAGTCTGTTTGTGCCAGGCACATTCTAAACAAGCTTCCTATATTAACTTATTGGGTAGTTAAACAACTATGAATTATCATTATTGCTGTATTGCAGCTGAGGAAACTGGGGCACAGAGATATACGTAACTTGCACAGAAGCACATAACATTAAAGAGCTGGGTCAATTCATCTTCCAACAAACAACAGAGAAGCCAGGCCGTCATCCTCCACAGCAGTCTCCACTCTCACCTCCCAAGCAGGAGTTGTGAGGCAGAGAGCCCCTAAATCCCAGGCAGCATGACAGTACATTCCCCTGCTGAGCACAATTGCTTGAAAAAAGCACTTGCTTTTTTTTTTTTTTATGATCTAATTCAGGATGATACTGATTGTTCTCCAGCAGATCCCTCTGTCCCATCACATCAGCTTCTCCTTGTACCACCTTCCCTCAAGCTGCTGCTTTCCTGTGGGCAGCAACACCCCAGAGGCCCTGAGCCCAGTTTCCTCCTCATCCTTGAAAGGAAGCCAGCAATGCAAGGTGAGGCGGGCTGTTGCCAGCCAGATCTGGCTGCCTCCCTTTCCACGTCCCTCCTAGTCCCCCAAGCCCAGTCTGTCACTGCCTTTGCTCCAGGCCATAACCTTCACTGAGATCACAGTCACTGGAGTCACACGGGCGGGGATTCAAAACTGGCTCCACCACTTGTATGTCAGTTGTGGCACCTTGGTTCATAACTAATCTCCCTTGCTTTCTTCCTGTGTAAAATGTAGCTAATGATATCTGCCCCGCAGGACTGTGGCTAGGATTAAGTGAAATAAAGCGAGTTTTTAGCTCAGTGACTGGCACACAGACGAAAAATGCTCTTTGATGTTATTATTTCTGGGATAAACATGTATCAGTGAGTAGGTATCCCAGTACATGTTTCCTTCATTACCTGAGTACGAGGGTTTTGCCTTCAGTCTGCTTCTCACAATTTCTAGTTCTCCAAGGCAGTCTCAATGCAGCAGACTTGTTCTTGCACCTGGATAATGTTAAATCATTGTGGGGGAGCCCAAGAAAAGACTTAGCCAGAGAGGCTGAGTTGATCTATATGATAAATTAAGAGGGGGAGAGGAGGTTAGTCCAGTACTCTGAGAAGCAGATGCCAAGATGATATTAAATGTGTGTGGACTTTATTAAGAAAATGCCCATGGGGAAGGAAGGGGGTGGGGCTGGAAGGCCAGAGAGAGCTGTCAGAGCTCAATGCAGATTTGGACCCTGAAGGAGAGAGAAGGAAGGTGAGGTGGAAGCACCCTAGTCTGCCCTGCCATGCAGTGTGAGAAAGGTTCAGCCAAGCCATTGAGAGTCCTTGACCCAAAGTTGGCTGTCAAAGGGGTTCTCTGTCTTCTAGGAATGGGTCTGCCTTAGTATCTCAGCCACACACAGTCAGTGATGGGCAACAGCCCATGGCGTATGGTTCTGATACAAAGGTGCCTGCTGATTTCAATGGACAGCAGCTGGGGCCCTTGGTCAATAACAAGGCATGATTAGTAACAGGAGGTCTGTGAGGCATGTACTCATGGCCATCTGAAAAGAAAAGACAGAGAAAGAGCCATGGGTAGAGGCCTCAGTATGAATTGGCGGAGGGAGCTGCAAAATGAAAGAATGCAGAGCAGTGTGGGAATAAGAGTATTGAGAACATAAAAGCTCTTAGAAATTATAATCTTGCAATGTTTCTTGAGAGATACCAGTTATAGACTGAGAATTCTTTATATTATTGGCTACCTGAGCTGTTCCTTCCAATGTGATTGAGTCTGAGACTAGTTTTAGTATTTACCAAATCACCATATAAAATATGGTGCCAACAATGTAGCAGACCTGGTTCCAAGTGCTTTATAACAATTAACTCATTTGATCCTCTCAACAAACCAGTGATGTATGGTTGTTATGTTCTTCTTAGAGATGAGGGACTGGAGGCATACAGAGGTTGAGTAATGCCTGAAGTCAGAGTCAGGAAGTGGTGGAGCTGGGATTTGAACCTCCGAGCCTGTACTCTTGCCTGGTACACCAAGCTGCTACCCACTCCTGGCTACCACTGTGCCTTCTATCTTATTTTTTCTTTAAAAATGTGCCTTGCCTTTATTTCTTCTTGTCCATTCC
The DNA here is from genome assembly GCF_987537825.1 of Furipterus horrens. Lineage (NCBI taxonomy): Eukaryota > Metazoa > Chordata > Mammalia > Chiroptera > Furipteridae > Furipterus > Furipterus horrens. Next base: position 82,578,925 of record NW_028327172.1, on the reverse strand, counting down.
TATTGCTAGCCACCTAGTTCAGACCTTTATTGGCTCATGCATGGACAAGGGCATCTTCTGACCTCTCAGCTTTGAGTCTCTCTCTCCCTGCCAATTACTTGTGTACATAGCTCTAGAAAAAAAATGTATTAAAAGTTGCTCTGCTGATAGTATCATTCTGTTACTCAAAAATTTTCAGTGGTTCCCTATCAACAACCTAGCAATCCTCTCTTGCTTATGAATCAAAACAGCTGGTCATGTCAGATATGATCACGTCACTTAGGCACACAGACTTGCATACACATACTTACTACCTAGGTAGTTTCTAATCATTTATCTGAGCTCAACTCCCTGTCATAAAGGATTATATAGTACTTGGTACTCCTTTGTAACACTCACCACTATTATAATCAACTGTATAATCAATTACTTAATGTTATTTTTTCCTACTAGAATATAAACTCCATAATGGTTTGTCTGGTTCAGACAACTCTTCCCTTGCCTGTTGTAAACATTTAGGGACTTCCAGCCAAGATAGAGGTGTAGACCGCCACGCTCCATCTCCCTCCACAACTAAGAAGGAATACAACTACTGCAAAACCAGAAATAACCAGAAATTCCAGAAAATAAAGCTACATGGAAGTCCAATGTATGAAGTTATAAAGAAGTGGTGCTCGTCCAGACTGGTAGGAGGGGCGAAGCCGGGGAGGAGAGGTCAAGCTGTGGTGGAGGCAGCAGCTGCAGCGACAGTGGTGGGGTGGCAGTAAACACAGACACCCATATTTAAGGGGAGGCAAGAAGCACTTGGGGAGCACCCCCGGCTGCAGACCAAACCCTTCAGCTCGCAATTCCAACGCCAGGGAAGGCAGATCCCCCATTGCCTTGGACTGTGAGGGTCAGAGGGCATGGTGATGGAGGAGGAGGCTCCCGGTCTCTCAGTGGAAAGTGAATGGCAGGAATCCATCTTGGACCCCTGCCCCCACACAAAATGAAACAGCATGGTGAGAAGGGTCACCCGGTTGTAATGAGTGTACAGGGCTCCTCCCCCTATAGCATAGGAGGTGTGACAGCCCTGCTCAGGAAGCAAAGGTAAACACAAAACTGTCAGGATGGCACAGATCATGATAGAGATCCCAGTGACACAGCTGACCAGACAGCAAATATCTAATCTAATGAATCAGCAGATAGGAAATCTTTCTGAGACACAGTTCAGAGCTTTGGTTATACGAATGCTCACAGACCTGACAGCAGATCTTAAACAAGATGGGGAAGGGATGAAGGCTACTCCTGCTGAAATGAATTAAAGCACATGCAAAACTAGTGGTGAGGGAAAGAAAACCAGGCATCAAATCAACAAATCGGAACATAGGGAAGGAACAAACAGTCAATCAGTGCAGAAAGAGGAAACAAAAAGTGAGGAAAATGAGGAGAGGCTCAGAAACCTATGGGACAGCTACAAGCAGGCCAATATCTGAATCATAGGGTTGCCAGAAGGTGAAGAAGAACTAGAAATTGAAAAATTATGTGAAAAAATAAAGAAGCAGAACTTCCCTAACTTGGGGAAGGAAATAGACTTACAGGTCCAGGAAGCACAGAGAGTTCCAAAAAACTGGATCTAAGGAGAACCACATCAAGACACGTTATAATCAAAATGTCAAAAATTAAGGATAAAGAGAGAATCTTAAAAGCAGCAAGAGAGAAGAAGAGAATTACATACAAAGGGATCCCAATAAGACTGTCAGCTGATTTCTCAAAACAAACTCTGCAGGCAAGAAGGGACTGGCAAAAAATATTCAAAGTGATGAAAAGCAAAAACCTGCAACCACAATTACTCTATCCAGTGAAGCTGTCATTCTGAATAGAAGGGCAGAGAAAGTGCTTTCAGAACAAAGTAAAACTGAAGGAGTTCATCAGATCCAAACCACTGTTATATAAAATGTCAAAGGGGCTTGTTTAGGAGAAAGAGGATCAAAGCTATGAACATTAAAATGAAAACTGTATCACAACAACCAACAACAGAAGTTAGGGAATTGAAACAAAGGCAAACAAAGTAGGCAACAAGAGTGGGAAAAGAATTATAGGTATGGGGAACATTTTGAGGGGAGGTCAGCGGGGAGGGAGAAGGGTGGAAAGAGAGGGAGATGGTACAGGAATCAAGAAGCATAGTAGGAGGGAGTGGAGTAGATAGAAAGATGTTGAAAAGAACTATATGCACAACCAATGGGCATGGACTAAGGGTGGGGGACATCTGGAGGGAGAGGGGTCACTGGGTGGAGGGGAACAAAGGGAAAAGAAATTGGGACAACTGTAACAGCATAATCAATAAAGCATATCAAATAAAAACATTTAGTAAATATTTATTAGATGAATGAACTACCATTTATTTGAGTACCAGATCCTTTACGCCATATAATCTTCACAATAGCCTGTTCAGTACTATTTCCACTCCATAGAAACCTAAAGGTCATAGACAAGAAGCCATTTGCATCCTGGCTATGAACGTCTCCCATCACTTGCCAAACACACCTATACTTCCTCACCTCTCTTGCCTTTCTGGCTTTGCCTCCACCTGAAATATCCCTTCTCCCTTTAGCTGCTGAAATCCTAGTCACCTTTTAAGGTCCTCCCTTTAAAAAGGATTCCTGCTACCTTTTAACCTGGCCTTAAATATGTTCGATGGATTGGAACATGGGTTCTGGAATCAGACAAACTTGAATTTCCATTCTGACTGCTCCCTCACTTACAAGTTAGTGACTTTGAGCAAGGTACTTAAGCTCAGTTTCCTTATCTACAATGGTCTGAGGTTTAAGTGAGATAAGGTATTTGGGGGATTTAACTTGGAACCTGGTTCATAGAAGAGGTTAAATCAATATTAGCTCTTCTTTCATTCTCCTCCTCTTGTTTCTCCTTCTCCATCTTGTCCTCTCCTTTTCCTTCTTCAAAATCTGTTCTGATTTCTATTCTGATTTCATGGACTCATACTTACCTACCACACCTGACCATAAACCATCCTGGAACTCACTATGTTTCCTTACAACATTGATATCAGTGACTATTGGCAACATCTGCCATCAGTCATGGGTAGAATACTCCATGTGGCCTATCTATGTATGTTCCCCTGAAAATTAGTTTTGTGACAGTGGAGAGGATACATTGTTTTTCACCTATCTCTGCACCTTAAATCTGTGAGTTCCTTTACAATGTAACCTTGCAAAAGTCCCCAGAGACCCAGGTCCCGCGATCCCAGATTCCCCTGTAGGAGAACATCTAATAAAAGTTGAGTAGAAAGGGATTCAGAGTCTTGGTTGTCTAGGTCAGCAGAGCTCTGGTGCTGTTGCACTATCCTCCAACTTAGCAGGGATTGTCATAGGGGAAGTTAATGGGAAAGGAAACTGTCAGTAACATTTTTGATCACCTACTTTGTTCTGAGTCCTGTGCTTGACCATTTACATATATTGTCATCCTTACAAGTTTACCCTGGGAGGTAGACCCCACCATCCTCATTTTAGTTCCATTGAGTCAGTCAAGAAAGGCTTTCTAAAGGTAGTCATTCTCTTCTTTTCTTATATTTTTATTTTTAAATAATTGTTTATTTTTCAAATTATGGTTGACACATGATATCATATGTTTTATTTTCTTATACTTTTAGAAAAGTTAAAAAATTAATCATTACCACAAATACCCTCCCAGAAAATGGTAAGGAGTCATATTCTCATCACACAAGGCAGACCCTGGAGGAGAAAAAGGCTAGTTCCTCTCTGGGGCAAAAGCGTCATGACCATTAAGAGGTGGAATAAATATTCAGTTTTTTCCAGGCCCCCAAGTTCTGCCCAACCTTTTTATCAACCCTACCAACCCAGGCAGCCCCAGCATTGATATAGCATTCTATGTGGTGCAATGGGTAATGTGGCTAATTCATCAAGAAAGCTGATTGCATTTTTGGCTTTTCAAGGGATTATTATAAGCAGCCGATAGGAAAAATATTTTAATCATAAAGAATCACTTAGGGGCCTTTGGAATCTGCTGCGTTGTTTCTGCATATTTTCAAAGCATTTAGAATGGATGAGGTGTTATTTAAGGGGATAAATAACAACACTTAGTGGCTTTTCATTGGGAGTGTGATCAGCTTTGTATAATCCCCTGTCCATATGGGGAGCAGTCCTCCCAGAGAGTCCAAGGCTGGGCCTGCTGGAGGATGAGCCCATAGTGGGCAGATGAGAGTCCCCTGCATCTGCTCAGAGTATTTTCAGAAGCACCACTGGTCTACACTGGCTTCATTTGGGTCTGATGCTGGACTGAAATCCACTCCCCTGCTCCCCCCCCCCAAACCCTCCACCCCCCACCAACCCCGCTTCTGCCCAGTCCTCTGCAAAGGAGAAACATTTCAGGGCTTTGATTAACACTACAGAGAGAATTAATCAACTAGTCTTCTTCCATGATTTCAGTCTCCTGTGAGTCCCAGAAGCAATAAGAATTTGGACTGCAAGGAGTCTGAAGGAGACAGTGTCAGTATGAGGAAGAGGGTCTGACTTGGGCTTAGTGAGGAAATGCTTTGGTTGGTAGAGGAAAAAGAAGGGGAAGGAGAAGGAGATACAAGGTTACTGAAATTTTATTTCTCATATCCTATAACTTGTCCTCTAAAATCAGCAATGTCACCTCCTTTGTGCAGGGTTCCTCTTCTTTCCCACCATAGCCCAGCCCATTTCCTCTGGCTTCAATGTTTTCCTGCCAAGTCAAGCCATCATTTTTTCCCCAGTCTCAAAAACCACCCTGCCCTCCTCTGCAGTGAGTGTCCTTTCTTGTTAAAGAATTTTAACAATTGAAAAATTGAGCACAATGTTAAAAGTGTGTTCTGCTCAGGATGGGGACATATCTAGGCACCTTGAAAGACCCTCAGGGCCACAATCCAAGGATTTCTTCTTTTAAAAAAACTTTTAAAAAAGGAGAATCAAGGGGAAATGTCTCTTTTGGAATCTGATGAGCAGAATGATTTTGAGTGCAGACCTGCATCTGCCCTTGGAACCTATGCCCAAGCTCTGGGGTACAGAGCCTATTATAAAAGAGGAAGTCATGATGATGGTGATGGTGAAGGTGATAACCATTAAACACAGCTTTACAAATATCTCCACTGGGCTCAGAGAGGTCTTGGCAGCACTAGGAGCAAGTTGCTACCCATGGTACATGTGAAACAGGGTACAAACCTTCCCCACAGCCCATGGTTTGGGGGACGGGAGAAGGAGATAGTACAGCAGTTAAGGTACTTGTCATATCTATGGCAAGTTGGTACCTAGATAATAGCTATGCTACCAGCCCAGGGCAAAAGTTGTACCTGAATTTGAGGATTTAAAAAGGAAGAGTGGGCAGCCTTGAGGTAAGGAGCAGCATTATAGAGGGGTGCCATGATGTGAAAGGAGCATGAGGGAGAAGCATGTTTGGAAGTGGGTGCCATGATGTACGGGGATGATATAGCAGCCATGTGGGAAGCAGAAAGCAGCTATGCAGTTTGTAGGAATGATTTGGTCATCCAGCCTGAGCTGGTAGGAAAGCAGGCATGCTGCTGCTTTGGCAGAATGAATGGCAGCAGCCATTTGGTATGCTGGGCCACTCCATTTAAAAAGACTGCAAAGGCACTGCACCAGCCCACCATAATGTCTGGTGTGTAGAAAGAGAGCCATAATATAGCAGCTAGACAGCTTTGTAGGAGAGCTGGTTTGCTATGGGAGAGGGCCATGTGGCCTGGGCTAGTAGGAAAGCAGGCATGTTACTTGCTTCTTTGATCGTGCCTGCTCCAGCTGACTTGGAAGCCACCGAGGACTCTGCCTTGCAGACCTGGACTTTATCTGGACTCTTGGAACTTGGGACATATGTAGAGGACACTCTCTTGGGACTTGTGTCTTTCCTGGACTTCACCATGATCCAGTGTAACATGGCACATATTTTCTGGACTATTATACAGAGGCTGATGACAACATACCCCAGATCCTGGAGAAGAGAGCTGGCAGATAAGGAGAGATGGGGAACTATTGGGCTTGGTTTTAGTTTATAGCCTTTGGGGGAGCAAGGGAAGTGCTGGGTCTCATGGGAGATCAGGGGTCTGAGCAGGAGTGCTCTCAGCACCCTCCAAGGTTGAAATACTGTAAATAAAGCCCCATTTTTATCGACATTAATTGTTGGGTCGTACACCAAGTCTCCACATGAAGAGACACTGGTTTGCTCAGCAACACAGGGACTGCTGCAATCTTGCACCCGTGGCAGCTGTAGTAGTGGCCTTCAGCCTGGTGGACATGCGAGAACTTAGGCAGCAGCTCTGGATAAAGGCTATGAGGAAAATGTGTGACTCAACACAGGTTCAAAAGGTCCATCTTGTAAAAACCTTGTTAGACCTCTGAGACATGCCCTGTGGACTCCCAGAACCATCTAGGAGGTATAAAAATGAGAGTTGGTGTTCCCCAAGAAACAGAAGGCACAGAGACAGAGAAATTCTGATGGCCCCATTTTTGGTCCCCACACTGGTGTGGCTAGACAAGTTAGGTATCTGAATGAGGAGCAGAGAGTGGGCCTCATGGAGTCATGGAATTTTTTTACTTACAACTCTATCTTTACCCAGAGATTATTTTTCTCAGAAAGCTGCTGAAAAACACTAGGCAAAGACTCTAAGGGAAAAGATGGAATGTTTTTCCTTTACCCCCAAACTGCACATATACTGGCTTCCTGATTCAATGTGACACCTTCTTGGCAAAACATTGCATAGAGTCAGCTCATGGTATGTATTTTACCAAATTTTCAAACATTTTCTTTACCATAAAGTCATAATGCTTCCCAGAAAGGAGTGGTAGGAAGGAGTACTCAATCAATAGAGATGGAATTAGTTAATTCATTGCCATTTCAATGATCTCAGTTTCCTGAAACAGTGGGGCAGCTTTTAAAAATAAAACTCTTCTCACTAGCTGGTGGTTTCTACATCTCAGGAAGATGATGGCAGTTGTTAGTGATTGGTTTTAAGTGTAGCCTCAGGCTCACATTGTCTAATTAGACAACATCAACCTCGGCATAAAACTTTGCACTGTGGCTAGAATACAAGGAATAAAAAGAATACTTAGCTTTAGTTAGGGAAGCCTTCCCTCCTCCTACGCTTTGGGACTGCCACAACTCAAATCAATTGTGATGAGATTAACAGAGCCCTACTTCCTCTGCATTCCCTCCCCTCTTTTGGGGGGGACATTTCTTGCCCCCTGTGTGTTGAGTGTGTTTCCTGAAGTCTGTCTCCCTGTGAGCTGAAGGAAAGGGAGCCAAACACTCAGAGAATGAACTACTTTGCTATTGCCACCTGCTAATCCTTAAACAGCTCTTAATTATCCTGCTTTTCCATTTCCTATTGAAACCTAATTGACATACAGAATAATGTCTTCTCTCCTGACTTCTGTGCTCCCAAAACTCTTGATTCGCCTGCACTCAGTGGTAATGCCAAAGGATAGCCCTCAGTCTCACTACCATCAGCCTCTGCAAATATACTCGAAGAGACTGTTATTGAACAAGGATAATTGATATTTGTCATTGAAACATAGCAATGTCTTTATTAAATGGTATTCCTTTTATTAATCTGCTATATGCACTGTAAACAAAACAAAACAGGGTTCCAAGCAAATGCTTCTTCAAAGCAAGGTCCTTGGACCATTTCAAATCAGATTCCCAACTCTTAGGCAAATCTCCAGTCCTGCCTAATAATTATACTTCTCCTCTGGCAATACACTCCTCTCATTTATGTGCTGGACACTTGGGTCTGCACAGTGAACTTCTCAAGGTAGGTGGGAATTATGTCATATTTTCTTGCAGTCTTTTCATTGTTGTTGTTATTGTTGAGGTAAAGAAAACAGTAAACATATACGGTATTTTTTTCTTATAAAAATGTCTTTAAAAGTAAGTGGCCATTTAGGACTTTCGGCCAAGATGGAGGCTTAGACGGACATGCTCAGTCTCTCACTACAACTAGAAAGAAATACAACTCCCTAAAAACAAAAGATAACCAGAAATTCCAGAAAATAAAACTACATGGAAGCCCAGCATATGAAGTTATAAACCAGCGCTGCTCACCTGGACGGGTAGGAGGGGTGAGAAAACGTGGTGCTGTCCATGGTAGAAGTGGGGATAGTGGCGGGACTGCGAGAAACATCAGGGGGAGCAATCCCGGCTGCAGTCAAGACCCGGCAGCTCGCGACCCCAACGTGGGGAAAGGCAGTACCCCCATTGCATCAGACGGTGAGGCCCAGAGGGCAAGAGGACAGATCCCGGTCTCCCAGCGGAGAATAATGGCAGGAATCCATCTTGGACCCCTGCCCCCACACAAAGCACCACAGCACAGAGAAAAAGGTCGGGATCACCACTGGTCGCCGGGTGGTGACGAATACATGGGGCTCCGCCCCCCACAGCCTGCCCAGGAAGCAAAGCAAAACACAAATCTGTCAAAATGAAGGAGACAACAATCGAAACCTCGTTGACAGCTCACCAGGTAGCAGATGAAGAACCTGACAGACGAACAAATAAGAAATCTTTCAGAGGCTCAGTTCAGAGCTATTGTTATAAAGTGGCTTACAGAATTAACAAAAGATTTGGAACAGGACAGGGAAGGAAAAAAAGCCACTCATACTGAAATGAACGAAAACACATATGAGACAAGTGGTGAGGAAATAAAATCCAGAGATCAAATCAACAAACCGGAACATAGGGAAGGAACAAACAGTCAACAAGTGTGGAAAGAGGAAATTAAAAGTAAGAAAAGTGAGGAGAGGATCAGAAACCTCTGGGACAGTTATAAGAGACTGAACATTTGGATTATAGGATTGCCAGAAGGCGAAGAAGAAGAACTAGAAATTGAAAATTTATGTGAAAAAATAATGAAGCAGAACTTCCCGACCTTGGGGAAGGAAATAGACTTACAGGTCCAGGAAGCACAGAGAGTTCCAGAAAAACTGGACCCAGGGAGAACCACTCCAAGACACATTATAGTCAAAATGTCAAAAATTAAAGATAAAGAGAGAATCTTAAAAGCAGCAAGAGAGAAGAGAAGAATAATGTACAAAGGGGTCCCAATTAGACTATCAGCTGACTTCTCAAGGGAGATCTGGTAGGTAATAAGGACTGGCAAGAAATATTCAAAGCAATGAAAATCAAAGAACTACAGCCATGAATACTCTATCCAGCAAAACTCTCATTCAGAATAGAAGGCAGAGAAAGTGCTTCCAGGACAAAATAAAACTAAAGGAGTTCATTAGATCCAAACCATTATTGTATGAGATGTTAAAGGGACTGGTTTAGAAGAAGGAGGATCAAAACTATAAACATTAAAATGAAAACTGCATCACAAGAACCAACAACAGAAGCTAGGGAATCAAAATAAAGGTAAACTAAGTAGGCAACGAGAGTGGAAAAAGAACTATAGGTATGGGGAACATACTGGGGGGAGGTCAGCGGGGCAGGGGAAGAGTGGAAAGGGAGGGAGATGGTACAGGAATTAAGAAGCATAGTAGGAGGGAATGGAATAGACAGGAAAAGATTGAGAAGAACTATATGCACAACCAATGGGCATGGACTAAAAGGGGAGGACAACTGGAGGGAAGAGGGCCACTGGGTGAAGGGAGCAGAAGGAAGAGAAATTGGGACAACTGTAACAGCATAATCAATAAAACTTATTTTTAAAAAAGTAATTGGCCATTTACATAACAATAATAACAGTGATAATAATGTACTGTGGAGTTTATAACATATACAGAGGTAAAATAGCACAAAGTTCAGGAGTGGGGGAATGTAATATGGTCTTAGAAGGTTCTTATGTCATATGTAAAGTGGTATGCTATCACTTGAAGGTATACTGAACTAAGTCAAAGTGTGCGCTATGAACTCTAAAACAACCACTATAATAACAAAACAAAGAGTTATAGATAAAAGCCAATAAAAGAGAGGAGAATGGAATAATTTTTAAAATACTCAATGAAATCAAAAGACTTTAAAAAATGAAAAGAAAAGAGGAAACAGGTGGGATAAATAAAAGACAAATAGCGAAATGGTAGATTTAAATCTAACTATATAAATAATTACATTAATAAAGTCTAAAAACTCCAATTAAAAGGCAGATATAGTCAATTGGATAAAAAAGCAAGGCCTAACAATATGCTGCTTGCTAGAAACTGACTTAAAATATAATGAGAAAAATAGGTTAAAAACAACCTATTATTTATTCATGATTATTTCATGGAAAATATATGTGAACACTAATAAAAAGATTCACCCTGGCTGGTTTAGCTCAGTGGATTGAGCGTCGGCCTGCGAGCTAAGTGTCGCTGGTTCGATCTTCCAGTAAGGGCACATCAGAGAAGGAAAACTCTGACTCCAAAAAACCTCCGCTGCCTTGCGGCATACCTCTTCAGGGGAAAGGCTAAGGGAGTAAACCCCGACAGAAAATCCGGAGCCGGAGTCCCTAAGGCGGTTTGACGTTGTAGTCAACACCGGCAACTCCTGCGGCGCACCTGAAGCCAAGCTGTATTGACTCCGTCTTTCCCTTGGACCCTTCAGCTGCGAAGAGAGGGGGGGTCTGCTGCATGGGCAACAGCAGACCCTCCATATCACCCTGCCCAGGCTCTGTAGCTTCATCGCAAGATGTCGATTCAACACGGGAGGAGACAGATACCATGTCACTCCCGAGTCGGACTGCACAGCCATTCTCGGCGGTGCGGATAGACTCTTGAGAAGCTACACCATCGTCTCTCGAGACGGACGGCTGCCGACGACGACGAATAAAAAGAGAAATGGAATAGCTATATTGATATCAAAGTAGACTTTACTGCAAAGAATATTAATAGAAATGAATAAAAAGGTCATTTTATAATTACACAAGGGAACAATTTTCAACATAATTCCTGTTGAGTTCTATTTTTTTAGCTGTTTCAGACTTAAATAACCATGCTGATTTCAAAACTACAGATAGTTTTCTTCTATCACATCAAGTTTATCCTGTACAGCTTATCTTAATGCGACCGCTCGAGGCTGGATCAAGCCTGGATCGAGGGAAGTACTAGTGCTCTCCTATTGGCTGAGGGCAAACCTTCCTCAAGTAGGGAGGGGTGGGGGACAACCTTGGAGACCAGTGACAGGTCCCTATTTGTCTAGGCTATTCAGTTACACATGAAATAGGGTGGTGAGAGGTTGTGTGCCACTCTATATAGTGAATCATATTCCGAAGTGTAGTCTGAGTTCTTGTCTGTATACAAGGAGTTAGCAGAATTTATTTTTTAAATTTCCATCTGTACTTATTTTCTTTCTTTCAGATCATGTCTGCCTCTGCTATTTCTTGTCATTAGTGCCTAAACAACCCTGATTTGTTTTATCTGTGGCAGTTCCACCATTCCCAGTCAAAGGACAAACATCAGCACATTTGTCAGGCAAGCCTATTTTGCATATTTTCAAGTAAAACTTAGTGATCAAGATAAGTCTTGGGCCCCGCAGAAGGTGTGCAAGCAGTGTGTCAAGAGTTTACGGATGTGGAAGAAGGGAACACGTGATCAATTGCATTTGGTATACCCATGGTTTGGCGAGAGCCCAGAGATTATTCAAGTGACTGTTACTTTTGTATAGTGAAGATGTCAGGATATAACAAGAAAAATCAATGTAAAATAGAGTATCCTAGTCTACCATCAGCTATACACCCAGTACTCATTCAGCTGAAATCCCAGTGCCAGTTTTCATTGAGCTACCCTTTTTCAAAAACAGGAGTATGGTGAAGAACTAAGTGACAGCAACGATAGAGATTTTGAAATTGAAGATGACTCGGTTATAAGGGATTTGATCAGCATGAATTAAATAATTTGGCACAAAATTTGGGACTATCCAAAAAGGCTTCAGAACTCTTAGCATCAAGACTGCATGAGAAAAACTTGCTTGAAAAAAAAACGAAGGTATCCTACTTCCTATCAAGAGAAAGTGCATTTCTGCAGTACTTTCGAAGTGATGTTTGCTTTGTGTATTGCCATAACATACATGGTTTAATGGAGGCATTGGGAATTCCAATCTAGAACGCAACCGAATGGCAACTGTTCATTGATAGCTCAAAGCAGAGCTTGAAGTGTGTCCTCCTCCATAGTGGCAATTTATTTGGTGCAGTCCCAATTGGCCATTCAGTTTGTTTTTGTGAAGAATATGAAGACCTTAAGAGTGTCATTGATCTGTTGCAATATCACAATCAAAATTGGGTCATCTGTGTTGACCTTAAAATAGTCTGCTTCCTTCTTGGTCAGCAACGTGGATACACCAATATCCCTGTTTTCTCTGTATGTCAGACAGCAGAGCTCATGAGAAGCATTGGATGGAGTCAAACTGGCCTCCAAGATCTGTCCTCAAACCTGGTGATCCAAACATTCTACATGAGTCACTTGTTGACAAAAAGAACATTATATTTCCACCTCTGCACATAAGATTGGGTCTCATGAAGCAATTTGTGAAAGCTTTGCCAACTGAAGGAGAGTGTTTCACGTATCTCATTTTGGCATTTCCTAGCCTGTCGTTTGAAAAGATAAAATACCTTAATATGTATGTTTGGTAGCAGAACTTTACTATTTGTACACAGTATGACTTACAGTAACAATATATAGCCTTTATATGAATAAAATAACTCTAAATAAACAGTATATTCAGGTAATTTTTTCTTTATTTTCCTTTGTATGTATATTTTGTATGATTTTGGGGACAAAAGGAGGGTTTCCTGTACCTTCAAAAGTTGACATGATAGAGAAAAACTGGGGTCATTTTTGGATTTAGATGCCAAAAGTTAGTCAAAAACAAGTGTCGGATATAATGCAACAAAAATTGTGATCCCCAGTGATTTATAATTATAAATCAGTCTATTCTTATAGAGGACATAATTTTAACATGTAAGTGTGCACAGAACTTTACAATACATGAATCAAAAAATGAAAGAATGGTAGGTAAATCTATAATTATAATGGGAAATCTCAATACCCTTCTCAATTGAGAGAATAAGTAGACATAAAATCTGTAAGGATCTAGAAAAGTTAATCAATAATATCAAGCACCTCAACCCACCTAAAATTTATAGAACACTCAACAGATAAAATGAGAATACACAATCCTTTCAAGTGTATGTGGAACATTTACCAAGACAAACTATATTCTGGACCATGAAACAAGTTTTAACAGATTTAAAAATATTCAAGTCAACATTATTAGTCATTAAGTAAATGTAAATTAAGACTACAATGAAGTACACATCTATTTGAATGACTAAAAAGAGTGACCATACCATGAATACCAAGTGTTTGGGAAAATACAGAGAAACTGGAATTCTCATACACCCCTGTTGCAAATGTAAAATCATACAATTACTCTGGAAAACTGAAATTTTCTTATAAAATTAACCATATATCTACTCTATAATATAAATATTTCACTGCTAAGTATTTACTCAAGAGAAATGAAAGCTTATGACTATACAAAGACTTGCATACTAGTGATTATTTAAGCTTTATTGGTAATGGCACCCAATGGAAACAACCCAGCTGTCAGTCAACATAAGAATGCATAACCAAATTGTGATATTCTATGGGAAATTACACAGTAAGAGAAAGGAATTAACTATTGCTTCACACAACATGATGAATCACAAAATAGTTCTGTGTGAAAGAAGTTAAACAAAAAAGATTATATACTGTATGATTTCATTAATATAAAATTCTAGGAAATGCAGACTAATTTATAGTGTCTGAAAATAGATCAGTGGTTGTCTACGGAGGGGTAAGAGAAAGGCAATACAAAAAATCACAAGAAAATTTGCTGTGATGGATATGTTCATTATCTTGATTTGGTACTCACATGGACACAGACATACACACATACTGCAGTGAAACCAAAATTAGTTTGCAGATGCAGTTAAGGTCACTAATTAGCTAACATTTTGAGATGGGGACATATCCTAAATTACCCAGGTGGGCTCAAACTAATAACATGAATTCTTTTCTTTTTAAGTATATTTTATTGATTGTGTTGTTACAGTAGTCCCAATTTTTTTTACATTTACTTCCCTTTGCCCAGTACCCTCCTTCCCTCCAGCAATCCCACCTCACTTAGTTCACATCCATGGGTCATGAATATAAGTTCTTTGGCTTCACCCATTTCTATATTATTCTTAACTCCCCCCCTGTCTATTTTGTACCAACTAATTATGCTACTTAATCTCTGCACCATTTCTCCATTTCTCCCCCTTCCACTTCCCAGCTGATAACCCTCTAAATGATCTCCATACCTATGATTCTGTTCCTATTCTGGTTTGCTTAGTTGGATTTTGTACTTATCTTTTAGATTCAGTTGTTGATAGTTGTGAGTTTGTTGTCATTTTAATGTTCATAATTTTGATCATTTTGTTCTTAAGTAAGTCCCTTTTGTTACAGAAACAGGGGAGTCCAAAAATCCCCAGAGTTTGCTGCTGGGGGATGGGGAGAAGGAAGCAGCTTTCAGAATGCCTCCACATGCCTGAGGCTGGTGGCCAATATCTTTCTTATGCAAAATGGCTTTAATGCATCCAAAGCCTCAGGTAGATGGGAGGAGCCTTGAACCAGGGGACAGTATGGAAAGCACACAGAGCCTACGTGGGGTTCTGTGAATGGTCAGAACTGTTTGCAACGCCCACTGCGTCAGAGGACGCAGTCAGGGATATATAAGCAGCTGCAGACATTTTAGCTCACGCACTCTCGCTGTCACTCTGAGACTCTCGCTCTCTGGCTCGTGCTCTGGCTCTGGCGCTCTGACTCTCGCACTCTCTGGCGCGCTCGGGCGCTCGCTCTGGAGCTCTCTCTCTCTCGCTCTCTCTCTCTCTCTCTCTCGCTCTCACACTTGCACGCTCGCTCTCAGGCTCTAGCTCTCTCTCTCTCTCACTCATGCTCTCTCTCTCTCTCTCTCTGGCTCCCTCGCTCGCTCTCGCTCTCTCGCTCTCTTGTGTGCTCCCTCCACGTGGCTTGGAGAAGGGGTCTCCAGGCTGCTTTAAGAGGCTCTTGCCATGCGGTTTTGAGAAGGAGAGAAGATCCACGCGGTTTGCAGGAAGAAGGCAGTTTGCAAGGAGGCTGAGAATCCAAGCGGTCCTGCATTGAGAGCTGGAGGGCACCGCAGCACAGAAAGGACCTCCCTAATCAGGATTGAATGATTGGCAGCTGCTGGTAAAGCTGAACTGTGTTTGGAAAGTAGGGAAACGGTTTCTCTGACTTTCCTAAAACTAGCCTGGTTTGGTAGTGGGGAGGCAAGGATATGTGTTTGTGGTGTTTTAAAGAGCATAAGACCTAACAACAGAAATCCGCAAATAACTATAACTGTTAAATAAACAATTCTTTTTCTTTTCACTAAACTCTGGTATTGAGAGTTATAATTTTGGCGGTGGGCAATCGGGCCCCTAACTAAAGAGCCCGTGGGTTTGTTTTCAACTGGAGCAGCCCAGGGGTTCTGTAACACTTTGACATTTCATATAATAAGAGTTTAGTGATGATGAACTCCTTTAGCTTGACCTTGTCTGGGAATCACTTTATCTGCCCTTCCATTCTAAATGATAGCTTTGCTGGATAGATTAATCTTGGTTGTAGGTCCTTGTTTTTCATCCTTTGAATATTTCTTGCCAGTCCCTTCTTGCCTGCAAAGTTTCTTTTGAGAAATCAGCTGATTGTCTTATAGGCACCCATTTGTAGATAACTCTCTGCTTTTCTCTTGCTTCTTTTAGGATTATCTCTTTATCTTTCACCTTTGGCATTTTAATTATGATGTTTCTTGGTGTGATCTTCTTTGGGTCTAGCTTGTTTGGGACTCTCTGTGCTTCCTGGACTAGTATATCTATTTCCTTTGCCAGATTTGGGAAGTTTTCCTTCATTATTTTTTCACATAAGCTTTGAATTTCTTACTCTTTCTCTTCTCCTTCTGGCTCCCCTATGATTCAGATGTTGACATATTTAAAATTGTCCCCAAGGTTCTTAAGCCTCTCCTCATTGTTTTCAATTCTGGCTTCCTCATTCTGTACTGGCTGACTGTTTTTTCTTCCTTATGTGCCAAATCATTGATTTTTAATCCTGGTTTCCTTCCCTTCACCATGGGTTTTGTGTGGATTTCCTTCACTTAATTTAGCATAGCCTTCACTTCTTCCCTTATGTGTTTGCTGTACTTAAGCATATCTGTCAAGCCTGTGAACATTTTTATCACCAATGTTCTGAACTCTACATCTGTTAGATTGTCTATCTTCTCATCTGTTAGGTTGGCTATCTCTTTGTCACTTAGTTCTCCCACTGGGACCTTGATTTGTTCCCCCTTTTGGGCCATACTTCTCTGTCTTCTCATCTTGACAGCCTCCTGTGTTTGTTTGCCTCTATGTTTTAGGTAGAGCTGTCTCACCTGTTACATTGTAAGGGGCGGAGCCTTACATGTTCGTCAGTACAGGGTGACCCATTTCACCACATTGTGGTGCTGTATGTGAGGGAGGGGTCTGAGAGGGAACAGTGCTGCTTGCTCAGTACTTGCCCCTTTTCCAGGCACTTCTCCCACTTTTGTATGGGCCTGGCACCTCTCTAGCTGTTGCTCTGGCTGTCATTCCCAGAGTGGTGGGTCTGCAGACAGTACTAGGACCATGGGAGCCCTTAAACAAGTGGACTCTGCTAAGAGACCAGCAGTTTCTACCTCCACTCCAACCCCCACTGGTTTGCACAGTCACAAGCAATGAGGCTTTATTTTTCCTGATGCTGTGACCGTGAGCTGTGCAGTCTGGTCTGGTGGTGGGAGCACTTCCCAGTTGTCCCTCCTTACTTTTTAAAATGTATGACTGCACTTTCTGCTGGCCTGCCACTGCTCCCACTACACTGCATCCTCTCTGGCCCAGCTCTGCCCCCCATACCTGTCTGGATGAGTATTTCTTTTTTATATCTTTGTTTGTTGGACTTTCATGCAGCTCGATTTTCTGAACTTCTGATTTTCTCTACTTTTGAGGTAGTTGTATTTCTTCTTAGTTGTGGAAGGATATGCAGAGTGTCTGTCTAGGACTCCATCTTGGCCAGAAGTCTAATGACACGTATTTTTAAAAACAGAGAATTTTTCCTGGCTATGGTCAGAAAGAGAGGTCAGCATGTGAAAGAGTTGTCTCTCTGTTGCTAGTTCTGAAATGCAAGGACCAGAGAGAGACCTCAGGAGCTGTAAAATGTACAAAAACTATCTCTCCTAGGTCTTCCAATGCCTTAATTTTAGCCCAGTGATACTCATATTTGGATGTTTGACTTCTATAACTGTAAGATAAGTTCGGTTGTTATAAATTACTAAATCACTAAATCTGCAGTAATTTGTTATCTAATCCTCAATAGAGGTACATAAAAAATAGAATGTGGTACATAAAACAACAGAATACTATTCAGCCATAAGAAAACATGAAATATTGCCATTTGTGACAACATGGATGGATCTTGAGAGTATCATGCTAAGTGAAATAAGTCAGACAGAAAAGGACAACAACCTATCATTTCACTCATATCTGGGATATAAAAGTGAAAGCAGCAAATGAGTAAACCAAAGAAACAAACTCAGGCACAGACAGCAGTATGATGGTTACCAGAGAGAAAGAGGGATGGAGGAAAGACAAAGCGGATAAAGAAGTCTAATATATGGTGACAGAAGGAGACTAGACTTTGTGTGATGAGCACACAATGCAGTACACATATACAAATTATATATTATAGACTTGTACACCTGAAACTTATATAATGTTATTAACTGATGTTATCCCAATAAATTTAATTAAATTTAAAAAAAACTAACATCTACACTGGAGACTCCTTGAGGACAGAGATTTTTAGTATGTTTTGCTTACTGCAGAATCCCTAGCATATAGGAGCTCAATATATACTTGTTAAATGAAAGAATGATTCTGTCATAGTGGAGTCTTCCCTTCATTCAAGGTGGTTGTATTGGTTTCCTAGAGCTGCTCTAACAAGCTTGGTGACTTCAACTATAGGAGTTTATTGTCTTACAGTTCTGAAGTCTAGAACTCTGAAATCAAGGTGTTAGCAGGGCCATGCTCCCTCCAATGCCTATAGGGTTGGATCTTTCTTTGTCTCTTTCAGTTTCCTGTAGCCACAGGCATTCCTTGGCTTGTGGTGGTGTAATTCTAATCCCTGCCTCCACCTTCACTTGACCATCTTTCTCCCTCTCTATGTCTTCACATGGCATTCTCTTCCCTATTTATGTCTCTCTCTCCTCTTCTTATAAGGACACTAGTCATATTGGATTAAGGACCCACTCAATTCCAGTATAACTTCATCTTAACTAAGTAAATTGTAATGACCCTACTTCCAAATAAGGTAATATCCTGAATTATTGGGTTGAGAACTTGAACATTTTTTTTTTTTTGCCTTTTTGAAAGTATTGTTTTTATTTTTTATTAAATTTATTGGGGTGACATTGGTTAGTAAGATTTTATAGGTTTCACATATATATTTCCATAATACATTATCTGTATACTGCAAAATGTGCCCACCACCCAAAATCAAATCATCTTCCATCACCATGTTTTTGGCCCCCTTTACCCTTTACTTCCCTCCCCTCCTGTCCCTCTGGTAACCATCGTACTGTTTTCCGTGTCTATGAGTTTTAGTTTTATATTCCATATAAGTGAAATCATATGATTCTTAGCTTTTCTGACTTATTTCATGAGCATAATATTCTCAAGGTCCATGCATGTTGTCACAAATGGCAGTATTTTATATTTTCTAATGGATGAGTAGTATTCTATTGTATATATGTACCACATCTTTATACAATCATCTATCAAAGGATACTCAGGCTGCTTCCATGTCTTGGCAACCATAAATAATGCTGCAATGAACATAGCAGTGCATATATTATTAAGAATAAATGTTTTCAATTTTTTTTGGTAGATACCAAGGAGAAGGATTGCTGGATCATATGGTAATTTTATTCTTAATTTTTTGAGGAACCTCCATACTGTTCTTTAGTAGCTGTACCAGTTTACATTCCCACCAGCAGTGAATGGGGGTTTCTTTTTATCCACAACCTCTCCAACACTTCTTACTACTTTTCTTGTTTTTAATATAGCCATTCTAACAGGTATGTGGTGCTATTTCATGGTAGTTTTGATTTTCATTTCCCTAAGGGCTAATGAATTTGAGCACCTTTTCATATATCTGTTGGTCATTTGTTTGTCTTCTTGGGAGAAGTGTATGTTCAGGTTCTCTGCTCATGTGTTAATAAGATTGTTGGTTTGCTTGGTGTTGAGCTGTATGAGCTCTTTATATATTTTGGATATTAATTCTTTGTCAGAGCTGTTATTTGCAAGTATCTTCTCCCATTTAGTTGGTTGTCTTTTTGTTTTGTTAGCAGTTTCTTTTGCTGTGCAGAGCTTTTTAGTTTGACATAGTCACATCCATTTTGCATGTGACTTTCCAGTTTTCCCACTACCATATATTAAAGATTTCTTTTCTCCATTGTATGTTTTTGGCTCCTTTGTCAAAGTTATTTGCCTAAATACATATGGTTTTATTTCTGGGCTCTCAATTGTTCTTCTGGTCTGTATATTTGTTTTCCTGCCACTGCTGTAAATGTCAATTATGTCCACTTGATCTAATGTGTCATTTAAGATTGATATTTCTTTATTGATTTTCTGTTTGAATGATCTATCTAGAGATATTAATGCAGTATTTAGGTCCCATACTATGATTATGTTTTTGTCAGTTTCTCCCTTTAGTTCCATTAAAAGTTGTTTTATATATATTTTGGTGCTCTCTGATTGAGTGCCTATATATTGAGAAGTATTATGTCTTCTTGATCTAGTGCCCCCTTTATCATTATAAAATGCTTACCTTCGTGTCTTCTTACTTTTGTTATCTTGAAATTTATTTTGTTTGATATAAGTATGGCTACATCTGCTTTTCTGTGGTTACTATTTTCTTGGAGAATCATTTTCTACCCTTTTACTTTGAGTCTATTTTTGTCTTTCCAGCTTATATGTGTCTCCTGAAGGCAGCACATGCGTTGGTTTGGTTTTTTATCCAATCTGCTATGCTGTGCATTTGCCTTTAGGGTAATTAATAGTATATGAGGATTTTCTATAGCCATTTTATCTTTTATCTTCTGGTAGCTTTGTGTATCCATTGGTTCTTTTTCTTTGTGTTTCCATCTATTATTTTTGTTTGGTGGTATTCCATACTTTTTTACTCTGTATCTTTTTTTTTTAAGTTATATTTCTCAATTTGAGGATTTTTATGTTTGGTTACTATTAGATTTCTAAAAAGGAAAGTTCCATATATATATAGTAGTCCTTGGTCTTTTGAATGCATCTGATCTCCATCTCCTTTGCAAATTCAGAGCTTTACCTCCCTCTTTTATGTTTTTGCTGTTACAAATTATCCCTCTTTATGCTGTAAGTTTGCTAGTAATCTTACTGATAGTTTTAAATATATTTTTTAAGTGATACAATATGATCCATAAGTTAAATCTTTCTCTTATATTTATTTCTAGGTAACTTTATAGTTGTTTTGCTATTAAGAGTAAGATTTTTCTCTTTATTACTTTTTCACTGATCGATTAGTCACTAATGTACTGTATAGAAATTGTATTTGTCTCTCTACATTAATGTTTTATCCAGAAAATTTGATGAACTCTGTTTATTGTTTTAAATGGTTTATCAGATGTATGGAAACATAAATTTTAAGCTCCATATTCTTTAATTCAGCCATGTTTAGAAATAATACTGCAATATGAAAAGTACATGCCTTGGTTGGCAAGTCAAGTAGAAAGTTTGAAAAGTAGAATGTTGATTTATGTGTTTTCAAAAGACAAATACTCAGCTAGATATTATGTATTCCTAGATGATAAGGAAAAGTTTATGAATATTTACAAATTTGTTACATTACAATTTAAGTTGAATGTGTACTTAATCTAATTTTCTCAGAATAAAGATGAGTTTCTCTCTAAATGTATTTTTTAGGAAAGCTAAAAAGCTTTGTATAATATTTAAATATTTGTTTCACTTATTTTATAACTCTTAGCTTATCATTTTGAAGCTAAAATATGCTTATTATGCAAACTAAATTTGTAAGAATATTTATTGTAAGGGCTCTGGCCGGGTACGTGATTGACTGGAGCATCATCCCAACAGGCCAAGGTTGTAGGTTTGATCCCCAACCAGGACACAAGTGCATAAATAAAATGAATAAATGGAACAATAAATTGATGTTTCTTCTCTCTCCTCTCTCTCTCTCTCCCCCTTTGTCTCTCCCTCTTCCTTTCTCTCTCTAAAATCAATTTAAAAAAAAATAACTATTTCCCTAAAGTTTTAGTCTGTCATAGTCAGTTGATTTCACTAAGCATTTTGGTAATAATTGATTCACTCTGACATCCCTTATCTATCTCACACTTAGCCTGTGAAGGAATGAGAGATGTTCTCAAAATTAGGATCATTGTTAAAGGTATATTTTCTCCTTTTAAAATGTATTCACAAGTAAGATTAAGACACTCTGGCAGATTAATCTTCAAACACATGCAGTTTTGATATGTCCTAGAGTAGAGTCATATGAATTTTCTGTGTAAAAGATCATATCTTCTGTAAACAATTAAATTTTCTCTTATCAATTCCAAACTTTTTATCTGATTTTATTTCTTTGTCTTATTGAATTAAGACCATCAGACCAATGCTGAATAGTGGATATTCTGACTATAATAAGAATGTTTTACTTCTAGCCAACACGGAGGCCTAGACAGGCACACTGCATCTCCCTCCACATCTAAAAAGGAATACAACTACCTCAAAACTAGAGGCAACCAGAAGTTCCAGGAAATTGAGCTGCATTGAATATCAACAAAGATATAGAGAAGAAATACTCAGCCAGATAGGTAGGAGGGGCAGAACCCAGACAGAGAGGACATGGAGTGGTGGTGGCAGCAGCAGGTCGGTGGATGGTACAGTCACACATTTTAAAAAGTAAGGAGGGCCACCTGGGAAATGCTCCCAGCACCAGACAAGACTGCAGAGCTCACAGTTCCAGCATCAGGGAAAATAAAGCCTCATTGCTTCTGACTGTGCAAACCAATGGGAGTTGGTCCAGTGGAATAAACTGCCATTTCTTCAGTAGAATACACTTGTTTAAAGGGCCCCAGCGGTCCTAGAACTTCCACAAACCCATCTATCTTGGGAACAACAGCCAGGACAACAACTAGAGACATGCCAGTCCCATATAAAACTGGGAGAAGTGCCAGGAAAATGGGGCAAATGCTAAGCAAGCGGCATTGTTCCCTCTCAGACCCCTCCCCCACATACAGTGCCACAACATGGTGAAATGGGTCAACTGTAATGACGAATACCTAAGGCTTCACTTCTTACAACATAACAGGTGCGACAGCTCTACCTAAGACACAGAGGCAAACAAACACAGGGGCCTGTCAAAATGAGGAGATAGAGAAGTATGGTCCAAATGAGGGAATGGATCAAAGTTCCAGTGGGAGGACTAAGCAACAAGGAGATAGCCAATCTAACAGAAGAGGAGATAGCCAACCTAACAGACATAGAATTTAAAACACTGGTGAAAGATGCTCACAGGCTTGACAGATATGCTTAAGTACGGGAAACACATAAGGGTTGAAGTGAAGCCTATGCTAAATGAAATGAAGGAAAATCCACACAAAACCAGTGGTGTAGAGAAGAAAACCAGAGTTCAAATCAATGATTTGGAACATGAAAAAGAAAAAAAAACAGTCAGCCAGTACAGAATGAGAAAACAAGAATTGAAAACAATGAGGAGAAGCTTAGGAACATTTAGAACAACTTTAAATGTACCAACATTTGAATCATAGGGGTGCCAGAAGGAGAAGAAGAACACGAAATTGAAAGCTTATGTGAAAAAATAATGAAAGAAACTGTCCCCAGTTTGGTGAAGGAAATAGACATACAAGTCCAGGAAGCACAGAGAGGACCACACCAAGACACATCATAATTAAAATGCCCAAGGTTCAAGATAAAGAGAGAATCTTAAAAGCAGCAAGAGAAAAGCAGAGAGTTGCCTACAAAGGGGTGCCTATAAGACTATCAACTGATTTCTCAAAAGAAACTTTTTAGGCAAGAAGGGACTGTCAAGAAGTATTCAATGTGATGAAATCAAGGACCTACAACCAAGATTACTCTATCCAGCAAAGCTATCATTTAGAATGGAAGGGCAGATAAAGTGCTTCCCAAATAAAGTAAAGCTAAAGGAGTTCATCATCACCAAACTATTATTATATGAACTGTTAAAGGGACTTATTTAAGAAAAGGAAAATTCAAACTATGAACATTAAAGTGACAATGAACTCACAACTGAACCTAAAAACTTAAAACAAAATCTAACTAAGCAAACCAGAATAGGAACAGTATCATGGGTATGGGGATCATTTAGAGGGTTATCAGCTGGGAGGGGGAAGGGAGAGAAATGGGGAAATGGTGCAGGGATTAAGAAGAATAATTGGTTGGTACAAAATAGACAGGAGGATGATAAAAATGATATAGAAAAGGGTGAAGCCAAAGAACTTATATGCATGACCCATGGACAGGAACTAAGGGGGTTGGAAATGCTGGAGGGAAGGGGGGATACTTGGCAGAGGGGAGCAAAGGGTAAAGAAATTGGGACCACTGTAATGCCATAATCAATAAAATATACTTAATATTTTTATTATCTAAGAGGTAGTCCAAGGTAGAAGGAGTCAGTGGTTTAAGAATCTAAGTTCTATTTTGATATTCTTCCATCTTCAGTTTATCAACTTTCTCCTCTGACCAGCTTCTCTCATGGCCACAAGATAATTACAGCAGCTCAGATGTTATATCAGAGATGTTAGCATGTAAAGGGAGAAGAGATTACTCTTTCTGTGTATCTCTCTTATGAGAAAGAGTCCTTCCCAGAGACCTCCAGCAGACTTTCTGTCAAGTCTCATTGGCCAGAATTGTGTCATATGCTTATGCCTATGCCAATACCTAAAATGGGAAATAAGAACATTATGATTAGCTTAGGACAATCAGGGCCAGGTCTGAGAGTGGGGCAAGCCTTCCATAAAGCATATGACCAAATGGAAGAGAGTGAAAATATTAATAAAGTCAGGATTCTCATTCAGATGAAGGAAGGAAATGAAATAGGAAATGAACAAGCCAAGCAATCAATAGTAGATACTACACCCATTTCTCCTGAATAAGGAAATATTCCAATTTGGTTTCAGATTAGAAAGGAATCAATATTTGCTCTGGTGGTATTTGGAAAAGACCAGGAAGAGCCATAGGAGAAAAGGGTGGATGCTCCAGCAGAGACAGAGAAAGATATCAATACAGGGTTATCTGTGGATATTGGCTCATTTTCTCCAGGGCCATTTCTTCAACATTAGATGCTGCTGCTTCCCCTTCCCTTGTAAAATCTAACTTAATAAAACCAGAAGCAATTAGTTTTAAAACTGCTGTCATGGGGGCTTTGGCTCTTTTTAAATAACAGGATTGACAGAAACCTCATGAAACTGCCCCCAACAGAAGCCATTAGCCAAAAGAACTGACAGCTGGATAGCTGGAGTGAGTCCACCAGGATGGGCCCCTATGGTTGTGAGCAACAGTAACCTCAGGAGCAGAGAAATGCTGTTCCACTCCGTAGAGGCATTTTAAATACACAGCCAACCTCAAGGCCAACTAAGGAAGGGGACCAATAAGAAATAAACAGAAATTGAATTCTAAAGGTCACTCTCTACTGATCAAGACTGCTTTAGGCCACTTCTACTAAAATGTAGTATTATCAACATGATCATCATCGACAGTATCATCAGAAACTGGGAACTTTGGAGAAATGCAATTTATGAAGCTATACCTCGGACCTGTTGATTCAAAATCTCAGGACTAGCAACCCATAAATCTGTGTTTTAACAAGCTATCCAAGGATTTCTTCAATTTTAAAGGAATTGCTTTAGATCTGCGTTGTCCTTGTGGCTTTTTCTAGAACATTAGTAGATCTTATGGGGGTAGAGTGGTCAGGAGGAAGGAGAGACAATGGGTAAGGCCCCAGACATCATTCTTACCTGAAAGAAGATGATTAGCTAGCAGGAAAAAAAATGAAGACAGGCAGGGTCTGGAAGAAACAGATCTGTAACTTACTCTGAAAGGATATTTGTTATGCCAGCAACATTACCAATCTGTAATAAAACCCAGTGTGTATCAGTGATGTTGTGGACATTATATGGGAGAACTTATATGAG
The DNA here is from genome assembly GCF_987537825.1 of Furipterus horrens. Taxonomy (NCBI): domain Eukaryota; kingdom Metazoa; phylum Chordata; class Mammalia; order Chiroptera; family Furipteridae; genus Furipterus; species Furipterus horrens. The sequence continues at coordinate 82,553,662 of NW_028327172.1, read as the reverse complement.
AAAAAAGGCTATATGTTCAGGGTCACTGCATATGTGTATTTGACTGTGCACTGTACAACTTCAGGATGAACCTATATTATTGATGTCCTAGCGTTGTGCAACACATAAGCCCTGTTGATATTCTCCTGAGATCAAAGCATATTAGATCTAAAAATGACCATAAGTCTTAATTCTTTTAACTTATAGTCCAAAGGAAATGAAATAACTTGACCAAGATTACATGGTTAACTTAGCAACAGACCCAAGACCTTGAAATCCAAATTTCTACCTTAGGAAATGAGTCCCTAGTAAACAATTCTAAAGAAATAGAGCTAAATATTGAAAAATATTAATTTTATTTCAATGACAATAACAAAAGAATAAAATAAAATCCAATAAAAGTAAGATGAAATGTTTAGGTAAATTACTTAGACATGTGTATATACACATACACATATAAAGTATAAATGTGTATATTATCAGTCATGTAAGTGAAGAGGCCATCTTGGACATTACAGCAACATATACTTCATGTCTCCAACTAGAGACTGATCTGACATCAAATGGTTGTAATTCTTGATTTCTCCTCTCTCCATAACTGATGGTATTCATATAGTTATACATATATTTATGGGTTAACTATATATACAAATTTATTTTCTCTCAGCCCTCTCTTCACATTTTATCAGTGAGTGGAGGGTGGAAATTAATGATGCAAAGAAGTATAAGCAGCTGAGGTGTCTGTGACTTATTTTTAAGGCTTCAGGTAAATATTTCCAAAAGTAAGTGCCTGTCTATGTGGTCTCTGTCAAGCAGAATGTAACATGCAGCCCACCACATTAGAATAAAGTTAGGGTAGGTGTAATGCACACTACAGTTTACTTGGTTTCGATGCCCTAATAGAATAAACTGAATTAGGTATTGCTAATGTCAGAAGGGCTCTTTAACAAAGGATTATATTAAGATTCCAAAAGGAATTATTGAAACTTGAAACTAAATTGTTTATGATAGATATACACATACTACAAAGCTACAAGTCTCCAACTCTTCTTCAAAACATTAGTGGGAGTAATGGAACAGGCTTCATCTAAATTGCTTCTATTTCACTCTCTGTAGATCCTCTTCCAAATAGTCCCATGCTGACTGAGACGTAGTGTCTGACTTAGCAGGGACCCTCATTTCTTATTAGAGAAAGTTCTAGCCTGCTTAAGCCATTTTCAAAGTAGTCTTTAAGAACCAGTTGATTTACTTGGAATATATGGTTTCTCTACAAAATAATCTGTAAAATGCTGGATGCCTGTTTTATTTGTTAATCCTGGGATGACTCTTCTTCTCTACCTCAGGCATTGTTTATGCGTCTGTATTTCCCATGGTCTCAATAGGTGCTCTCGAAGAAAGGAAATATCTAAACTTCCTTCAACAAGAAGTATAACCTCCTTATTAAGTTACAACGTGGAGATGGCTTTCCATTACACGTTCTGCTTAATGCCGTAAACATGTCCTTGGCAGCAGGAGCTCATTTGCATAATGGTACAGTCACTTCATGCCCACTGTCACAGTGATCACATGCATGTCATATACAAATTTATATGAAAGACTGCAAGAGCCAGTGCAAAAACAGTACTATCATGGAGAAATTATAGGTGAATGTCTCTTTTCCTCAAGAATGCCTACACATATTTCTGTTTTTAAAATTTAAATAACTTGAAAAAAATCTGTGCTATTTTCAGCAAATTATACTACCTCAAATATTACTTCTTTGGGTTTATTGAACACATTCTTCAAAAGAGGCATTTATGCCTTCCCAACCTCTGAACCCCAGGAACTCAGTTTTTAGAGAGCATTCCTACTTTCTTTGACCCTCTGATTTTAATGAAAAAATTGTCTAAGACAAGCAGCAGTAGAAATCTGACAGGAAGAGACCTATGCAGCTTCTGGTCATCATTTTCCTTGAAAACTGCATAGAGAACTTCAGCTCAGAGAATGAAGGATTTTGCTGACACTAAGACAAGTGCTGTCACCTGGTTGGGAGGTGGACAGCTCTAGAGGATATCCTTAGCAGATGCTCGGTTTTAGAGCCAAGAAATTCCCATAAGAATTGCTGAATTTCACAACATCATCCGTTGAAATAGGTCAGAGCTTTGTATTATTTCTCCCGTGAAGGATTTTGGAGTTCATGAGAAGGGTGGTTTTAGCCATTTGATGAGTGTGTTTGACTCAGTGGACCAGTTACTCTTGAAGCGTCCAGGTGATCTACAGGTATCCAGGGGGATAATAGAGAGGCTTTCGGAATACACCACCAAATATATATTTCTTGTAGGTAACCCCTTCACCTGCAATGGCTTTGCAAGCCTTACTCTGCTGGACTGCCACAACATAGAGTGTCCAAACTTGCACCATTGCCAATCATATTGTATGACAAAGCACTGTTGGGTTGGTTGCCCAGTTCACAAGGACCTCCACTCTCTGTGACAGCTTTTATTAACAAGGTGGCACCAGAAACTTTGCTAATTCTTCATGACCCTGACTATAAGCTCACTAATCGATTGAAAGGTGAGCACCTGACCAAGCTAGGGCAATCAGAGTCCTTCCTTAGGATTTTAAAAACTGAAAATAAAGCATGAAGGTCACTCTTTTGCTGATGGCAAGAACAAAGACCTGAGGCTTAAGAACTCTAAGTGATTATCTTTTTTTTGTTGCAAGGAAATCTATCACAAAAGTGAGGGGAGAAGTGGAGACTAGAGATGAAAAAACTCCTAGGGTCATTTAGGTCTCTAATTCCAATGGTTCCTGAGGCACCTTCCTCATTTAGCTGTGTAAGACTTTTTGGTATTCATCCAATAAATTTCCATTTGTGCCTAAGGTGGTTTCAACTGGGTTGCTAACACTCATTTAAAGTGTCCTACTGCAAAGACCCAGAGTGATGGCAAACATGCAAGAACTTCCCAGTCCTCTGTTCCATCCATCTACTGAAATGAGTAGATTTTATCAAGAGCTCCTGGAAAATGTTAGCAGGTACCATATTAGGAAAAGTGGAGACTGAACAACCCGGACTCAGCCTGAATCAGTGTTTGATGTGTTTGCTCTCTCGACTTCTCTGAAAAAGCAATTCCTACCCAACTTCCCAAGTGAGACCTGACATTTAGGTATTAGGCCTAGAGAAAATGAACCCTTTTGATCCCAGCTACAGAATTCTTGTTTTGAGCATTATCCTTTCACTCATGCTTCCACGTGGTAATCATTGGGGCTGGGATAAGGATGAAGCAAGCAAGGCACCCAGCACATGAAATTTGAAAAGGCACCCACTACAGGGTCTTGTAAATGCCCTAGTCTCCCCACTTGCCTCACCCCAGTGTTGGCCCTGATGATCACATGTGCATCGTTGGGGTTCACGGCACAAGATATAAACATTCAATTTGGTGAAGAGTAAAAATATTAAACTAGGAATCAAAAAGCAGAATTTTTATCTTGGCTTTATCACCAATTCAGTGTGATATTTAAAAAAAAACTGTAAACTGTCTGGTCCTCCATTTCTAATTGGTAAATGAAAGATAACTAACTACCTTTACCCTAGTTACTTCCAAATAATTAGACAATAATATCATAAAATCATGTACATAAAGATTAAGAGACTGGTCTGAAGTCATAAAATTCATTCACTGGAACATGAGACTTAATCTACTGGGCCAATGCTAGATTTGCCTGTGACTCATTACTTATTTAATTAATTAAAGAAACATGTATTAAGTGTCTACTGTGATCAAAACTCTACAGAAAAATTCAACAAACACTATGCTCTAAAGGAAATGGAAATTGGGTAAAATTAAGGTGAAATATATCCCCATGCCAAGTGATCCTTGTGACACAATTATGTTCCTCACCTGACTCAGAGCCTACGCAGACATCTCAAGTTTTATGTACTTGTTTTTCTAGGTCCACCTTTGTCCAAAGGCCAATCAGAAGGGACCTAGAAATGCTATTGAGATGACCCCCATTAGAACCATCTTATGAGGAAAGGCATCAGTCCCAAGAACAATCCCCTGCACTGTTGATTTAACTGGAGCTTCTTAGTCTAGATACATCAGACAGAATTAGGCAATGAACAGATCTAAAGGAGAGAACACCCAATGAACTTATTGCTGTTTTTGGTCTTTCTTGACCTTCAATGACAGAATTTTGTAGTTTGAAGTCCAAGAAGATTGGAAATAAAATGAAATGTCCTATGTTCAGAATTCACAGCATCTCTGAATAGTGTCTTGGAATGCAATTACATTGTATATTTAATACTTTGTATTAACAGGTAAGGTAGGAGATCCCCTGAAAACCTCAGCTCCTTTGCTGCCCTATCTGGGGCAAGAAATGGCACAAATTTAACAAGCATGGGGTGTAAATCATTCATTAAAAGCTCTCACCATGGAAGGATAGAGATTTTCTAAAAGAATGAAATAAAGCTACTCAGCACTAGGCATTTTAGGAGTCAGTGTTCATGTTTAAATGTTAAACATTTACATTTTACTGCAAAGTGACATTTTAAAGGGGTTATATTGCACATTTGCAGCCGTTAGTCATTGCTGGCCGTGGATTTGGGGCAGGAGCTGGGTGATGAATCAAAGATACCCTTTGTGTCATGTCACTTAGCAACTCCCCCTCCTCTGTTGCTTGCAGAGCCTGGGCTGGGCACACAGCCTGTGTCATCCACATGGTGAATTTACAGGTCTCAATTTATGCCAGCCAAAGTTTCCTTAAGGACAAAGCAGCTGGGGTTCTGGCCATGTCTCAATGATGTGCTGGGAGTAAAACATGGAAAAACTAGGGACTGGCATCCATGGGCAAGGTCAGACCTGGCCCTTTGTTATAGGCTCCCAAATCAACTGTCCAGAATGACAGAGAGCAAATACATAGCATGTATACTGGTATGACCCCCTCTGCCACCCAAAACAGACATTACTAATTGATCATAATGTTCCTTCCTGCTGAGCCAGACATGGCCTTGGATACAGATTCTAGGCAGCTGCTACCAGCTTGGTCATTTGGCACATGAGATGAATCTATTTGTCATTCCTGCCCTGATCCATGTGCCAAAATCTGTTTCCCATCTCTGTCTTCTTACAATAAGACTGGAGACCTCAGAAATTCTCTATATACAGCTATCTGTGATAACAACAATAATGATAGTTGTAATAGTTAACACTTGTCCCTCTTAGGGGCTACTTTACATGCATGAAATCATTTAATTCTCACAACAACCTGACGTTATCTACAGTTACACATTGCTTAATGGTAGGGATACCTTCTGAGGAATGTGTTTGTGAGGTGATTTCATCATTGTGCAAACATCATAGAGTGCACTTACACAAACCTACATGGCATAGCCTACTACATACCCCGGCTACATGGTGTAGCCTATTGCTCTTAAGCTGTAAACCTGTACAGCATGTTACTATACTGAATACTCTAGGCAACTGAAACACAATGGGAGTAAGTTTTGTATCTGAGCATATCTAAAAATAAAAAGTACAGTAAAAGTACAGTACAAAAGATAAAAAATGGTATACCTGAATAGGGCACTTACCACGAAGCACTGGAAGTTGCTCTGGGTGAGTCAATGAGTGAATGGTGAGTGAGTGTGAAGGCCTAGAACATCACTGTAGACTTTATAAACACTGTACATTTAGGTTACACTAACTTTATAAAAACATATTTTTCTTTATTCAAAAATAACCTAACCTTAGCTTACTATAACTTTACTACTTTATAAACTTTTCACTTTTTTTAACATTTGATACTTTAGTAATAACACTTAGCTTAAAACATAAACACATGGTAATGACTTTACTGTGGCCATAATGTCACTAGATGATAGGAATTTTTCAGCTCCATTATAATGCCATGGGACCATTGTCAGGCAGACTGTGGTTGACTGAAATGTCATTATATAGTACATTATTGTATATCATACAAAATATTATCTGTCATTTATTGGACATCTACTGTGTATCCAGTACCATATCTCATGCTCTAATTCCCACATATTTCCATTTCACCATGAACTGAAAATTTGGAAATAATTAGAAAGTCACCCATAGCCACACAGCCAATCAGAGCAAGAGCCTGGATGTGAACCCGAAAAAGTCTATTCCCAAAGCCCGTGTTCTTAAATAAGCACTAGCCCTTGACTTTAGCATATCACCTCACCATTTTGACTCTCTCCTTTAATTTTCTTTGTTACTGCCAAAGTGGGGGAGATATTTTTCTGCCAGAAATTGGCCCTAGACTTTCATAACTTGTTCTAGCTTCTCTGGCAACATCCTTTTATCTTCTTGTCCTCAGTATCCATTTCAAATAGGTGAACCAGTAAACTTTTCAGCAAGGAGAGAGGATTGAGGCTACAGTTTAGAAAGTGTTGAATTAAAGACGTTGATGTTTTATTTAGTATGTACTGTTCTACTAGCAAGGAAGGGCTCTTGCAGCCTCATAATGGACACTTGGTCTGGGGAAGGTGGGCACTTTCCAAGTGTGGTGCCAGAAAAGGCTGCACAGCTGCTCATTTGCACAGGGAAATGGAGCTGCTGCAGCCCCATCTCTGTCCCCTTGTGCTGCAGTGTCAACCACACTGAGATTCTCTGCTTCCTAAAGGTCTTTCTTAGCTTCAGGCCTTTATACCACCAGTTTATTCTGCCAAGAACTCTTATCTATTAACTGTTATCTATACCCTCCACTACTGCCTCCATCTTCCACAACTCCATCATGTTTGACTGGTCAACCCTCACTCATCATTCCTGTTCTAGTTCCTCTGTTGCATTTTTTAAAGTATATTTTATTGACTATGTTGTTACAGTAGTGCCAATACTTTTCCCCTTTGCTCCCCTCTGCCCAATACCCCGCTTCCCTCCAGCAATCCCACCCCACTTAGTTCATGTCCATGGATCATGCATATAAGTTCTTTGTCTCCACCCTTTCCTATATTATTCTTAACTTCCCCCTGTCTGTTTAGTGGCAGCCAATTATGCTTTTAGTCCCTGAACCATTCCCCCATTTCTCCCCATTCCCCCTCCCAGCTGATAAGCCCCAAATTGTCCCCATACTTATGATTCTGTTCCTATTCTGGTTTGCTTAGTTGGATTTTGTTTTTATTTTTTTAGATTCAGTTGTTGATAGTTGTGAGTTTGTTGTCATTTTAATGTTCATAGAGTTGATCTTCTTTTTCTTAAATAAGTCCCTTTAACATTTCATATAATAATGGTTTGGTGATGAACTCCTTTAGCTTTACTTTGTTTGGGAAGCACTTTATCTGTCCTTCCAATCTAAATGATAGCTTTTCTGGATAGAGTAATCTTGGTTATAGGGCCTTGCTTTTCATCACTTTAAATACTTCTTGCCAGTCCCTTCTTGCCTGCAGTTTCTTTTGAGAAATCAGTTGATAGTCTTATAGGAACCCCTTTGTGTGTAACTGTCTTCTTTTCTCTTGCTGCTTTTAGGATTCTCTTTTTATCTTGAAACGTTGGCATTTTAATTATGATGTGTTTTGATGTGGTTCTCTTTGGATCTAGCTTGTTTGGGACTCTATGCTTCCTGAACTTGTATATCTATTGCCTTCACCAAATTTGGGACGTTTTCTTTCATTATTTTTTCACATAAGCCTTCAATTTCTTGTTCTTCCTCTTTTCCTTCTGGCACCCCTATGATTCGGATGTTTGCATTTTTAAAGTTGTCCCAGAAGTTCCTAAGCCTCTCCTCGTTGCTTTCAATTCTGGTTTCCTCATTCTGTACTGGTTGGCTGTTTTCTCCTTTCTAATGTTCCAAATCATTGACTTGAGCTCTGGTTTCCTTCCCTTCACCATTGGTTTTGTGTGGATTTTCCTGTTTCATTTAGCATAGCATTCACTTTTTCCCTTATGCATTTGCTGTACTTAAGCATATCTGTTAAACCTGTGAGCATCTTTATCACCAGTGTTTTGAACTCTATGCCTCTTAGTTTGGCTATCTCCTCATCTATTAGGTTGGCTATTACCTTGTCGCTTTGTTCTCCCACTGAAACCTTGATCTGTTTCCTTTTTTGGGCCATACTTCTCTATCTCCTCATCTTGACAGGCTCCTGTGTTTGTTTGCCTCTGTGTCTCAGGTCAATCTGTCACTCCTGTTATGTTGTAAGGGGCGGAGCCTTAGGTATTCATCATTATGGGCAACACGTTTCACCATGTTGTGGTGCTGTGTGTAAGGAGGGGTCTGAGAGAGAACAATGCTGCTTGCTCAGGTCTTGCCCTTTTTCCAGGCACTTCTCCTGCTTCTACATGGTATTGGCACCTCTCTAGGTGTTTCTCTGGTCATTTTTCCCAGAGTGGGTGGGTCTGTAGATGTCTAGGACTGTGGTGACCCTTTAAACAAGAAGACTCTACTGAGAGACCAGCAGTTTCTTCCTCTACGCTAACCCTCACTGGTTTGCCCAGTCGGGCTTTATTTTCCCTGGTGCTGGAACCGTGAGCTCTACAGTCTCGTCTGGTGCTGGGAGCACTCCCCTGGTGTCTCTCCTTACTTTCTAAAATGTGTGACTGCACTTTTCACCGGCCTGCAACTGCCGCCACCACACCATGTCCTCCTGTCCCTTCTCCACCCCTCCTACCTGTCTAGATGAGTATTTTTTCTTTATATCTTTGTTTGTTGGACTTCATGAAGCTCAGTTTTCTGGATATTCTGGTTGTCTCTAGTTTTGAGGTAGCTGTATTTTTTCTTAGTTGTGGAGGGAGACACAGCGTGTCTTGACCTCAATCTTGGTTGGAAGTCCTCTGTCACACTTTAATTTTTTTCTTGGAAAGCCAAATTAGGTGCTTCCTTTATTTTTCCTTAGCACTCAATACACCCTCCATGCCAGCACATGCAACAGTTTCTACCTCCTCCACTGTGCCAAAGCTTAGTAAGAACAGGTACGTGGCTAACTTGTATGCCCAGCACCCAGTACTGTCTCTCAGTCTGTTCTCAAAAAACAACTGATGAATTAATGGATGATCAAAATGAATGGAAAGATATACCCAGATTGGCATGCATAGAGAGATTCTCCCTGCCTTTTGTGCCCAGTTAACTGTGATTGGCAGATGTCCCTGGGCTGGTGAAAATGTGAGAGCAACCATCACATCCCACAGGGAGTTCACTAGTGAGATCTAAGGGTGGTGAGAAAACATGCCCAGGAAGGTTGATTTCTTTATTCAGATGCTGTCCATCAAACAACTTTAAATATAAAGGAAAACAAACATAAGCAATTACATTTTTGTTTCATTGCTCAGCATAGTCAAAATCCATATCTGATGTTAAAAGAAAAGTTCACAATTTGGCCTTGGCATACAAATGTATATTGATTTCTCAAAAATAGGACTATGGACATCAAATGAGGATTATTTGTAGAATCTAAGGAAGGGTCATTAAATGTCACCAACTTGCCATAAACTGAATTAGTTTGTCAGCTGAAGCTAGACGAAAGGAAGGAAGGGACTTGGTATATCAAATAACTGGGAAGAAGGGAGTTGGGTAGGCCTCAGGCCTGGAGACTCAAATTATGTCAGCACCATTCTTTCTTTTATGAGGCTCAGGGCTCAGCTATGCTCTACATATTGTCTTTCTCCTCTTATACTATAGAGGGCTTCCTTTAGGGCCTCTATGCACACACTGAGCTCAAGGCTTTCATCATGTTGGTGTGGGAACCCTGAAGGAAAGAGAAAATTTCTCTTTGCATATATCAATTGATATCAACTGATGCTACTTGGGTCTCATGCCCCTACCTCTTGACTCAAGCACTATAGTCAGGGGGCTGAGTACTATGATTGAGCAGCCTTGAGCCATGTGCCCAGCTGTGACATAATAAGAAATATATATTTGAGGCAGAATAGAGACTTCCGGCCAAGACAGAGGTGTAGACAGACACGCTGCATCTCCCTCCACAACTAAGAAGAAATGCAACTACCTCAAAACTAGAAACAACCAGAAGTTCCAGAAAATCAAACTGCATGGAAGTCCAGCAAACAAAGTTATGAAGAAGAAACACTCATCCAGACAGGTAAGAGGGGTGGAGCCTGGGCGGAGAGGATGCAGTGTGGTGGTGCCAACAGTGGCAGCAGCGGCAAGCTGGCCAAAAAGCCCAGTCACACATTATAAAAAGTCAGGACGGACACCTAGGGAGCTTTCCCAGCTCCTCAGCAGATCTTGCAGCTCATGGTGTCAGCACTGGGGAAAATCAAGCCTCATTGCTTCTGACTGAGCAAACCAGTGGAGTTTGGGGAGGAGGCAGAAACTACTGGTCTCTCAGCAGAGTCTGCTTGTTTAAGGGCCCCCATGGTCCTAAAATGTCCTTAGACTCACCTACTCTGAGAACGATGGCCAGAGAAGCAGCTAGAGGGGCGCCAGTCCGGTATGGAAGTGGGAGAGGTGCCTGGAAAGGGAGCAAGTGCTGGACAGGCACCATTATTCCCTCTCAGACCCCTCCCCAACATATAATGCCACAACGTTGTGAAACAGGTCACTCTGTACTGACAGATTTCTAAGGCTCCGCCACTTACAATGTAACAGGAGTGACAGCTCTATCTGGGATGTCAGAATGAGAAGACAGAGAAGTATGGCCCAAAGGGGGAAACAGATCAAGGTTCCAATGAGAGAACTAAGCGATGAGCAGATAGCCAACCTAACAGATGAGGAGACAGCCAAGCTAAGAGGCATAGAGTTCAAAACACTGGTGATAAAGATGCTCACAGGCTTGACAGATATGCTTGAGTATGTCAAACACATAAGGGAAGAAGTGAAGGCCATGCTAAGTGAAACGAAGGAAAATCCACACAAAACAAATAGTGAAGGGAAGGAAACCAGGGTTCAAATCAATGATTTGGAACATAGAGAAGAAAAAAAAACAGTCAGCCAGTACAGAGTGAGGAAACAAGAACTAAAAAAATGAGGAAAACTTACCAAATTTTGCAAAGAAGATGGGCATACAGGTCTGCGAAGCATGGAGGGTCCTGGGCAAGCTGGACCCAGAGGGGACCACACCAGGATGAATCATGATTGAGATGTCAAAGGTGAAAGATAAAGAGAGAGTCCTGGGGGCAGCAAGAGAGAGGCGGAAAGTTGCCTACAGAGGGGTGCTTATAGAACTATCAGCTGATTTCTCAGAGGACACTTTGCAGGCAGGAGGGAACTGGCAAGCAGTATTCAATGTGATGAAAGGCAGCCAGCAACCAGGATTACTCTATCCAGCAAAGCTATCATTTGGAATGGAAGGGCAGATGAAGTGCTTCCTAGACAAGGTCAAGCTAAAGGAGTTCATGATCACCAAGCTATTATTATATGAAATGTCAAAGGGACTTATTAAGAAAAAGAAGATTAAAACTATGAACACCAAAATGACAACAAACTCACAACTATCAACAACTGAATCTAAAAAATAAGTACAAAATCTAACTAAGCAAACCAGAATAGGAACAGAATCATAGGTATAGGGATCATTTGGAGGGTTATCAGTGGGGAAGGTGAAGGGGGAGAAAGGGGGAAATGGTACAGGGATTAAGAACCATAATTGGTTGGTACAAAATAGACAGGGGGGAGTTAAAAATAATATAGAAAAAGGTGAAGCCAAAGAACTTATATGCACGACCCATGGACATGAACTAAGTGGGGTGGGATTGCTGGAGGGAAGAGAGGTATTGGGCAGAGGGGAGAAAAGGGGAAATAATTGGAACTATTGTAACAACATAATCAATAAAATATACTTTTTAAAAAGAAAATAAATAAATAAAAATTAAATAATGATTTCATGAGTGTGAACTCTTTTAACTTTACCTTGTCTGGGAAGCACTTTATCTGCCCTTCCATTCTAAATGATAGCTTTTATAGGTAGAGTAATCTAGGATGTAGGACCTTGCTTTTTATCACTTTGAATACTTCTTTTCAGTTCCTTTTTGCCTGCAAAGTTTCTTTTGAGAAATAAACTGACAGTCTTATGGGAAATCTCTTGTAGGTAACTATCTGCTTTCCTCTTGGTGCTTTTAAAGTTCTCTCCTTACCTTTAAACTTTGGCATTTTAATTATGATGTGTCTTGGTGTGGTCCTCTTTGCATCTATCTTGTTTGGGACTCTGTGCTTTCTGGACTTGTATGTCTATTTCTTTCACCAAATTAGGGAAGTTTTTCTTCATAATTTTTTCAAATAAGTTTTCAGTTTTTTGTTCTTTCTATTTTTCTTCCAACACTCATTATGAATCGAATGTTGGTACATTTGAAAACGTTCCAGAGGCTCCTTAATCTACCCTCCTTTTTTGGATTTTTTTTTTTCTTCTTTCTATTCTGATTAAAAGTTTTTTCTTTCTTATGTTCCTAATAATTGATTTGATTCTCACAGTCATCTCCTCCATTGTTGGTTCCCTGAAAATTTTTCTCTATTTCATTTAGTATAAACTTCATTTCTGCCTGCATCTTTTTAATGCTATTTAAGTACCCAATGAGTTCCTTGAGCATCCTAATAAACATTGTTTTGAACTTTGCTCTGATAAGTTGCTTATCTCCATTTCATTTAGTTCTTTTTCTGGAATTTTGTTCTCTTCTTTCATTTGGGCCACATTTCTTTGTCTTCTCATTTGGGCAGCCTCCCTGTGTTTGTTTCTGTGTATTAGGTAGAGCAACTTTGACTTCCTGTCTTAGTAGTGTGACCTATTGTAGAAAAACATATTGGTAAGTTGGATGGGGTGGAGCCCTTGATAATCACCAGGGTGGGGCAACCTGTGTCTCTGCTCTGTGGCTCTATGTTGGGGAGGCCTCTAGAGTTTTGTCCAGGAGGAAACTGTCCCCCAGCACACACCCTGACGCCAGTCATTTCAATTTCTCCCTGTATGCCATTGGTACCCTTCCAGCTATTGCCGTGGTGCTGAAGCCCAAGAGGGAGTGAGTCTGCATAAGTTCATTATGGGCCCTTTAAGAGGGGACTCCTGAGAATCCAGAAGTTTCTTCTGCCTCCCCAACCCCCACTGGTTTTTACAGCCAGAAGTTATGGGGACTATTCTTCCTGGTGCTGGAAGCCTGGGATGGGTGATCTTGTGTGGAGCTGGGATCCCTTGTTCCTGAGGTATCCCTCCCAATTTTTTTCCACCACATGTGGGTGTGGAGTTGCCGTTCACACCTCCATGCCTCTCCATGCATCTCTGCAGCTCTGACCCTCCTACTCATTTGGATGAGTGTGGCTTCTTTAAATCCTTAGTTGTCAGACTCTATACAGCTCAATTTTCTGATGATTCTGGGTGATATTTGTTTTGTAGTCTAGTTGTAATTTTTGCTGTGGTTGTGCAAGGAGGTGAGCCACATTTATCTAAGCCTATATCTTGACCAGAAGTCCATATTCTATGACTTTTTAGAAAGCTTTAAGCACAAGACAAAAATTTCCAGTGGTCTCTGACTCTATTATAGCATGAGTCATACTGCTATGATAATTTTTTTAGCAAACTGTCTCCCATACTATTCTGTGAGCCTCTTGAAGGGAAGAACTATGTTCCATTTAAACTTTGTATTCAGAAGAGCTGTCAGAGTGTTCGATATATTTTTAAGTATATTTTATTGATTATATTGTTACTATAGTTTCAATTTTTTCCCCTTTGCTCCCCTCCACCCAGCACCCCACTCCCCGAGCAATCCCCTCCAAGTACATACCCATGGGTCGTACATATAAGCTCTCCTGCTTCACCCTATCGTATATTCTTCTTCTTTTATTAATAAATAAATAATAAATTATTTTAACAATAAAAAATAACAATTCCTCCCTCTCAGACTTAAGACCCTTTATAATCTTATTAAGGACAATGGGCAAAGGTCTCGAGCTCCTCTAGCTGCTTCGAGCTGGACATGGTCGTCGTCCTACCTATCATTGGGTCCAGAAATCCCTAATAAGAGTAGGGGTACGGAGGGGAGGGTGGCCTTTTCACATGGGGAAGGATCGTGCAGACTCCAGGTCAGTTGGCTGTCCCCAGACAATGGTGTGCTTGGTTTAACAGGCTGGCATCCTTGTTGTATTCTGGGAGCAACAGATTTGGCAACAAGGTTAAAAGACATCATTCAGTCCATAACCACTAGATGACAAAAGACAGGGATTAATTTTTCAATGTCCCACATTAGAAGAAAAAAAGGGCTTCTTTGGAGGAAGTGTGCCAGGCACATTTCACCTGTCCAAAACCCTTTTGCCTATTATACTTAGTTTGGGCTGAGGGAAATATTTTAGGTTTACCCCCTCTCAAACTTCTGGGCCCTTTCTGTCCAAGCTATTAGGATAAAAAAGAGAAACCGGTTTTGTGAAGTGAAACCCACAGACCACCCCATACATCACCAACCCAGCCACGTGGTTCAGCCAAACCGTTGAGTCTCAGGAGGCAGCACTGCAGACAAGATTAAGTGAGGCCTATACGTACAGATAATCACTCAGATAATGAGATCGTAGGCTTATGCCCTTTGAAAACAGAAAACACATGTTAATTTATGTAACATAACCCACAAAAAAAGTCTCTAAATCTGTAAGACTGTCTTATCGGAAAGACATCTAGTTGCAAGGCACTTGACATTCTTCTTGCCTGTAAATTAAACATCTTTGATGATACCACAGACATAGTTTAACTTTCAAATGAAAACATATTTTAAATGAAAAGAAACTTTAAAGACAGTCAGTTGCACTACTTTATAGTCTGCCACTGATCATTGTGATTTTCCTTGAATAATGATTTTTCTCCCTAAGATTATCCTCCTTGTCGTTAAAGGGACTGCATTAAGTACATTTTTAATTTATCCTGTTCATTTGCATTAACACAACAAGAGCAGAAAATGATCACTTATGATCTTTAGTTCTGCTTTGCTGGAACTTACGCAAGGAACATTTAGGGTGACCTTCAGTCTGCCCTTCAGGGCACAGAAGCTGAGCCACATACCTGGCATTCAGCCTTGCCTGCACACACCTGTCTTTCCCAAGTCCTTCTGGTTTTCCATTGTGCTTTAAGGTCCCTTCTAGCCATCTTTCAGGAAAACAACCTTCATTCCTTCCCTGGAAAGATTGCTGTGGACCGCACAACCAACCACGGTACCAGGCCTTTTATCTCGGGGGGCTTTTATTACCTTCGAAAGTCATTCCCAGTTCCTCAGGGCTTTTTGGTAACAACCAGAGCCCAAGCATGTCTCCTTTTGGCATGACATTCCAGTCAAAGTCTTGGTCAAAAAAAAACCCCTCTATTAACAACCGGTCTTATTAGTTTTATGCAAAGAAACTTATGTCATTACTTACTTCTTTAGAATGCCAAACTCTGGAGGGATCAGATAGGGAGAAAAATATACAGTGTGAAGGAAAATCCTTGTCCTTCTAATATTCACTGAACTGGCATTTCCATTCTTCATATTTTCATTTTTCCTCCACTAAAATTTTTTTGTCTTGTTTTTCCATCACAGTTGTCCCACTTCTTTCCCCCTCTTGCTTCCCTGCACCCTGTCCCTTTCTTCTCCCACATTTAGTCCCCACTCAGTTGTCCATGTCCGTGGGTCATTTATACATGTTCTTTGACTAGACCCTTCCCTTCTTATGCCCTTCTCTCCCTCCCCCCTTCCCCCTTGTTACTGTTAGTCTACTCCTTGTTTACATACCTCTGGTTCAATTTTGCTCATTTGTTTGTGTTGTTCATTAGTTTCCTGTAATAGGTGACAGCATAAGGTATTTTTCTTTCATTGACTGGCTTATTTTGCTAAGCATAATTCTTTCTAGTTCCATCCATGTTGTTGCAAATGGTAGAAGTTTCTTCTTTCTTTCTGCTACGTAGTACTCCATTGTGTAAATGTGCCACAGTTTTTTGATTCACTCATCTACGGATGGGCACTTAGGTTGTTTCCAGCACTTGGCTATTGAAATAGTGCTGCTGTGAACATAAGCATGCATAAGTTCTTTTAATTTGGTGTTTCTGGATTTTTCGGATATAATCCTAGCAATGGAACTGATGGTTCAAACGGCAGTTTCATTTTTAGTTTTTTGAGGAAATTCCAAACTGATTTCCATAGTGGCTGCACCAGTCTGCATTCCCACCAGCAGTGCACCAGGGTTCCCCTTTCTCCGCATCCTCTCTAGCACAAGTTGTTTGTTGTTTTGTTGAAGATGGCCACTCTGATTGGTGTGAGGTGGTATCTCATTGTGATTTTTATTTGCATCTCTCTGATGGCTAGTGATGTTGAGCATTCTTTCATATGTCTATGGACCCTCTGTGTGTCCTCTTTGGAGAAGTGTTTGTTCAGGTCCTCTGCCCATTTTTTAATTGGGTTGTCTGTCTTCTTGGTGTTGAGTCGTATGAGTTCTTTATATATTTTGGAGATCAATCCCTTGTCTGAGATGTCATTGGCAAATATGTTTTCCCATATGGTTGGTTTCCTTTTCATCTTGCTGATGTTTTCTTTAGCTGAGCAGAAACTTTTTAGTTTGATGTAGTCCCATTTGTTTATTCTTTCCTTTATTTCCCTTGCCTTAGGAGATATATCAGTGAAAATGTTGCTACATGGGATATCTGAAATTTTCCTGCCTATGTTTTCCTCTAGGACTTTTATGGTGTCACGGCTTACCTTTAAGTCTTTGATCCATTTTGAGTTTATTCTGGTGTATGGTGTAAGTTGGTGGTCTAGTTTCATTTTTTTGCATGTCTCTGTCCAGTTCTCCCAACACCATTTGTCGAAGAGGCTCTTCTCACTCCATTTGATGTTCCTTCCCCCTTTGTCAAATATTAGTTGACCATATAGACCTGGGTTTATTTCTGGGCTCTCTATTCTGTTCCATTGATCTATATGTCTGTTCTCATGCCAGTACCAGACTGTTTTGATTACCGTGGCTTTGTAGTATAGTTTGGTATCAGGTATTGTGATTCCTCCTACTGTGTTCTTCTTCCTCAAGATTGCTGTGGCTATTCGGGCTCTTTTTGGGTTCCATATAAATTTTTGAAGTATTTGTTCTAGGTCTGTGAAAAATGTCATGGGCATTTTAATAGGGCTTGCATTGAATCTATAAATTGCTTTGGGTAGTATGGACATTTTAATGATATTAATTCTTTCCATCCATGAGCATGGTATATGCTTCCATTTATTTGTATCTTCCTTAATTTCTTTTTTCAGTGTTATGTACTTTTCTGAGTATAGGTCTTTTACCTCCTTGGTTAAGTTTATTCCTAGGTACTTTATTTTTATTATTGCTATGGTAAATGGGATTTTTCTTTCAGTTTCTATCTCTTAGATTTTATTGTTGGTGTACAGAAATGCATTCGATTTCTGAATATTGACTTTGTACCCTGTTATTTTGCTGAATTCACTTATTAGTTCGAGTGGTATTTGTGGACTCTATAGAGTTTTCTCTGTACACTATCATGTCATCTGCAAATAATGACAGTTTTACTTCCTCTTTTCCAATTTGGATGCCTTTTATTTCTCTTTCTTGTCTTATCACTGTGGCTAGAACTTCCAAGACTATGTTGAATAGGAGTGGAGAGAGTGGACATCCTTGTCTTGTTCCTGACCTCAGGGGGAATGCTCTTAGTTTTTGCCCATTGAGTATGATGTTGGCTTCAGGTTTCTCATATATGGCCTTTATTATGTTGAGGTGTGCTCCCTCTATTCCCATTTTGCTGAGAGTTTTCATCAGAAATAGGTGTTGTACTTTATCAAATGCTTTTTCTGCCTCTATTGATATGATCATGTGGTTTTTGTCTTTCATTTTGTTTATGTGGTGTATTACGTTTATTGATTTGCGATAATTAAACCATCCTTGCATCCCTGGGATGAATCCCACTTGATCGTGGTGTGTGATCTTTCTAATGTGTTGCTGGATCCGGTTTGCCAATATTTTGTTAAGGATTTTAACATCTATGTTCATCAGCGATATTGGCCTGTAGTTTTCTTTCTTTGTTGTGTCTTGACCTGGTTTTGGAATTAGTGTAATACTGGCTTCATAGAACGAGCTTGGGAGTCTTCCCTCTTTTTGGATCTTTTGGAATAGTCTGAGGAGGATAGGAGTTAGTTCTTTCCTAAATGTTTTGTAGAATTCACCGGAGAAGCCATCTGGTCCAGGGCTTTTGTGTGCCGGGAGATTTTTGATTACTGCTTCAATTTCACTAGTTGTTATTGGTCTATTCAGGCTTTCTGCTTCTTCTTGATTCAGTTTTGGAAGACTATATGTTTCCAGGAATTTGTCCATTTCCTCTAGGTTGTCAAATTTCTTGCCATACAGTTGTTTATAATAATTTCTTACAATTCTTTGTATTTCTGTGGTATCGGTTGTGATTTCTCCTCTTTCGTTTTTGATTTTATTTACTTGGGTCCTCTTTTTTTCTTGATGAGCCTGGTTAAAAAGGCTTGTCGATTTTGTTTATCTTTTCAAAGAACCAGCTCCTACTTATGTTGATCTTTTGAATTGCTAGTTTAGTCTCTATGTCATTTAATTCTGCTCTGATCTTGATGATTTCCTTCCTTCTACCTGATCTGGGCTTTGCTTGTTGTTCTTCCTCTAGTTCTTGTAGCTGCAGGGTTAAATTTTTATTCGAGATTCTTCTACGTTTTGTAGGTAGGCCTGTATTGCTATGAACTTTCCTCTCAGGACTGCTTTTGCTGTATCCCCTAGGTTTTGGGTTGTTGTGTGTTCATTATCATTAGTTTCCAGAAACTTTTTGATATCTTCTTTGATGTCATTGTTAACCCATTCATTATTTAATAGCATGTTATTCATTCTCCATGAGTTTGAATGTTTTTTACTTTTTTCCTTGAGGTTGATTTCCAATTTTAAGCCATTGTGATCTGAAAAGATGCTTGATATAATTTCAATTTTCTTAAATTTGTTGTGGCTTGTTTTGTGTCCTACCATGTGGTCTATCTTTGAAAATGTTCCATGTGCACTTGAGAAGAATGTATATTTTGCTTCTTTGGGGTGAAAAGTTCTATATATATTGACTAAGTCCATTTGTTCTAGAGTGTTGTTCAGTGCCTCAATATATTTGGTGTTTCTTTGCTTCAAAGATCTGTCCATTGTTGACAATGGGGTGTTAAAGTCCCCTACTATGAGTGTGTTGCTGTCTATATCTTTCTTGGAGTCTTTCAAAATTTTTCTTACAGATTTAGATGCTGCTAAGTTGGGTGCATGTATATTTATAAGGGTTATATCTTCTTGATGGATTTTTCCCTTAAGTATTATGAAATGTCCTTCTTTGTCTCCTTTTGTGGCCTTTGCTGTGAAATCTGTTTTGTCTGATGTAAGTATTGCTACCCCAGCTTTTTTTTTTTTCATGACCATTTGCTTGAAATACTTTTTTCCATCCCTTCACTTTCAGTCTGTGTAGATCTTTAGTTCTAAGGTGGATCTCTTGTAGACAGCATATATGTGGGTCATGCTTTCTAATCCATTCAGCTACCCTATATCTTTTGATTGGAGCATTTAATCCATTTACATTTAAAGTTATTACCGATAAGTACTTATTCATTGTCATTTTTTTCCCTTTGTACTCGTGTTCCTCTCTGTATCTCTCTGTTTCTTCATCTTCTTAAAGCAGACCCTTTAGCATCTCTTGCAATGCTGGTTTGGTGGAGATGTATTCTTTTAGCCTTCTTTTGTCTTGGAAACTCCTTATTTCACCTTCCATTTTGAATGAGAGCCTTGCTGGGTAGAGTATTCTTGGTTGTAGGCCTTTGTTTTTCATTACTTGGAATATATTTTGCCATTCCCTTCTGGCTTGTAGTGTTTCTGCTGAGAAATCTGATGATAGCCTTATTGGAGCTCCCTTGTATGTTATTAGTTGTTTCTCTCTTGCTACTTTTAGGATTCTCTCTTTATCTTTGAATGTTGCCATTTTAATTATGATGTGTCTTGAAGTGGGCCTGTTGGGGTTCATCTTCATTGGGACTCTCTCTGCTTCCCGGACTTGCATGACTTTTCCTCTCCTCGTGTTAGGGAAGTTTTCTGTCATTAGTTTTTCAAAGAGGTCTTCTATCCCTTGCTCTTCTTCTTCTCCTTCTGGAATTCCTATGATACAGATATTATTATGTTTTATGTTGTCCTGCAGCTGTCTTAGAGCCTCTTCAGTCTTGTTCAGTCTTTTTTCAATTTGTTGCACTGTCTGCGAGTTTTTGTCTACATTGTCCTCCAGCTCGCTGATCTGATCTTCTGCTCCCTCTAGCTTGCTTTTAATTCCTTCTACTGTGTTCTTCATTCAGAGATCATATTCTTCATTTCCTCCTGGCTCTTATTGATAGCTTCTATGTCCTTTTTCATGCTGGTGTAATTCTCCATAAGTTCTTTGTAGTTTCTCTGGAGTTCCCTGTAGTTTCCCTGAAGTTCTTTGTAGTTTCTGCTGAGCTCATTCAGCTTCTCCATAATCCATGTTTTGAATTCCATATCTGATAGTTTGCTCCCCTCTATTTCATTTAGCACTCTTTCTGGGGATTCTACCTTACCTCTTGATGGGGGGTTGTTTCTCTGTCTCCCCATTTTTGTGACTCCTATTGTTTGTTGGTGCTTCTTAGAATGATCTGCACTCCTGGATGTTCCCCTGGTGGTGTCAGATCATGTACCAGTCTGGCCCTAGGCTGCCTGTTTGAGACTTCCAGGGATCTACTGCCTTTGTCTGTCTTCTTTAGTTGTTAATCTATTCAATCTGTGATTAGCCATCAGGCTTAAGGACCGTGGGTGTGGCAGCTTAATTCCTGTAGGCAGGGCTTTTGCTTCCCCTCAGGCTGATGCCACTTGGAGGGGAATGGTCTTCCTGTAGCACTGGGGATGATTCAGCACTGGGACCCAGTCGTCCGCTCCCTCAGTTCTCCCCTCAAAGCCACCGCTCCAAACTCTCCCCAAGTGTCTCCAGTCCTCTCTGCCTTCCCTCTGCTTGAGTCCAGGGTAAGTGGGGTCCAAAATATTTTCATATGTGATCCACTTAAAGAGCTCTTTTTCTCCCACTGTTTCTCTCCGGCTAGCAAGAAACCCTGTAGCTTTTTGCTTTTCACAGGGATACTATTTTACTTTCCATTCTGTTGCTGTAGGCTGGGAAGTCCAGCTGGGGGTTTAGAACCTGCCCTTCTCAGGGGGAACCCCCAGCTGCTGAGCTGTTTCTCAGTCCCTTCAGCTGCCACCCGTGGGAGCCCAGTCATCCCTTGCATGTCTCGTTGTGATATAGTGGCCTTTTCTGTCTCTCTGTGGTTACTTCTCTCCAGCTAGTGTTTGGCTGGTTATTCCAGATGATTTCTCCAAAATTAAGTTGTAAATCCAGACTGGTCCTGGGAGGAGGTTAGTGTAGCTTCCACTTCCTCCTCCACCATATTTGATCTCCAGTGTTCGATATTTAGTAGAAAATTTATAAATGTGTATAATCATTACCACAATCAAGATACAGATTATTTCCATCACCCTAGAAGTCTGCTTGTAACTCTTCCCAGACAATCCCTACCACCCCTGGCCCTAGACAACTGATTTGCTGTCATTGTAAATTAGACTTATCTTTTCAAGGTTTCATATCTTATATCTTTTGGAAGTCTGGGAAGGGTGTTGCATTCCAAGTGTGGGTCAAAATCTGTAAACTGGAAACTCATGTACAAGATGAGCATGTATATAAGTAGCATAAATTAAGGAGGTGTTGAAGCCTAAAGCTAAAATATTATATCACAACTCACTTTTGTCTCCACTCCTCCAAATATTGGGAAATAACTTGTCAATGACTTTAGCTTCCTACATATCATGGAACGCAAGGAAAAGTTTCTTTACTTTGATTTTAAGAAGTAAAAAGATTTCAGCTGATAGCTGGGTAATAAGTTCAAATTTAGTTTAAGGCAAAGGAGTGGAACTCAAAGAGTAAAAAATTAACTTTATATAAAGAAAAATAGAAAACTTCTTGGAAAAGGCTACGTCTGAGGTGAAATAAAACACCAGAAGAGAAAGGAGAAAAAAGAATTCCAGGTACTGAGACCACAAAGAAAATAAGTTAATAAATTAATTAATTTAAAATGGCATAGGATGTGGGAAACTACCATCTGCTGCCAGAATGTCAAATATAAGGACAGAAGTTGAAGACATACCTGGAGATATTAGCACAAGACACTTAATCAAGTATGTGGAACAGGTGGGGCATTGGGAATTCCTCAGGGTTGTACCAAAGGCTCAACTGTGAAAACGCATGTCCACCTCTCTGGCATCATTTCTTTCTTTCTGTCCAGAGCTGCTTTGAAGAAAGGCCAGCAGAGTCCCTTCCAAACACACAGTATCATCCAAGGTCCTCTAGCTGAACCCAGCAGCCAGGTGCACTCTATGCCTTTGTCATTGTTTTATTGAGTGTCAGCTTGCTAGCTGGCTTGAAATATTTGAGAAATCCTTTTACTAGGTTTTATATGTTCCTATTGCTAAACTGATTTTTCAAATCCTTTTCTAAAACAAAAGGAACTTCCCTGAATTAAATAATATATAAAAAACCTCAATATCCTATAAAGATAAAACTGCAGTAGCTTTGTTGAATCCAAGTAGAGGGCCTGGAGTTCATTCCACTGTTTCTTTCCCCCAAAGCATAGCCCTCACCCAGAAAACTGCAGGGCTCTGAGGAGCACATTCTGAAAACTGTCAAATAGAGGTGACCTCCCAGGTCAAAGGGACTGTGTCTTTGTGGTCTACAGGACCTTGGACTTGGGGATGCTCAACAAAGGGTACCTGTTACTAAGATCAACTGTGGTTCATCTGGCTTCTAGGCCACATGTTAATTTAATCTTTGTCCACAGCCCTTCTCATTGCATTTCCCAAGTGGACAGTAAACTTTTCTTGGTCCCTATTCATTCCTCTCTCCCAACACATCGTGGTTCTCTCTTCTACAGAAGCCTCACCATTTCCTGATTTTATATTCAAGCCCCTTCCTGCATCCCCAGCTGCTTTCTGTCACCCAGAAGGCTTTAAGTTTCTCCTTAATACATTGTTATTTGAGCCCATAGGCTAAGCCCCTGCCCTGGAGAACCTGGGCAGTGGGTGTCTTTGTCCCCCAAGGTCCAAGTGTAATGAGGTAGGTACAGTCAGACTGAGCCCAGCACAGGTCAGTGGGGGAGGCTCCCCAAGTGAGCCTAGAGACTGGAGACACATTAGTAGTTTGGAGCTCAGCCTCTTGCTCTAGTGAGAAAAAAATCTGCTCCTTTAAGACTCTGACTTCCCAAAGCTAAGGCTGCATGTGAGTATATTGTATGAAAGAGTTAAGTGGTTGATGCAGTTATTTGTGAAGGATATGCCTTTCTCATCTCTTCTGGTATGAAACTCCAATTGAAATTTTATTCCTCCTCTCTGAAGTTCATCATTTCTGGATTTACTTTTCCCTTCTTACACAAAATAACACCATATGTTGGAATAACTGATATGAAGGGGTGAGTCTTACTCCACAAGTTCAGGTGTGCAAGATATTCACACTGTTTTATTCTCTTAAATCTGACTTTACTGCCTCTTGCTCCCCAAATCCTGGCTGGCAGGAAATTCGGTCTTGGTCTTTATTGCTCTCCCTTCTTCTGGCCTCTGAAGTCAGACCCTTGTTTCTGACCCTTTGAAACCCTTTCCACTCTTTAAATTTAGTAAACTTGCAATCCTAGGACCCCCTAGGTCCTTCATTAGTACTACAGACTTAGTCCCCAATTACCTCTCTCCTTTATTATTATGAGCTCTTCCTGGTCATATAATAAAAATAGAGAGCATTTGTTAAAAGTTCATCAAAGCCAGGTAAGCATTGCCTCAGTTACTCATCACCGTGGCCCTCACACTCCATGGGCAGAAGGTGGGATTGGATTATTATTTGCTTCACTGTATAGATAGGAAATGAAGGGCTGGAGTGAAGAAATCGCTTGCTCAAGGCCATGCTGAGCACACTGGAAGCCCTGCCTCCCTATGACCATCCTCACCAGCCTCACCTCCATCCTTTAATTTAAGGCCATATCCTCTCAACATCCCTCAGATAGCTGGGACATTTCTCTTCCTGCGGGTCAATTCAAGATGCCTTCCTCTGGATCCTGGAGCATTTTGTTACGGTCCCTTCTCTACTTCATTCTCCTCTTTCCTTTTTGCTCCCTCTCTGCTTCAACCTCCCAACTCTTTCTCCTGAGTTCCTTCCCAGACTCAACTCCCACTCACTCCCAGCCTGTGCCATCTGACTATAATGCCAAGCCCTGCTTATTCACCAAGACATTTCTCTGCCACCATTCAAGCTGCACATTTTCTCCTTCAGGAAGCGTTTCCAACTCTGCCTGATGGAGCAGATAGCTTGTCCAGCTGGGCTAGGCTTTTCTACAAATGAACACCAAACCCTAAGTTGTAGAGTTTGGGAAACATATTAAGTCAGGAATTCTAATCCACTGAAGCTCAGAGAAGAGATGGGATGTGTCCAAAGCCATCCAGCCAGGGAAGGTCAGGCAGGATGGAACCAGCGTCTGCGCTCACACACAGCTGACTCAGTTCCATTCCTTCATGCTGGCCTCTGTAATAGTGGCCTCCTCATCACTTCCCCTTGAGGCATTTGCCAAGTAAATGAAGACAAAGAGTGCCCTAGGACCTAAACTCTTTTTTCCCCTAGAAACTTGATAAGGAATTAGGCACCCCACACCAGTTTTTGTTGTTGTTTGTTTTAACATTAAACACCAGAATGGCCAAATATGTAATTAAATATGGAGTTAGCTCAGTTGCTTCTGGGTGCTTTTTGGTTCAGTTGACAACAACATCCACAAAGCTGTAACAAATTGGTAGAAGTTGTAAAATTGGAATTGGTGCAGAATATCAAACTAATAACATTTCAGCTAATCACAAAGACAAAATAAGTACAAATTCTAGATGAAGCTGCTATAGGATTAACACACATATAATTTATTTGACAAGCACAGATTTTTTGAAAAAGAGAAAACTGCTATTAAATGTTACCCAAATCACTTTCGATTTGCAGTATGACTATCACTTCTTATGTGCCAGCCACCCGGGGCCCAAACACTGCTGGCGGCACTTGCTCTCTTTGGCACCTAAACCCTCGCCCCTCCTGCAACCCTTCCCTCCCCTACTCAGCCACCCCTCCCCCAGTCACTAAACCAAGTACAAGGACACACTACATTCTCCCTGCTGAGACTCAGCATGTGTATTATCTTATTTAACCCTCCCAGAGACACTATGAGCTAAGTTCAGTTGTTATTTTATAGATGAGGAAACCAAGGTCCACAGAGGACATATGCTTGCCAAGGTTCCTCACTGAGCAGTGGAAGGCAGCAGACTCCAGGGTTTCTTGTCCTATTCCCTTCACCATAAATACCTATTCCACATGGATGGAAGAGGTGATGCATGTAAAAAGTATGGCACATACTGGTACATAATACATGTTAGTTCCTTTTATGCTTCTGATCATCTCTCTCTTTCTCTTCCACTACACTGTTCTTATTTTTCTATTAGAGAATAACCTTTTGTTTTTTAAGGGAGGGAGTTTAATGATGCCAGGGAGCACTGTTAGCCCATCAAATACTTTGAAATAATTGCCAGAACAAAAGTTCATTCTCACGTTTCCTCTGGTCTCTATGCAAACACAACTTTTTTGATATATGTTTGCCTTGGATTCAGGGCCCAGAAATATAAATGTTTGTGAAGATCAAATTCCATGTATAGGGGGCAATGAGTATGGGGTGACCTTGACTGGTTACACTGGGCCTTGCCAGATAAAGCCCAAAAGCTGAAATCTGAGCTCATGGGCTCTGACACAGCTGCCAGTGTTACCTGGATGAGTGACTCAACCTCTCTAAGTCTCAGTGTCTTCATCTCTTACATGGGGTAATAAGAACACCTACGTCACAGGATC